>NC_083231.1:11292453-11617518 GCF_032191835.1 Heteronotia binoei
CCCACCACTGTAGCTGAATGAAGGCGGGACTCGGGATAATTAACAAGTTTCCCCGTATTGATATTTTCTGCCTGGCAAAGGCGTGATGCGCCATTTGACAAACAGAAGTTTGTTGGTTTTTTTTTTTTTTAAGAGAAAACTAAATAGGAGATGAATACACAATCTTTCGTTCCTTAATACAAATTACGCCAGAAAAACAGTATGCTGCCTTGGGGAAATCAGAAGCATCTTCAATTGGATTGCTTCTGTCACCGCATGGACCACCGTCTTGTTTGATGTCCTCTCGCCATTTGTCTTGTATGGAGTCTTTTATCTACATCCAAAGCAGTGCAGTCATCACTGGGGCAACTCAATAATGGCTCCACGGGAGCTGTCATCCACAGTTTGCTATTCATCTTGTAAAGGCTTTTGAGTCCTCAAAGTGTCAACTGAGGTTGGTATTTCAATCACTTAAGGCTCTTTTGTACGTTCGAACCGGGGCCTAAACGAAGGACGAGCAGATATTATTAAAATATTTAAACTCATTGTGCTCCGGGTGGAGAGGGAAGCCAGAGGAGAGCGTGGAAATGTCAGGAGGGTAATTGGATGGTCTGACATCCCTTCCATCTCGACAGCGGGGCCTGAATCGAGGTTTTTTTTTTTTTTACTCCCCTCCCATTTGTATTAGGCACCTTGTTGCAACCTGAGAATCCCTGCATAGATAAGCAGAGAAAATGAAGCACAAAGTACAAGAAACTATAGGTAGCCCCTAGAAACCGTGAATGACCAGGTAAGTGCTGCTGGCTGGGGAATCAGCAGAGCATCAGTTTCTGCTTGGCTGTTTCTAGAGGGCAGGCAAGCTTTTTGCAGTGAAAAGCACACGACCTATGATCATACTGGTGGCGGAAGCTACACAGAAGTCCTTCCTCCCTCCCTTCCCTCCCTCCCACCCATATATACACAGAAATGTCCAATGTAATCGGAACTGTTTTTAAAAAATGAAGGAAGGCATACCAAGACACCATACATGAGTCCATTGCATGGAGTAAGAAAGGTCAACACACATCTAGACTCTGAGAAGCCCAAACACCACTGGAAAGAGTTCTGGATTTCTAAGATACAACACGTGAGCTCACTACTGTTTGCAGTGACTTAACCAGCCTTGATCACAATTCAAAAGCTGAAGAAATTGTCAGATCACACATTCCAATTCAAATGCATGATGGTAGCCACTATTTAGGGATGTGCATGCACTCTGCTTTCTATAGTTATGCAAAAAAAAGGGACGGGGGACTATTCTACGCCCAAGCTTGTTTGACCATGAAAAATATCCCAGGGTTCATGAGGACAATTTCGGGCTTTTCTGCTTTCTCATTTTCCTCATGTGTAAGTTTCTGTTGCTTTGGGAGAGTTTTCTTTTTCCACACATTTTGCTCCCTCTAGTGGTCAATTCGATATTACATTTGTTTATGTCCAGCACAAAAACCTGCTATTTAAATCTGCAAGGAGATATGCTGGACCTAAACTAATGTAATATTAAACCAACCACTTGAGTGTGCAAAAGACATGCAGAACAGAAAAAAAGCTTCAAAGCAACAGAAACTTACACATGAGGAAAGGCCCAAGCAGGCCCTGCTCACCTGGGGCTCTCCTTGGCTACCCCTCCCCACAGCCAAAAGGTCAGCAAGCCATCCACTGCCCAAAATCACATAAGAAGTGAAGAAAGGGTGGTGCGGGCTTCTCCGGAGTGAATGAGGGCTGCTGGGGGTGTGGCAAAGCCCCTGGTAGCTGCCTGCTCTCCTAATCCAGGGATTGTTATGCAGCTGCACCTACTATTCAATGGACAAGGTAGGTAGGTGGGGAGGAGGAGTGGGGCGTCAGAAATGTTCAGGAGCTGTGCTCCTGTGAGCTCCTGCTGAATTCAAGGCCTGCAGATTCCTGAGTGGCAGGCGGACTGGAATTTACGGGCGGCTGACGGTGGATCCAGTGACAGAGGATGAAGATAAAAGTCGGTTTCCAAATTTGAAAGGTGGATTAGCATTGGAGAGTAACCTCGGGAAGTTTTAGCCAGGTCTTGAGAAATATCTTCAATAAGGGTTTAGAAATTAATCTCTCCCCCCAACCCTGACTACCCTTGACTTGGACCCCTTCGGTAGTCTAATTAAGAACAACGAAAATGCAACACAAAGAAGATGTATTTCCTTTCCCCAAAATAAAGACATTTACAGTCTTTTAAAATACAAGAGAGACAGCTAGGCATTAAAATGTACGATACCCGTATAAAATTATTCAGGCTCAGTCATATAAAACGAAATCTAAATTGAGCATATTTCAGGAGCATTGGGAAACCTCACCCCAGAGCTAATAATGTAGTTGCAACAGAGTTTGATACACAAAGGAGTCTTCTCTGGCCTACTTTATTAAATACCTTGGAGGACTTTGTATGTACCCGTGCATCTGAACAATGCAATTTATTAAGACGTCTCTCTCTTTGCCTTTTGCGGGAATGAATTTCGGCTCCTTCTGTATCTAAATCAGTTATAAATAATGCAAATCGTATAAATACATCTTATTTCCAATATATGAAGGACTGATAACTCACCGGGAACGCAAACACACAATCATTGATTTCTCCATTGTCATTAGTTCTCTGACTCCCCCCGCCCCTTCCCCTGATGAATAAGGTAATTTTATTTAGCGCTTCTGCCGTGAAAACGTTGTGAGAGCAACGTCACCCCAGAGTCGGAAACGACTGGTGCTTGCACAGGGGACCTTTCCTTTCCTTGCCGACTTGCAGACGTGGGGAGAAGTAGGGGGTGGGGAGGGGGAGAAGTAGCTTCCAATGAAGATGGGTCCCAGCTGCATTTCTGCCCCACTTCTTGTTGGAGTGAGCGACTCAGCATGCCTGGCCATTGGAGGGCGCTACATCATCTAAGTGTGTATAGGTGTTATCTCCTTGAACGGGATGCCTCTATTTGTCTTCACCTGTGAGCTACTCTCACCCCCCCCCCTTTATCCTCTCACTTTCTTCACATGGCCTTCCATGGGGATACATTTCCATTGAGATACTTAGGAGGATGGTAGAAGACAGAAGGGCCTGGTGTGATGTGGTCAATGGGATCGTGAAGAGTTGGACTCGACTGTGCGGCTGAACATGGCCAGCTTGCCCAACATCATGTGTGTGGGAGTATTGAGGGTACTGTTATCGATAGGAGTGACATGTAGAATATGTGTCTCTATGGAAGACAATGTGCAAAGAGTGAGGGCAGCTCCCCGGTTAAGACAAAGGGAGGGACCCCATTGAAGGTTTTTGTTGTTCAGTCGCACAGTTGAGTTATTCACTCTTTACGACCCCATGGACCAAGTCACGCCAGGCCCTCCTGCCTTCTACCATCCTCCAAAGTCTGGCTCAAATTTGTGTTAGTTACATCAGTAACATTGTCCAGCCCTCTCATCTTTTGCCGTCCCCTTCTTCTTTTGCCTTATGTCTTTCCCAGCATCAGGGTCTTCTCCAGGGAGTGCTCCCTTTTCATTTGGTGGCCACAGTATTTGAGCTTCAGCTTCAGCATCTGACCTTCCAGGGAACAGTCTGGGTTGATTTCCCTTAGGACTGACTGACTGGATCTTCTCGCAGTCCAAGGGACTCTCAAGATTCCTCTCCAGCACCACAGCTCAAAGCCCATAGAAGGAGATAATACCTATATACACTTAGAGTGATATAGCACTTCCCCAATGTTCGGGCATGCTGAATAGCTCACACCAACAAGAGGGTCAGATCTCTGTCTGTTCAAGATCTTTGAGTCCTAAAGAAAGGCTTCAGTGGCTGAAATCTGATTTATACTGGACATGGATTAGGAAGAGCTCGCCCCCCCCCCTTTCTGTATAAATGTATTTAGTTTAGTTTTAGATTAGTTTATTTATGATTTGTATCCCGCCCTTCCCACCAGGTGGCTCAGGGCGGCTCACAACACATGAAATCCGACATGACAATATTAAGTTTAGGCATTTACGCAATTAAAAACATTTAAAATATAAAAATCATTAAAACAAGCAGAAATCTAATAGAGCTACACTTAGTTTCCTATGCCGGTTAGTTATAAGCCAGCCGGAAGAGGGTTGTCTTACAGGCCCTGCGGAACTGAGCAAGGTTTACCATGAGCATAGTTTACCATGTATAATGGTCCATGTGCTTCCATTTCAATAGTATGCACACTTACCACAGAGCCCCATGGCACAGTACTGCAGTCCAAGCTCTGCTCGTGACCTGAGTTCGATCCCAGCAGAAGCTGGGTTCAGGTAGCCAGCTCAAGGTTGACTCAGCCTTCCATCCTTCCGAGGTCAGTCAAATGAGTCCCCAGCTCCCTGGGGGTAAAATGTAGATGACTGGGAAGGCAATAGCAAACCACCCCATAAAAAGTCTGCCAAGGAAAGTTTGTGATTTAACTCGTGGGCATTTGATGAAATTGCTGAGCAGCCAAGTTAAAACGGATAAAAGGAAGTACTTCTTCACCCAAAGGGTGATTAACATGTGAAATTCACTGCCACAGGAGGTGGTGGCAGCCACAAGCATAGCCACCTTCAAGAGGGGGTTAGATAAAAATATGGAGCACAGGTCCATCAGTGTGTGTGTATATATAAAAATTTTTGCCACTGTGTGACACAGAGTGTTGGACTGGATGGGCCATTGGCCTGATCCAACATGGCTTCTCTTATGTTCTTATGTGACACAGAGTGTTGGACTGAATGGGCCATTGGCCTGATCCAACATGCTTCTCTTATGTTCTTCTGTGACACAGAGTGTTGGACTGGATGGGCCATTGGCCTGATCCAACATGGCTTCTCTTATGTTCTTCTGTGACACAGAGTGTTGGACTGGATGGGCCATTGGCCTGATCCAACATGGCTTCTCTTATGTTCTTCTGTGACACAGAGTGTTGGACTGGATGGGCCATTGGCCTGATCCAACATGGCTTCTCTTATGTTCTTATGTGACACAGAGTGTTGGACTGGATGGGCCATTGGCCTGATCCAACATGGCTTCTCTTATGTTCTTATGTTCTTATCACCCCATGGGTCGGTAACGACTTGGTGCTTGCACAGGGGACTACCTTTGCCTTTATGCACACCTACCAGAGCAGTCAAGGGTTTGTGATGATGCTGTGTTTAAAGATGATAGTGTGTATGTTGAGTACTCAAGGCCCGTGTAAATATGCCCCCCCAAACCTGTTTAGGCGAGGAGCCGATTATGGCTCGCCCGCGGAGCCAAATGGACCCGGAACGGTTCCAGATGGCCCTGCGGGACTCCTGGCCCTCTGGTGACTCTCTTGATGGCCTGATAGAGACCTGGAATAGCCGGCTCTCTGGGGCCATCGAGGAGATCGCACCTCGGCGCCCTCTGCGACCTCGGATTAAGCTGGCTCCGTGGTACACCCCGGAATTACGCCAGCTGAAACAAGGCCTTAGACGGCTAGAGAGGCAATGGCGACGCACTCGTGACGAGGCGACTAGAACATCTTATAGGAAGTTTATGAAATCCTATGAGATGGCAATCAAGGCTGCAAAGAAAACATACTTTGCAGCTAGGATTGCATCTGCAAATTCGCGCCCAGCCCAATTATTTAGAATAATTCGGAATTTGACTACATTGCCTCAAGGCAATTCTAAAGCTAAGGAATTGGAAATTGGCTGTGAGGCTTTTGCGAAATTCTTTGCGGATAAGGTCCAATCGCTCCGCCAGGACTGCCCCGCCAATTTGGAGGCAGTAAGTGGACTCGAAGCCCAATGCGTGTCTTCTGATTCAACTCTGGATTGCTTCGACCCGCTCAGCTTGGACGAAGTCGACAGAATTCTTGCCACTGCACGTTCCACGACTTGCGATCTGGACCCTTGCCCCTCCTGGCTAATTAAGGCCTGCCAGGAGGAACTAAGATATCCTATACGGGATATTATAAATCGATCCCTTTCAGAAGGTGCCTTTCCAACACCTCTGAAAGAGGCATTGGTCCGCCCTCTCTTGAAAAAACCGTCATCAGACCCGGCCGAATTGGCACACTACCGGCCGGTCTCAAATCTGCCTTTTTTGGGCAAGATTATTGAGAGGGCCGTGGCAGCGCAGTTGCAGGAATTCCTGGAGGACGCTTCCGTCCTAGACCCATGCCAGTCCGGCTTCCGCCCGGGCCATGGGACAGAAACAGTCCTGGTCGCCCTCATGGATGACCTCCGACGGCAACTGGATCGAGGCGGCTCGGCAGTATTGCTGCTGTTAGACCTATCGGCGGCGTTCGATATGGTCGACCACCGGCTGCTGACCCGTCGCCTCGCCGACGCAGGAATTCGGGGGCTAGCCTTACAGTGGCTCTCCTCCTTTCTTGAAGGTCGGGGACAAAGGGTGGCAATTGGGGGGGAGCTGTCTCAGAGATACCCACTTCATTGTGGAGTGCCTCAGGGAGCAGTTCTCTCCCCGATGCTGTTTAACATCTTTATGCGTCCCCTTGCCCAGATTGCACGGAGGAATGGGCTGGGTTGCCATCAATATGCAGATGACACCCAGCTCTATCTATTGATGGACGACCGGACTGGTGATGTCCCAGCAAACCTGGACCGGGCACTACGAGCCGTGGCTGACTGGCTCAGGCTGAGCGGGCTGAAGTTGAATCCGGCGAAGACTGAGGTCCTTTGCATGGGCCGCGGCGAGCCAGGAGGGGAGACTATTCTACCGGCCTTCGACGGGGCGCCACTGGTACCGGTGCGCAAAGTCAAGAGCCTGGGAGTGCTACTGGAGTCCTCCCTATCAATGGAGGCCCAAGTAGCTGCCACTGCTAGATCCGCCTTCTTTCATCTTAAGAGGGCGAGGCAGTTGGCTCCCTTCCTGGAGCGCGCCGACCTAGCAACTGTGATCCACGCAACGGTCACTTCGAGGTTAGACTACTGCAATGCCCTCTACATGGGGCTGCCCTTGTACCGGACACGGAGGCTTCAGGTAGTCCAGAACGCGGCGGCCAGGCTGTTGGAGGGACTACCACGGTGGGAGCCTGCACGGCCTGGGCTGCGTAATTTGCACTGGCTGCCGGTTGTCTACCGTGTCCGATATAAGGTGCTGGTTATCACCTTTAAAGTCCTATATGGCCGAGGACCTGCCTACCTAAAGGACCGCCTCTCCCCGTATGTACCCCGGAGAGCACTGAGATCTGGTTCCCAGAACTTACTAACAATCCCTGGGCCAAGAGAAGTTAGGTTGAAGGCCACTAGGGAGCAGGCCTTCTCGGTGATAGCCCCTCGTTGGTGGAACGATCTACCAGAGATGGTGCGAGCCCTGCGGGACCTGAACCAATTCCGCAGGGCTTGCAAAACATTTCTCTTTCAGTTGGCATTTGAGACAACATGTGGTAATTGAATTGATATAGAACCGGATCAACGAATGAACAGATATTTAGCCATCCTAAATACATCTGGATTACATCATTCTAGCACCTACCTTAATATATCTTATTATATTTTATTTGTTTTTATGTATTTTAAATAACTATTTGTAATTAATGTCAAATTATTATGTTTTATGAATCATGGGACTCCCATGTCTGTTATACTGTCCAATAAGAATCATGGGATTCCCGTGCCTGTTAGCCGCCCTGAGCCCGCCTGGCGGGGAGGGCGGGATATAAAAATAAAATATTATTATTATTATTATTATTATTATTATTATTAGTTAAAACCTTTACCCTGGTCTGTGTAAATGAGGCCAAGGCTAAGCCATTAAGGGTGATTTCAAAGAATGCATTATATAGCCCGTTCTTGCAGCTTGTTCTAACATAAGCATTAGAATTGATTTTATCCTATTCGGATTAATTGGAATACATCAACTTAAAACCAAGTACTCTTCTACGTTGCGTTAGAGAACCAAAGTAATAAATATGCAAGGGATCACAGCCAAATGCTTGGCTTGAAGATCACGTTGACAACCTCTGGGTTGGGCCTGAAGGTCTCCTAGAATTCCAATAAGGGTCATTTTGTAGAAAAATAGGTGGCGGAGCTCATTGGCAGAACTCATTAGCATATGCCCTCCCAGACAAAAGCAACCCGATGCAAGAAAGGACTGCCCCAGGCAAGCGAGGCCTGCTTGGGCAGGCTAGAGATCCATGTGTGGGTCTTAAGGCCAGCAAGCCACCTGCTGCCCAAAATCACATAAGAAGTGGAGAAAGGGTGGCACTGGCTTCTCCAGGGGTTAATGAGGGCTGCTGAGGGCGTGGCAAAGCCCCTGTGGCTGGCTGGCTGCCCGCTCTCCTAATCCGGGGATTGTTATGCAGCTGCACCTCCTATTCAATAGACAAGGTAGATGGGGAGGAAGAGGTGGAATCCTCAGAAAGGTTCAGGTGCTGCGCTCCTGTGAGCTCCTGCTGAATCTGAGGCCTGGTTACAACTGATCTCCAAACAACACAAATCCATTTCTCCGGAGAAAATGGCTGTGTTGGAGAGTGGACTCAGTAGACTTCCTTTCCTCCATGAGCCCCATCTTCTCCTCCCCAAATCTCAAGGGATTTCCTAACCCAGAGTTGAGAGACCTACCTGAAGATTAAAATGCTAGGAGGGCAAAGGAGTGTTAAAACTTTGAAAGTTAACATTTGAAAGGTTGCACGGGGCGAAGGTGAATTTCACCTAAATTTAACAGATGCCAAAATATGGACACAGACGACTGATTTGCCCTGAGAACAGTAAAGTCTAATGAACTTGAAAGAGAGAAGCCGTTCGTTCTGAACGTATGAAGCACTAATGCAGTAAAGGGCTATACCATTAAAAGTAAATGGAACAGATTTAATTTCCATGGAATTATTGTTAAAGGCAATCTGATCTGCTCTTAAATGATACTTCTATTAGAAAGGACATAAATAACACCCATTTGTCAATGTAGATGAATAGTGGGTTGGAAAAAAAAATAAAAAGGAGGGAAGACGGAAGGTAAGTGAACAGTGAAATGCGCCCCATGAAAGGGAAACGCTAATTAGAATCTGGAATAAATTATATTGCATCCCAAACCACATGGGTAAATTGGTTTGAGAGATAATAGAAACTGTTGGAACTGCTCTGTAAGTATTAGGTGATTAGAAACATCTGCTGTAGGGGGTGGAAAGCCATTTAAATATTGTGTTGGAAAATATCAATACCAAAGAATACAATCAGAGGTGAAGCAGAGGTCAGGTTTGGATGCTCGGGACCACTCTGCAAAACCGGAGAGTAAAGCACAAAGTTATATAGTCCTGAATGAGGGCTAGATTCCCAACATAGGCTGCTCGCTCGGAATGGGCACCAATTCTGCTATTTAGAGATAAGAAGATAAATATATTTCCCCTCCCCCCACCTCGAGATAAGAACATAAGAGAAGCCATGTTGGATCAGGCCAATGGCTCATCCAGTCTAACACTCTGTGTCACACAGTGGCCAAAAAACCCAAGTGCCATCAGGAGGTCCATCAGTGGGGCCAGGATACTAGAAGCCCTCCCACTGTGTCCCCCAAAGCACCCAGAATACAGAGCATCACTGCCCCAGACAGAGATTTCCAACAATACGCTGTGGCTAATAGCCACTGATGGACATCTGCTCCATAGGCTTATCCAGTCCCTTCTTAAAGTGTCTATGCTCGTAGCCGCCACCACCGCCTGTGGCAGTGAATCCCATGTGTTAATCACCCTTTGAGTGAAGTAGTACTTCCCTTTATCAGTTCTAACTCGACTGCTCAGCAATTTCATTGAACGTCCACTTCTCATATTGTGAGAAAGGGAGATATTTAGCTACTCTTCTCTAAACCACCACTGGAAGTTTCACAGATGTACTGACCAAGGAGGACATTCTAGTGATGATCCCATTGGCACAAAGTGTACATTTGGAAATCTACTCTTCTCATAAGGGCCACACTCTCTCGAGTTGCACGTTACCTATAATTGCCTTGACGTGCATCTTGCAATTCAAAATCAGCGGTAGTAACAGCATGTTCGCACCTGCAGAGTTGGAAGAATTGCAATACATGCATCTGGCAGTGAGCTCTGACTTCTAGAACACGTTCTGTTAACTTCTGAGGAGCCACTGGACTCCTGTCGAATTCCACTAAAACAGACTAAGATTGCTTTCCCTCCGGGACGCATGAAATCAGCGCATTCACCAGGTACATACCTACTCAAAATTTACTGAACTACAAACCCAGTGAAAGAACATGCAAAATGTTCCAGTATAGATGAAAAACAGGGATGGGTATGACTCGGGGAAATGAGTTTCGGTTTGTGGCATGCCCGGTTCACAAACCACGAACCATCATGAATTTTCAGCAGCCGAATGAACTAGTTTGGTTTGTGAGGTTCATGATCCAGTAGAAGGGATCTCATGCAAGCTAGAGACACCAAACTTACTGGGGATCTCCAGCTGACTCTCCTCCAAGTTTGGTGAGGATTGGATTGACGAGGTCTGAATTACAGCCTCCCAAAGAAAAAAAAGAAAAGTGTGTGCAAGCACCAGTCGTTTCTGACTCTGGGGTGACGTTGCTTTCACATTTTCACAGCAGACTTTTTACGGGGTAGTTTGCCATTGCCTTCCCTGGTCATCTACACTTTCCCCTCAGCAAGCCAGATACTCACTTTACTGACCTCGGAAGGATGGAAGGCTGAGTCAACCTTGAGCTGGCTACCTGAAAACCCAGCTTCCACCGGGGATCGAACTCAGGTCGAGAGCAGAGCTTAGGACTGCAGTACTGTAGCTTTACCAGTCTGCACCACTTTCCCAAAGAATGTGCCCCCAAGAAAATGCTTTCTGGGGAAATGACTGCCTGTCCTCCCCCTCCCCTTCACCTCATGCTACTGCCCTCTAAATGCCCTTTAAATTAAATTAAATCAAGAGCTAAAAGAGATCCAATTGTCACTGCCTCTCTTTTCCAAAAGTGTTTATAAAGTTTCTGAAAAACCACACTCCAATATCACTGCCCTATTAAAAAAAATAAATTGAAAGGAATAGTGATAGAGTGCTAAGACTCAATCAATACTGCCCCCCTTTCTTAAAATCACACTTAGGCCGGGGTCAGACGTACAGAAAATCCCGACATGAACATGGATCCATGTCGGATTTTATGTAGACGTCCAAACATCAGCATCTGGGAATGGTGGGTGACTCGTCCAGGTCCCGCATTGCCTTGACTTGGACTTGGAGGTTTTTGATAGTGCTTTAAATCCAAGGACCAAGAGCACTCCTGATGACTCAAGAGCAGACTTTGCATGTTTGAACACTCCTCCGTTACTGAGTCATTGTAAGCGCAGAACGGGTTCCCGCCCAAACCTCAACCAGAAGTAATATCAATGCACGAGTGGACATGAGATAGAAAACTCTGTCAACTGCCTGGTAAACCGAGCACCTGAGTGGTCTTTTAATCCAGTCCCAAAACTGAGAACAGTCGTGTGTAATTTGGCAGGTTATTTCTGCATGTGTTGCGATCATGCAGGAAAAGTAGTTCCGTGGTATGGAAAAGTAGAGTCGTGGGGGGCGTACTAAAACAAACAACAAGATTGGACAGAGGAAACAATGGGAGAGACTGGATTGCCCATTGGATATAATGGGAGACAAGATTGCCAATTGACTTGCATGGGCTCCATTGAAACACAAAAATGGCTGCAATAAAAATCTGAAATGGATTTTCCAGGGAAGCCAACACAACCTACAAGTGTCCAGGAATGGGATTGCTGGGGGAAGGGCAGATTGCCAGTCCCTGGGACTGGCACAGGTGTTCTGGGTTGTTCTGGACAATCCAGTCCCAGAGGCTTGCAATCTAACGTTTTCCCTGGCAATCCAGTCCCAGAGAGTCGTAATCCAGTCAGCCACCCTGCAATTCAGTCCCAGACGCTGACTTTCTGCCCTGTCCCCTTGCAATCAGTCCCAGAGGGTGGCAACCCACCCTCCCCCCTGGCAATTCAAATCTAGAACACCTGTGCCAGTCCCAGGGGCTGGCAATCTGCCCTTCCCCCCGGCAATTCCATTCCTGGACAATTGTAGGTTGTGTTGACTTTCCTGGAAGATCCATTCCAGATTTTTATTGCAGCCGTTTTTATGCTTCAATGTGTTTCAATGGAGCCCATGCAAGTCAATTGGCAATCTTGTCTCCCATTACATCCAATGGGTAATCCAACCTCTCCCATTGTTCCTTGTGGGCAATCTTGTCATTCATTTTAGTAACTCCTGTGAGCTGTTTGGAATGTGCCTGCGCAAATCCAGAGTGCTACTGTTGGAAAACGAGGTCCAGCAGGACCAACCAATCATGGGAACAACCAATCATGGGAACAACCAATCATGGGAACAAAACGGGGTATAACAGATGGCTGTCGGGATGTCTGATCCAGGAAATGCGTTGATCATACACCCGGACTATAATAGCAACGCGTTCATGGCAGCTTTATTGGTGAGTGTGACCAGGGTGTTAATCAACCATTCTTGAAACTGGAATCCAAATGGACAATCTCTGGTTTCAAGATGGTTACCAGAAAAAAAGTAGAATTCAAAGGATTTCCCTCTGGTGACTCTTTTTCAAAAAACCATCTCCCCCACTCATGAAACGTACATTTAAAATCCCCCTCCAGGCAGGAATGAATCAGACCAATCGTATTAAAGGGGGAAGGGAGTTCTTCTAGTATTACATCGCTATATTGCTATAGCGCATGTGTAGAAAATTTTTAAAAGGTGGTTGGTGCTGTGATGCCACAGGCTACACCACTGGTTATGACAGCACCCTCGCTGAATTATTTCTAATTATTTGGCCATGTGCAGAAGAAAGAAACCGACTCCACGGCAGAAATAATGCAGAGAAAAGGCAAACATGTGAAAGGCCCATACCCAAGCTAATTCTAACGCTTGGGGATCAACTGTCGAGAAAATCTGTAGTAAGTCAAGCATGCGAAAAAGGACTGAGACAACCAAAGTAAGGGATTTTTTGGTGAACTGATATGTATTTTTCTGTCCAGTGGATTGGTCAGAGGGTCTACTATGAGAGAGTACCATGACTTATGGAATGCAATTAAGAACAATTTTGAGACATTAATATTTTTAAGGGTCTGAGACTGCTCCTGCTAAAAATATATTCAACTGACATTCAAACAGAACATTTACCCAATGCTAGGAAATTCCAGTTAGGAGAAAGTTAATGGTCCCTCTCTGAGAAAGTCTGCGTGTTTTAATAAAATACTTTGCTTTCCTTAAAATTCCTCAGATTTGTCCCCAAATTTATCTCCAAATTCTGCTGTAGGGGGGAAGACTGCGGGAACACAATCATGCATACACGCGCATGCATATTTTGAGAAATGCCGTCGTCTTGCTGAAACATTTTTCTTCCTCAAAAACATTCAAATGTCTCACCGAGGCAGAAACGGACATATTCATTTCATTTTAGAATAAATGGATTGCAAGCCTAGCCCTATTTTTCAGCAGGAAGAAATACCTAATGAAAATATTGCAGCAGAGTGCTAGATCCTGTTGGAGACAAAGGGTCTTACCCACCATTGCTTAGGGATGGAACTTGCATTGCTATGCAGAGGAAAAAACTACCTCAGAATGGGTCCCCGAATGGCCTTCTCCTGTGTCTCGAGGCTGATTCACCACTTATCCGAGCAGTACATATTTTGCAGAGCAAGCAAACATTTAAGAACCCAGAATATTATATTTCATTTCATATGACAATTTTACCCTTGGAACAATGACCGCTAGATTGCCCAGGATACCTTCTGCGGAAGCGAGCAGTGACATTTTCTCAAGACCACAGCGCTTGTTTGCGGGACAGCGGGGAATCTCTCTCTCTTTCTCGCTTTAAAAATCAGGCTTAAAAGGTAAAGGTGATCCCCTCTGCAAACACCAATCATTTCTGACTCTGCTTTCACATCATTTCCATGGCAGACTTTTTATGGGGTGGTATGCCGTGGCGCAGAGTGGTAAAGCTGCAGTACTGCAGTCGGAGCCCTCTGCTTACGACCTGAGTTTGATCCTAGTGGAAGCTAGTTCAGGTAGCCGGCTCCAGGTTGACTCAGCCTTCCATCCTTCCGAAGTTGGTAAAATGAGTCCCCAGCTTGCTGGGAGGAAAGTGTATATGACTGGGGAAGGCAATGGCAAACCACCCCGTAAAAAATCTGCCATGAAAATGTAAAAGCAATGTCACCCCAGAGTCGAAAACGACTGGTACTTGCACAGGGGACTACCTTTACCTTTATGCCATTGCCTTCGCCAGTCATCTACACTTTCCCCCCAGCAGCTGGGTCCTCATTTTACCGATCTCGGAAAGATGGCTGGCTGAGTCAACCTCGAGTCGGCTACCTGAACCCAGCTTCCGCCAGGATCAAACTCAGGTCGTGAGCAGAACTTAGGGTCTGCACATTTCTTTTTAAACAGGCACTACCGAATCTTTCTATATGCAAAGTATTTCTGAAAACTATGGGCGAGCATTCAAACATGCACACAAACATATGCTTTCCCCCTGCAGCATGAAGTAGTAAAGTCCTGTCAAGATCCTTTGCCATGTTGTTTTAACTGTGTTATTTTAGGCTGCTTGCTTCATTCACAGATATTGTGTCTACCTTGCATCAAAACTAAGACCTGGGTCCCACGTTTAGGCCTGCACAAGGTGGCTCTCAAGGTTAAAGATACCTCTTGGTGTGTGCAACTGTTTCTCTTTGATTTTCTTGTGAGAACTAATTGTCTTGCTAAGGCATGCTTCTTTTGCTTGAATTCTGGCGGGACAGTAATGGCTCCAGATAAGGTATATAACCTGTGTATCTCCTACCCCACCTCGGTTTGGACACTTCCCTGGAAGTGTCTGTTTCCTGTCATTCAAAATAAACGCTTATCCTGACTGTATGGAGAGTGTCTTTCACTGAAGATAGTAGCAGAGCTGACATAGTGTCTAAAATGAAAGTTTTACAAAGCTGCTGCTGTGATGATAAACCAGTTTAACCTCCCATACCCCCTCCAGTCAGTGTTTTGGGGCTTCTTACAGGTGCCTGGTTCCTAGATTGCCTATTTAGAAAAAGAAGTAGAAGGTTTTTATACTCCACTTTTCTCTACCTCAAGGAGTCTCAAAGTGGCTTGCAATTGCCTTTCCGAGAGCCAGTCTGATGTCGTGGTTAAGTGTGCGGATTCTTATCTGGGATAATCGAGTTTGATTCCCCACTCCTCCACTTGCAGTTGCTGGAATGGCCTTGGGTCAGCCATAGCTCTCGTAGGAGTTGTCCTTGAAAGGGCAGCTTCTGGGAAAGCTCTCTCAGCTCCACCTACCTCACAGGGTGTCTGTTGTGGAGGGAGAAGAAAAAGGAGATTGTAAGCCGCTCTGAGACTCTGATTCAGAGAAAAGGGCGGGGTATAAATCTGCAGTCTTCTTCTTTCCTTTCCCCACAGCAGGCACCTTGTGGGTTGGCGGGGCTGAGAGTTCAGCAGGGCTTTTTTTGAGCAAGGACGCCATTCCGATTGGCTTGGCATCAGAGGGTGTGGCCCAATATGCAAATGAGTTCCTGCTGGGCTTTTTCTACAAAAAAGCTCTGGAGTTGAGGGAGAACTGTGACTGGCCCAAGGTCACCCAGCAAACTTCATGTGGGGGAGGAGTGGGAAATCAAACCCAGTTCTCTGTCTTAACCTCGACACTGTACTGGCTCTCTGCCCAGGCCAGGCCTTCCCAATTGTTGCTCCCACCCTTTGGAACCAGCTCCCTGATGAGGCCTGCCCTCTGTAGGATTGCCGTGTGTTCCTCATGGCATGGAAGGCGGCTGTATTCTGTCACGCTTTGGGTTAAATTTTGTGAACTCCTTCCACTTCCTGCACTTGGTAATGATTGACCAGCCAGCTTCTTAGGAATTTTTCATGTTTTATAAATTTTTTATACTTATTGTATTTTATTAGCAAGTGCTATTTTGATGTTTAGATGTGGGCATTTTGAATGCTAATTGTGGAATGTTTTATTGTCAACAGTTCCAAGACCATACAGGAGAAGATGAGGTTTAAAAATAAACCAGCCTTTCAGTTTGCCCATGGTGGTGAGGAAGGGGATGGACAGTGGCTCAGTGGTAGAGCATCTGCTTGGCAAGCAGAAGGTCCCAGGTTCAATCCCCGGCATCTCCAACTAAAAAGGGTCCAGGCAAGTGAACGTGAAAAACCTCAGCCTGGAGAGCTGCTGCCAGTCTGAGTAAACAATACCAACTTTGATGGACCAAGGGTCTGATTCAGTATAAGGCAGCTTCATATGTTCATATATGTTCAAGGGCAAATCACAGAATACTGACTGTTTTCGCACACAGCTTACCACGTTCCTGTTCTCTCCGCAGCGTCCATCGGATTTCCCATTATCTGCGCCGAAGTTACAGGAAGTGCCGTGGCTTTTGCGTAGCCAACGTAAACCGCAAAAACCCAGTTTATGTTTGCTACGCGAAAGCCGCGGCACTTCCTGTAACTCCGGTGCAAATAATGAGAAATCCGACGGACGCTGCGGAGAGAACAGGAACGTGACCGCGGGGCAAGCTGTGTGCAAAAATGGTCGTAGTTACATCTCTAAAAGCACTGCCCCGCCTGCCCCCCCCCCTCAACCTCCCCCAAAAAAATCACCCAGTGAAGAAGATTCTGAACGACCAGTTAGTGAACATAAGAAGAACCCTGCTAGATCCATCGAGTCAGCACCCTGTTTCAACCAGTGGTTAACCTTAAATTTTGGGAATCCATTTAGTCACAGTAGCTCGTAGCCATTGTTGTCCTTCACGAATCTAATTTCCTTCTAAAACCATCTTTGTTCATGGTCAACGCGATCTCCACTGGCAGCCAATTCCACTGTTCCATTACTCGTCGTGTAAAGAAGCACACGCTTTGTATTCTCTGCACCTTTCCCTATGAATTACGATTTGAGAACCATTCACTCAGTCAGGGTTATTTGGCACCAGAGGAAGTTGTCCTCAACTGGGCATGCGGGTTTTTAAGGTCCAGGGAGCGCTTCCTATCATCATAAATCCTACAGACTTTCCTAAGAGCAATAAAACTGCGCAGGAGGAGGAGGGGGGGGGGAGAGCCAGAGCTTCTACAAGGAAGAGGTCAACCATAATGGCGGCCCTGAGACCAGAGGCAATGTTCCATAGACTTTATCCAGCACACCAAGAAAATAAAAGGAGTGCGTGGAAGGCCAGGGTTCAGCGAGAATCGCCCCCTTAACAATAACGCGCTCGCTGATGAGAATTCTAAATGACTGGCGACACAAACGTCACCTTCGAAGTTTAAGCGCAGGCAAAAAAGGGTTGGACCCAAGCTGAATATTTCAATGGCAGGACGGAACTTTCCTGTCTTCTCCCCTCTCACTGTGGGCCACTGAGAAGCAGCTGCTGAGGACCAGGGGACCTGGAGGAATGCCATGAGGTGCACCTGAAGCAGGAAGGGGAAATGCATAGGAACTGGCAATTGCAGTCAGGTCCAACCCGTAAGTTGACTAGGTTTTATGGGGTAGCAGATCTTCACAACTTCAGCACCGAAGCATGTAGCAGCCAGGGCCGGCGCTACACCATCCGGCACCCTAGGAAAAGCGAAATTCTAGTGTCCTCCTTCTGCACTGATAATGTCACTGAGTGACATGGGTGTGCCCAATCTGGCACCCCCAAAAAGCCAGTGACTCACAGACTGAACTGTGTGACAAGGAAGTCCCTGACTCATATGTTGCCACCACTATGAAACTCAGAAAGCAGAGACACTCCGTTGGATCCGGGCTGAATATTTCAGCTTTTGAGTATCTGCCCCGCCAATCAAATCTTCAATGGCCAATCAAATGCTTCGCTGGGCAAAAGTCCCAAATGGCTTCACCCACTTTCTAAAAATGCATGACAGGCACCAGAAGAGGTGTTGGTGGTTGCCATGGCGCCCATGGGCACCACACTGGGCACTCTCGCTCTGTGGTCAGGCCTCCTTTCCACTTGCTCTGTTTGAATGACTGCCCGTGCCAAGAACATTGCCTGCACTCATGTGCAAAGATTTTTATTTTTTTTTAACCACTTTCAGGCTGTGATCACATGCACTAAATAATGCACTTTCCGTCCACTTCCAATGCACTTTCCAAATGGATTTCACTGTGTGAACTGGCAAAATCCAGTTGCAAAGTGCATCGAAAGTGGATCGAAAGTGCATTATTTAGTGTGTGTGCTTGCAGCCTCACACATGCTAAATGACGCAGCTTCAATCCACTTCAGTGACCCACTGCAAGTGGATTTTGCCATTTCATGCAGTGAAATCCGGTCACAAAGTGCATCGAAAGTGGATCGAAAGTGCATTATTTAGTGTGGGTGAAAGCGATGACTGTGCTTAAGTCCATTGATTCCAATGGGTTTGGGTCGGAGTGGAATTCTAGCAGGAGCTCCTTTGCATATGAGGCCACACAACCCTGATGTAGCCAATCCTCCAAGAGCTTACTAGGCTCTTTTTTGTAAGCTCTCAGAGGATTGGCTACATCAGGGGTGTGTGACCTCATATGCAAAGGAGCTCCTGCGAGAATTCCACCCCTGGTGTGGGTGCACATCACTATACATGCGATTGGGCTCCATGGAATTGGGAAACTGGTTCTACAAAGCGAATTTCTGCAAAACCACGTTCTGTTGGAGCTCAGCGATATTTCGGAAGTGACCCCTTCCCTTTCTGAAGCACGCACGACTTTCTTGCACTGTCCATGAATGTGTCTTGTTCAAACTGCTTAGTGTTAATTTTGGTTTTCTTTTTTTCTTTTCTTTTCTTTTTTTCATTTCATCGCTTTCATCGACGGGGTGTCAAGACGATGCCTCCATCGCTGGCACATAAAGCCAAGCGCAGAAAGTTTCTCCGTGGATACCTTTTAAATAAATTCTCTCTTTTGCCTGAAGAGAATGAGATGTTGGCTTTTGACCTCTATTAATTTTTTTAATTTAATAGTTCTCTGCATGCATTAATAAATACCATTATCCATACTTTGTACCGCGGCATTTCCATTTCCTCTTTCCCCAAAGCTTTCTCATCCAGTGCAGCAGGTACTCAGTTGGAGAGCAGATTAGCAAAGGCAGAAGGAATAAAGAGAGAGAGGGATTCAAGACCGGGAGTTCACTTCCTCATCAAAAACAAACACAGAGCTCTGAGTAAGTCTCTATCTTTTTTTAATAATTGACTGCTTTGCAAAAAAAGGGGGGAAAAGTAATTATAAATGAAATTGCCTTCTTAAAAGCTTGTTGTGCAAAATAACATGGGGTCCCCCCCCCAAAAAAAATCTTTTACTCACTTGGGAAGGCTTTGATAAGGCCAATTTCTATGCAATATTGTTGCATGATGGTAGACTTGGATTATGCAATTACTATGGTCACGTGAAATTTAATCATGCAGTTGTAGAAATCACATGAAGAGGAAAACAGGAGATGGAGATCCTGGGGGTCAAAGACCTTTACCTGAAACTAGAAACTGTGGCTGGTCTTCTCTCAACATAGAAACTCCTGGGGCTTTTTTTGTAGCAGGAACTCCTTTGCATATTAGGCCATATCACCTCTCAGCAGCCTCCTCTCCAGGTTAAACATGCCCAGCTCCTTCAACCTTTCTTCATAGGACTTGGTCTCCAGACCCCTAACCATCTTTGTCGCCCTCCTCTGGATCCGTTCCAGCTTGTCTATATTCTTCTGTATCCTATATGAGTTTGCTTTGGGGCCATCCTTTCTGAGCCAAGACAAAAATGTGTGAGCCAGAGGCTAAAAAACCCGCAAGCTAGCTCACACTAATTCAGCTTAGAGGGAACACTGCCTGTGAGGTTGGTGGGAGTGAGCGAGCTCTCCCAGAACTGCTCTTGAGCAGAACAGCCTTGAGAAAACTTGTGGCTGACCCAAGGTCACATCAGCAGGTGCAAGTGGAAGAGTGGGGAATCAAACTCGGTTCTTCCAGATTAGAATCCACGCACTTAACCACTGCACCAAACTAACTCTCCATGGGAATGCTGTCCTCAGAACACAGAGAACCCAAACTGAAAACGCTTGCCTATTATCTCTCACCGTTCCATGTCTATACATATCTTTTCTACACACACACATTTCCTTTTCAGCAATGATATACAATTCCCCTGAATCTTTGCTTAAAGAGATAGTAGCTTCCCCCACTGGAGAACAGCGCAGGGAGCTGCCTGCTCAGCGCACGATTAGCCAAAGGTTTTGTGTCTTCACCATGGCTTAACATTAATAACCACTTTCCTCCCCAGGTGAAGATCATAGTTAGTTTTTTCTGGAAGCGGCTGCTTTTGCTGAGCCTTCCGAGGTCTGTAGGACCAACCTTAACGGTACAAATAATGTGGTAATCTGATCTTCGTCCAGGCCCACATTCCAACAGGACTACACAGCATGCGCCTTTGTGACGCTCAGCTGCGGACTGGTTGCACAGGATTTCCCAGACATCAGGAGCCTAATGCGCAGCAAGCTGGTGAATAAAGCCCCTTGCGAGAATCAATTCCGGCTTTTAAAGCACAACTTACCGAGTAACTCTTCTAAGTCTGTTTTGAGGATTAGAGGTTCTCTAGGCTTAGGAGATGTCAAAGGCAGCTTGCCCAGGGCAGCATCTTTATTGGAGAGCAAATATTTTTGCAGCTGAAAAACTGAGTTGAATGAAGGGAAGGGAAGGTAATGGAGCAGTGTGATGGCTGGGGTGCTGGAGATAAGCAATGCCGATCAGTACGACAGACAGATAGATTTTATTTACGGCAAAAGCCAACATAAACAAAAGGGATAGAACTATCGGTAAAACATGATAAAAGTATTATAACATTATTAAAATTGGGAAAAAAAAATACAGAAACGGCCATTAAAACAAACATACTCTGGCATTTTAAGCTACTAGTAATTTTCTCGTCCTAAAGGCAAACCAACGAAATTTAGCTATTTTAAGAGTAACTGCAGGATATTTGCCCTCCAGGAGTTCTTTAAGTTGGCATATTTTTTGACTGCTAGTAGGGGGAGTAATCATGGAAGGCAGGAGGGATTCCCTATGCTTACTGTACACCTTGCAGTCATAAAAGACATGAACTAATGACTCTATATGCCATCATTACAGCAAGGGCATATACGAGCTTCATAGGGGGTTTTCCTGTATCTACCCTATTTAACTCCAGTCAGAAATTCAGTGTTCCCTCTAAGCCAGGGGTGTCAAACATGTGGACTGACGGCCAAATCAGGCCCCGAGAGGGCCCCTATCAGGCCCACATGCACCTCACTGTTGTCTGCTTCCTTCTCTCTTTCTTGCTTTCTTCTGCATCACAGCTTGCTTTGCCCGGATTTCTCAATCAAGTTACAGAGCGAAGCCTTTATTTTCTACATTGGCTGACCAGCAGAGAAAGCAACTTAAGTACAAAAGCTCACAGTGCCCAGCCATTTCATGCTTCCCCCTGGGTCTTAGGCTCAAAGCACTGACCATGAGATTTCTGTAATGAATGTCAATAAATCAAGTTTGCAACTTACAGACGCACACTTGAACAGCATACTCAAGATTGCTACAACACAGACCATAGTCTCCAGATTTTGATGCTACAATTCAGAGTAAGAGGCAGAGGGCTAATCTTTTAAGCACATTTGATTTTAAGTTTTGTTTTTTTAAATCTTTAATTGTGTTTGTGTCCTTTATAAAGTTTACATCTCTGCTACCTGGCATTACATTTTATGACACACACGGCTCGGCCAAACAAGGCCCTTGTAACAAATGAAGTCGACACCCGTGGTTTTGGTGTTTTTAATTCATAAGGTTCCTATAAATAAAGATGTGATAGTAAGTAACACACACCCCGTTCCCTTCACATGCTGGTTTTTCTAGCTTCTCACCTAACCCTAGATTATACCTTAATTTAGAGATTCATTAAAAAAAAAATTAAGGGGCATATTTGGTTCCATACTGAGCCATATTTGCTGCACATCTATAGGTTACAGAGCCCCGACCGAAGCTTTTAGGATGCTATCATATGCATTTGGGAACACATTCATCGAGTTCAGCGACGTTTGCTTCCAAGCAGGTCTCATTTGGGGCAGAAGCTCACAGGAGCAGAGCTCCAGAACCTCTCAATTTTAACACGCTCTTTCTTTCTTACCGCCCCTGCAACAAAAAAATACTTGCTTCTGGGCACCATTGTTCAACCCCCCTGTGAAAATTTTGCTGAATTCTGAGATTTGAGAAACTCTAATATTTTTTCCCACAAAAAAAAAAAAAAGGAAAAATAGCCGAAACATATAAAGCAAACAGATGGAAATCTTCCTCATGCCACTGTGGCCACAGAAGAGAAAGTAATTTAAAAAGTATGATGGGAGTAAGGTTTTATTATGACAACTATAATTGAAGAAGAAGAGGAGGAGGAAGAAGAAGACTGCATTTTTATACCCCGCCCTTCTCTCTGAACCAGAGTCTCAGAGCAGCTTACGATCTCCTTTACCTTCTCCTCCCCCCCCCACAGACACTCTGTGAGGTAGGTGAGGCTGAGAGAGCTCTGACGGCAGCTGCACTTTCAAGGACAACTTCTGTAAGAACTATGGGTGACCCAAGACCATCCCAGCAGCTGCAAGTGGAGGAGCAGGGAATCAAACCCGGTTCTCCCAGATAAGAGTCCACTTAACCACTACACCAAACTGGCTCTGCAAGAAACATTTGAAGGTAGATGCCGAGCTGCTACGATTTAGTCCACCTTCCGATGATGTCAGGGGTGTAAGGCATATGCAAGTGAGTGATGCAAATGAGTTGTGGTAATAAGCTCCGGCACCTCTTTTTCTATGAAAACCCCCTGCTTCCAAGTTAACGTGCATCAGATCAGACTGATTCGGTTTCGTCGAGATCTCGGTCTCTTTGAAACAACCGAATAACAATAGGAAGACACACAGCTGCCAGATCATTTATTAACACCTGCTAGTATCGATTCGCTCTGGCACAGCTTTTGTTTTTGGACTACAGGGCTGTGACACCCGAGAAGGAAAGAAGTTGAGGCTGGATCCCAACAGCTCAGCCGAGCATTTATCGTGCAGGGACAACGGAACCCTCTAGTGGAATCCACTTCGCATTGCAGTCGGGCTGCTTACGGCAACTTCGGGATTAGCAATGCAAATCCGTCTACCGTTTTTAGGAGGCTCCATAACGCAGCAGCTTGTTTTTTACAATACAACAAAAGAAGGTAATTGCTTGGGATGTTATTTGAGTGCCATCTTCAAGGGGGAGGGGGACTCGCTCCTTCCAAGATGGTCCCCCACATTCCCCCTCCCTCCCAAAAAACCCTTGCTTATTCCTGCTTTTATACATCCCAGCTGGGTCTATCTGCTTTACATCTCTCTTCCTTCAAAGAAGATCATCTTCGAAATTTGCAGTCCTTTCCCCCCCGTTATGTTGCTTGCTGAAATAAGCTTATGCCATCCTCTTTGAAAGAGGATTTCTATGCAGATGCGGGACCGGCAACTGGCAACCTTGGGACCAGTTCTGACATCCTGAGTGGCGCTGTGTGTCCCTCCCCCAAAAAGGGACACTGATAATTGCTTCCCCATAGGGTTGCCAAGCCTTTTGTAGGGGCAGGGGATCCCCCAGCCCCAGTTCTTACCACCTGCTGCTGTTCGAAACAGCAGTTGGCTTTTTTTTTTTAAAAGGCAGTGTTGCATGCCTTGTCCTGCATTACTTTGGCTAAACACCTGGGAAGCAGGAATTCTAGCAGGAACTCCTTTGCATATTAGGCCACACACCCCTGATGTAGCCAATCCTCCAAGAGCTTACAAAAAAGAGCCTTGTAAGCTCTTGGAGGATTGGCTACATCAAGGGGTGTGTGGCCTAATATGCAAAGGAGCTCCTGCTGAAATTCCACCCCTGCCTGGGAGTAATTCTAGGAACTGCCAGATGATTCCAGTGATTCCAAAGATTCTGAAGGTTTACAGAGATTCCTAGCCCCACTCTCCCTTCTGGGCTTTTACCAGAAGTGATGTAATGCTGCAGCCAGCATCATGACACCCCCCCCCATTCCCCCCCCCAATCCTCCCACCTGGCAACTCTAGTTCCTCAGAAAGAGTTCTAGGCTGTTATAGGAGGATGGAGTAGAAGACATTAGTCCGCCACCCTACATGAACTTATCAATGTGGTCTTCCAGCAAAACAAGTTGTTCTACAGCACTCATTTGCATACTAGGCCACTCCCCCCAACATCACCATTGTTTCACACAGGGCTTTCTGTAGAAAAAGCCCAGCAGGAATGCATTTGAATATTACGCCACATGCCCCTGACATCACCATTGTTTCACACAGGACTTTTTTGTAGGAAAAGCCCAGCTGGAACTCATTTGAACATTAGGCCACACCCCCTGACATCACCATTGTTTCGCACCGGGCTTGTTTGTAGGAAAAGCTCAGCAGGAACTCATCAGCATATTAGGCCACACCCCCTGACATCACGATTGTTCTGCACGGGGTTTTTAAAGAAAAAAGTCCAGCAGGAACTCATTTGCATATTAGGCCACACCCACTGATGCCAATCCAGCTGGAACTGCATTCCTGTGTGTTCCTGCTAAAAAAACCCCCCTGCTCTCCGCTTCAGGATGTCACAGGTAAGGTGTCTGCTTCCCTCTTGTTACAGGGCAATCCTGTAGTAAAGAGGAGGTTCAGCCTAGGTTGCATTAGAGTGGCAAAACCAGGTTGGTGTGAACAATCCCTGTGTCAGACTAGTATGTTGAATGAGCTCTGGAGACATCCAGGTTCAAATCCCCCCAGCCGTGAATTCCCAAGGCTGACCTCAGGCAAGCCCTAAGCTTCTTTTCAGACCCGGTGGCAGCTGCAACCTCCAGTTCTGCTGCTCCACTGTGGCTCATGGGGTCCCTTAAAATGCCATTCCTGGGGCTCCGAAGGCAAAGGAATGAGGGGGGGAGGGAGATTAGGGGCAGGGGTTCCTTTTGTGGAATGCCTCTAGCACAGGGGTGGCCAAGGATAGCTCTCCAGATGTTTTTTGCCTACAACTCCCATCAGCCCCAGCCATTGGCTGTGCTGGCTGGGGCTGATGGGAGTTGTAGGCAAAAAAACATCTGGAGAGCTACCCGTGGCCACCCCTGCTCTAGCCTATATGTGGTTTTTATGACTTGTTGTCAATGATGTGGACCATAGTCTTCTGATCCAATTTGCAAATTCTGTTATTATGATATCGTTTAGTTCGGATATGATTTATTGAATGTTGTTGCGTGGTGTTAACATTATAAGCTGCCCTGAGCCCACTTGCAGGATGGGACGGGGTATAAATTGAACAATTAAATTAAATTGGGCACCACATTTTAAGAAGGACATAGAAAAGCTGGAACGGGTCCAGAGGAGGGCGACGAAAATGGTGAGGGGTCTGGAGACCAAGTCCTATGAAGGAGCTGGGGATGTTTAGCTGGAGAGGAGGCGGCTGAAAGGTGACAGGATCACCATCTTCAA
This sequence comes from Heteronotia binoei, assembly GCF_032191835.1. Classification (NCBI taxonomy): domain Eukaryota; kingdom Metazoa; phylum Chordata; class Lepidosauria; order Squamata; family Gekkonidae; genus Heteronotia; species Heteronotia binoei. The sequence goes on from NC_083231.1 coordinate 11,317,857, forward strand.
GTCCTTGAAGGGCTGTCATATATAGAGAATGGTGTGGAATTGTTTTCTGTGGCCCCAGAAGGCAGGACCAGAACCAATGGGTTGAAATTAAATCAAAAGAGTTTCCGGCTCAACATGAGGAAGAACTTCCTGACCGTTAGAGCGGTTCCTCAGTGGAACAGGCTTCCTTGGAAGGTGGTGGGCTCTCCTTCCTTGTAGGTTTTTAAAAAGAGGCTAGATGGCCATCTGACAGCAATGAAGATCCTGTGAATTTAGGGGGAGGTGGTTTGTGAGTTTCCTGCACTGTGCAGGGGATTGGACTAGATGACCCTAGAAGTCCCTTCCAACTCTATGATTCTGTGATTCTATTAAATAAGGTAGCAGTGATCAGAAAGTGCTTCCCATACTTTCAAGAATCTAACTGCCCTTTTGTCTTCAGAATGTGCTGTTAGATACAGGTCAAAACTCTGCCAGGGTTGTCGAGAGGATAACAATGAGGAAGGGAAAGAGCAACACAGGCTGCACTGACCTCCTTGGGAGAAGCACAGTGTAATAATTTAAATGCTCCTTGATTCATGCTTCCACCATAAAGGTTGCCACTGAGTTCCCTTGGGCACTGCTGGGGGAATGGAGGGCTAAGGTGGGAAACTCCTGGAGATTTGGGGAGGACAGGAACCTCAGTGAGGTAGAATGCCAGAGAGTCCACCCTCCAACTGTTTCTCTCACTCCCAACTCTCATAGTTTAGAAGCAGTTGGCCAATCACAAAGAAGAGAAGGGAAACAGCCACAGAAAGCCTTCCCTAGATTGGCAGAGGTCTCCCCTCCTCATTCTCTGGGGAAAGAAACAGCCAGAGACACACAGACCAAAGAAGAAAAAAGGCATCCCTTTTAATCTAGGTATATGGAGAGAGAGAGTGAGGGAAAGAGAGAGAGAGAATATGGAGTTCTGTGTTTAAGAAAAGCCACATAAGGCCAGTTTTGTGTAATGGTTAAGTGTGCAGACTCTTATCTGGGAGAACCGGGTTTGATTCCCCACTCCTCCACTTGCAGCTGCTGGAATGGCCTTGGGTCAGCCACAGCTCTCACAGAGTTGTCCTTGAAAGGGCAGCTTCTGGGAGAGCTCTCTCAGCACCACCCACCTAACAGGGTGTCTGTTGTGGGGGAGGAAGATATAGAAGATTGTGACCGCTCTGAGACACTGATATTTGGAGTGAAGGGCGGTATATCAATCCAATATCTTCTTCTTCACAGTGGGTTCCGTGACCTGTCAATCATTGACAATTCCACTGCCCCTTAGGCTTGCAGTTCGTCACAGAGTTATTGCAAGGGGCAGAGAGACTAATAAGGACATTAAAAGGTCAAGGTAGTCCCCTGTGCAAGCACCAGTCATTTCCAAGTCTGGGGTGACATTGCTTTCACAGCGTTTTCATGGCAGACTTTTTTAATGGGGTGGTTTGCCATTGCCTTCCCCAGTCATCTACACTTTCCCCCCAAGCAAACCGGTACTCATTTTACCAACCTCGGAAGGATGGAAGGCTGCGTCAACCTGGAGCTGGCTACCTGAACCAGCTTCCTCTGGGATCGAACTCAGGTCATGAGCAGAGGGCTCCCACTGCAGTACTGCAGCTTTACCACTCTGCACCACGGGGCTCTTAATAAGGCCACAGTGTGTGTATATATATGTTTGTGTGTGTGTATTTTATATATATATATATAAATTTTTTGGCCACTGTGCGGCACAGAGTGTTGGACTGGATGGGCCATTGGCCTGATCCAACATGGTTTCTCTTATGTTCTTATGACATTATCTCCCCACTAAGGATGCCAGTTCTGAGGGAGAAATACTTGGATATTTGGGGGTGGAGACTGAGGGGGGCAGGGTTTGAGGAGGAGAGGGACCTCAGTAGGGCATAATGCAATGCAGTCCACCTTCCAAAGCAGCCATATTCTCCCCAGGGAACAGAACTGAGTTCAAAACCTCATCAAGCAAGCAATTCCTTATTTTAATTCGGTCTGTTGTCCGCCAGCCTAATCTACCTCACAGGGTCATCTGGAGGATGAAAGGGAAGAAATGAGAACCCTGCCTTCCTCCCTAAACTACTTGGAAGTTTTAAAAAATGATATACGGATTGCCAGAATGCTCTCTTGAGTTAAAAAGCATAGCAGAAGGTGTATCGCCAACCAGGTACGGTTTCTCTCACCTCAGGGGAGTAAAGTCAGGCCTCCTAAATTTTTCTCCCACCGAATCAACACTAGGAATTCAGAGCTTTGAAAAGAACAGTTTCCGGGAAAGATGACAATGAAATATAGCACACTTGAACGTAACAGAATTAAGAAAGAAGTCGTAGATCACAGAGATGGCACGGAGCTCTATTATTTTCCTTTCAGTCCCTCTTTGGATCCTATTCTGCACACAAACCATTCCTCTTTTCCAACCCCAGGAATGGCAAAGCAGACAGATAGACAGACAGACAGACAGACAGACAAAACAGAAACAAAGAAGAATACAAATATATCAGTTACAATTCTACCTCCAAATAAAATACCCAATTCTTTCTACCTGCAAGTATGAGGTTCTCCCCATATATTTTACCATCTTTGTCTTTCATTATAGATTTTTTTACTAAACTCTTACTTGAAATGCCAGTCTAAACAATTCTTCTTCAACACATATAAGTATAAAAGAGAGCAGTCTCAACACAGAACTGGCTGGCTAAGATTAACCATATTGAAAGCACAGACTAATTTGTTAGTTTAACAATATCATCATTAAAATAAGCATATGAAACCAATATCTTTATCCATAACAAGCTAAAAATAAAACATAGTAGTTTATCTATCTTTCTCCAAACAAACATACTAAGAGCAGATCAGCCAGATTACAAAATAATTGTGCTGTCTGCCTTCTTAACAATTGATCCAATTTATTTATTTATATAACATTTTTTGTAAAAAATTTCCAAAGATCTCACTTGACCTTTTAAAATTGTATATCAGTTCTTATTAAAAACTCCATATCTAATTACCCCCAGAGGGAACAAAAGTTTAAAGACCCTTCTTCCTGGAAGATTTCCACATCTTGATTTTTTGTTTCTTAACTCAACCATATTAAAAATACAGATTAGCTTATTAGTTTAACAATATCATCATTAATATGAGCCTAAGAAACAAATATCTTTATCTATTAAGAGCAAATCTACCAAATTACAAGATAATTATATTGTCTGCCTTCTTAAAAATTTATCCAAGTTAACTATTTATTTACATAAAATTCTTCTCACATCTTAAGAACATAAGAGAAGCCATGTTGGATTAGGCCAATGGCCCATCCAGTCCACTCTGTGTCACACAGTGGCCAAAATATATATATATACACATACACACACACACACTGTGGCTAATAGCCACTGATGGACCTCTGTTCCATATTTTTATCTAAACCCCTCTTGAAGGTGGCCATGCTTGTGGCCGCCACCACCTCCTGTGGCAGTGAATTCCACATGTTAATCACCCTTTGGGTGAAGAAGTACTTCCTTTTATCCGTTTCAACCTGTCTGCTCAGCAATTTCATCGAATGCCCACGAGTTCTTGTATTGTGAGAAAGGGAGAAAAGTACTTCTTTCTCTCCCTTCTCCATCCAATGCATTATCTTGTAAACCTCTATCATGTCACCCCGCAGTCGACGTTTCTCCAAGCTAAAGAGTCCCAAGCGTTTCAACCTTTCTTCATAGGGAAAGTGTTCCAGCCCTTTAATCATTCTAGTTGCCCTTTTCTGGACTTTCTCCAATGCTATAATATCCTTTTTGAGGTGCAGCGACCAGAACTGCACACAGTACTCCAAATGAGACCGCACCATCGATTTATACAGGGGCATTATGATACTGGCTGATTTGTTTTCAATTCCCTTCCTAATAATTCCCAGCATGGCATTGGCCTTTTTTATTGCAAACGCACACTGTCTTGACATTTTCAGTGAGTTATCTACCACAACCCCAAGATCTTTCTCTTGGTCAGCCTCTACCAGTTCACACCCCATCAACTTGTATTTGTAGCTGGGATTCTTGGCCCCAATGTGCATTACTTTGCACTTGGCCACATTGAACCGCATCTGCCACGTTGACGCCCACTCACCCAGCCTCAACAGATCCCTTTGGAGTTCCTCACAATCCTCTCTGGTTCTCACCACCCTGAACAATTTAGTGTCATCCGCAAACTTGGCCACTTCACTGCTCACTCCCAACTCTAAATCATTTATGAACAAGTTAAAGAGCATGGGACCCAGTACTGAGCCCTGCGGCACCCCACTGCTTACCGTCCTCCACTGCGAAGACTGCCCATTTATACTCACTCTCTGCTTCCTATTACTCAGCCAGTTTTTGATCCACAAGAGGACCTGTCCTTTTACTTTTCAATCCTTTAGCTCTTATATCCATATTGCTCTAGGAGAAACAAATTAATATAACCCAAAAATCTCACTTGGCCTTTAAAAATCACATATCAGTTCTTATTAAGAGTTCCATATCCAACTACCCACAGAGAGAGAGACAATTCAAAAACCCTTCTTCCTGAAAAATTCTACATCTTGATTTTTGGCTAGGATGCACCTTCTCTCTCCTTAATGCAATCTGAAACAAATATCTTTATCCTTAACTAGCTAAAAATAAAACATAATAGTTTATCTGTCTCAATATAGACAGTTTCTCCAGACAAACGTACTAAGAGCAGATCTACCAAATAATTGTGCTGTCTGCCTTCTTAACAATTGATCCCATCCAGGGATTGTTATGCAGCTGCACCTACTATTCAATGGACAAGGAGGTGGAACTCTCAGAAGGAGGAGGTGGAACTCTCGGAAAGGTTCAGGAGCTGTTCTCCTGTGAGCTCCCACTGAATCTGAGGCCTGGATAGATAGATAGATAGATAGATAGATAGATAGATAGATAGATAGATAGATAGATAGATAGATAGATAGATAGATAGATGATAGATAGATAGATAGATAGATAGATAGATAGATAGATAGATAGATAGATAGATAGATAGATAGATAGATGATAGATAGATAGATAGATAGATAGATAGATAGATAGATAGATAGATAGATAGATAGATAGATAGATAGATAGATAGAACAAAATTTGAGTCCAGAGGCACCTTTAAGAACAGCAAAGTTTAATTCTGGGTATAAGCTTTCATGTTCATGCATACCGTATTTTTCGCACCATAAGGCGCTCTGGACCATAGGATGCACCTTCCTCCTGGGGGGCAATCCGCTGCCTCCGCCTCCGATCCTGGCGCTTCCCCCGCGCCTGCCTGGCTCCAGCTCTGACGCTTACAGCAAGTGCCAGGATCGCTCCCTCTGCCCTCTGATCCCGGCGCTTGCTGTAAGCATCAGAGCTGGAGCCAGGCAGACAGGCACGGAGGAAGCACGCTGCCCTCTCCACAGCAGGCGCTCGCAAAGCGCTGGGTTTGCAGAGGGGGCAGGTGCTTCCTCCGTGCCTGTCTGCCTGGCTCCAGCTCTGATGCTTACAGCAAGCGCCGGGATCGGAGGGCAGAGGGAGAGATCCTGGCACTTGCTGTAAGCGTCAGAGCTGGAGCCAGGCAGGCAGGCATGGAGGAAGCACGCTGCCCCCTCCGCAGCCGGCGCTCGCAAAGCGCTGGGTTTGCAGTGGGGGGCAGCGTGGAGCAATCCCAGCGCTTGCTGGAAGAAGCTGGAGCCAGGCAGGCAGGCGTGGGGGAAAGCGCCGGGATCAGAGGCGGAGGCAGCAGATCGCCCGCCCCCCCGGAGGAAGGTACCTTTGCTCCATAAGACACACACACTTCCCCCCCCACTTTTTTTGGGGGGGGGGAGTGCGTCTTATGGTGCAAAAAATACGGTACTTCTTCTTCTTCCTCATGCATGCACATGAAAGCTTATACCCAAAATAAAACTCTGTGGGTCTTAAAGGTACCACTCTACTCAAGTGGTACCACTTCTGTTGCTTCAGACCAACATAGCTACCCACCTGAAAATGTGTGTGTGTGTGCATGTGCACCCATGTTAAAAGTAGTGCTCTCGGGTATTTTATAGGACAGCACGCCAAATTTTACCCATGCAGACCTTTGACAAGAAGCACCAGCGTTTTGTTCTTAGACAGTCTTAGCCAAATGAAATAAATGTGAATCGGCCTTGAGGCAACTCTGGTTCACAATGCCCAGGAAATGTCACTAGCTAGTTAGGATTCTCTCTAGGACTGGCAGATCTCATGCTATGGTGGGCAGCCTCCTTCCGGTAGCCCCTCACTGCCCATCACCACTTTGAGTGGCAGTGGGAGATATTTTTTTTGAACACCGGCGTTGTATGCACTGCTACTGTACTCCTGGGGAAACCCCCGAAGTAACATAGGGAAGCTTTAGAAATTGCAAGAAACTCTAAGGCAGCAGGATTCTTAGTAGGCTTGCCAATCCCCAGGTCCCAGTGGGGGTTCTTCTGCTTTCCCAGGCTCCTTCCCACCCCCAGTCAGCTGGCCGGCGGGGGGGAAGCCCCACCCCCAAAGCCACCATGTAACTTTCCCCCTCTGGAGGCTTCAGTCATATGAACATATGAAGCTGCCTTATACTGAATCAGACCCTTGGTCCATCAAAGTCAGTATTGTCTTCTCAGACTGGCAGCGGCTCTCCAGGGTCTCAAGCTGAGGTTTTTCACACCTATTTGCCTGGACCCTTTTTTGGAGATGCCGGGGATTGAACCTGGGACCTTCTGCTTCCCAAGCAGATGCTCTACCACTGAGCCACCGTCCCTTTCAGTCTTTGATTGAAAGGCTTCCTCTTGGAATGGGGTGTCTGTGTTACTTGGAAGACGTTGGCCAATCCCTCGCTTCAGAGTCGCCAGAAACGGGGGAGGGGGGGAACATCTGCTGAGCACTTCATTATTCCCTATGTGGAGATCGATTCTCATAGGGTATAATGAGGAATTGATCTGGAGGTTTCGGGGGCTCTGGAGGGAGCTGTTTTTTGAGGTAGAGGCACCAGATTTTTAGTATAGTATCTAGTGCCTCTTTCCAAAGTGCCCCCCAAGTTTCAAAACGATTGGACCAGGGGGTCCAATTCTATGAGCCCCAAAAGAAGGTGCCCCTATCCTTCATTATTTCCTATGGAAGGAAGACATTTAAAAAGGTGTGCTGTCCCTTTAAATGTGACGGTCAGAACTCCCTTGGAGTTCAATTATGCTTGTCACACCCTTGTTCCTGGCTCCACCCCCAAAGTCCCCAGATATTTCTTGAATGGGACTTGGCAACCCTAATTCTTAGAACTACCCTGTCACTTCTAGGGTTTTCCGGGGAGTGATGTAGAAGCACGCACAGTGTTGCTCCCCCCACCCCCCTGTCCTGCTTGCCTGATGCTCCCACTGGTAACCCTTATTCTCTTTCTTGCAGTCTGGCCAACTAGTAAGAGAGGAGTCACAATTCAACGAGCAAACCGTTGTGATATTCATATTCATTGTCCAGAATACCGCTTTTGTTTTGCATTAGCAACTGACTAAACTTCGAAATGCTATGTATTTCCATCCTTCATCTCATCCGAGTAAAAGTTTTTGAAAATTTGTTTACCCCACTGAGATCTCTGTTCTCCCGGGTGCCACCCCCCAATCTCCGGGAGTTTCTCAACCTGGACCCAGCAACCCTACCCCCCCTCCCCTACCTGGCAATCCTAAATAGGCAGTTACAATGACTAAAACACAGAATGCAGGGTAATAACACTTTAGTGATTAGTTGGAAGTCTGGGATAAACCACTGCAAAATGGCTTGGCCGTCTTCAGTCCCAACGCCACTTGATGATCTGTTCTGATTCAAAATGGATATTTCCAGAATTTGCCCAAAAGCTGGACCAATTTTGAACACAGTCTTTTGAACATGGCATTTGAATTCCCATTTTAAATGGGACCTCAAAAACAGAACCTCTTAAACTCCCATCTTAAACCTTTATCTCTGGATTATTTAAATTTAAATAAGAGCCGCAATGGAGAATGGTGTATTGGAGTGATGTTCAGACTCTTCTCACACATCCTGATTCAGTCACTGTCTCTTAGTTAAATATACTTGACCAGTTTCTTCAAAGACTGGGCAGGGGGAGGGGAGGCATAGATACTACCTGATGCCTTAGTAAGAAGTGGCTGAAAAGGAACGGGACTCACCGTGATGAATAAAATCTAATATATTTTCAAGAGTCTAACATTTGTACCCAACGTTAGGCTCTTGAAAATACATTAGATTCAATTTATCGTGGTGAGTTTATTCTTTTGCAGTTTATTCCACCGTGAACCCTATCTTGCTTATTCCTTAGTAAGAAGTGGGGCAAAATTTTTAAAAAAATCAATAAAAGTTGGCATTAACTCTAGTAGAAAAGGTAAAGAAAGGGTGTTTTTACATTCAGTTTTATCCAGAGTTTTAGAGTCTTCAAATCGCCTGCCACTGTTCTGCTTTAATTATTTTCCTTTTACGTTTAAGTATTTCAATTTGGGGGTGGGGTGTCTCTGATCTGAGGGCAGCCAGAATACCAGTGCTTAGTTAAATTTATACCAGAGGTGGCCAATGGTAGCTCTCTGGATGTTTTTTGCCTACAACTCCCATCAGCCCCAGCCAGCATGGCCAATGGCTGGGGCTGATGGGAGTTGTAGGCAAAAAACGTCTGGAGAGCTACCGTTGGCCACCCCTGATGTATACGATTGCTTTGAAATCGTGTCAACACTGCAAAAACAATACAAATTTAAATCACTAGATGAGGCAAGCAATGATATGTAAAAATTTCACGTGCTGTCAGTTCTCATACAAATTACTGTGGTGGCTAAACTTTTACAATACAAGTTTGAAATGCCCGTAGAGAAAAGACCAGACCAAAATTAGTCTCAAGAAAAACGCTTTTGTGGCGGTGTTGAAACCCATCTCACTGAAACAAATGTAAATGCCTCAGGAAGCAACGATGTGAAAAAGTTATGAGAATGTTATGTAATGTAAAAGGTGAATTTACAATGTGGAGATAGAGAGTCACAAACTGCCAGTGTAAAAACATCCATAGTCCGCTGTGCAAGCACCAAGTCGTTACCGACTCATGGGATGACATCGAATCATGACATTTTCTTGGCAGACTTTTTACGGGGTGGCTTGCCATTGCCTTCCCCAGATGTCTACACTTTCCCCCCAGCAAACTGGGTACTCATATTACGGAAGGATGGAAGGCTGAGTCCACTTTGAGCTAGCTACCTGAACCCAGCTTCCGCTGGGATCGAACTCAGGTTGTGAGCAAAGAGCTTGGACTTCAGTACTGCAGCTTACCACTCTGCCATGAGGCTCCTTAACTCTAGTAAGGAAGTGTAAAACTCCCAAGAGATTGTAGTTCGGTGTGCTCATATAGGACAGACACACCCATTTCTTTGAAAACCAACCATAGCTTTCCACGATACACACAGTCAAAAGCTTTGCTATCATGTATGCAACACTGCCCCAACAGAGCATCCAATGTAGCTTCAGTTGACATACAGTAAGATAGTATCGGGTTGAATCCTATGATTCCCTATGACTGAGGAAGCAAGAGTCTTCCACCAGAACAAGAGCAGTTTCACAAGAACAAAAGTTCCTCACTTTGCACAAGGGAATAATAATAATAATAATAATAATAATAATAATAATAATAATAATAATAATAATAATAATAATAATAATAATAATAATAATAATAATAATAATAATAATAATAATAATAATAATAATATTGGATTTATATCCTGCCCTATACTCTGAATCTCAAAGTCTCAGAGCAGTCACAATCTCCTTTACTCCCCACCCCCCACAACAGATACCCTGTGAGGTAGATGGGGCTGAGAGAGCTCTCACAGCAGCTGCCCTTTCAAGGACAACTCTGCGAGAGCTATATTTATTTATTTATCAGATTTATATCCCGCCCTTCCTTGATGGGCTCAGGGTGGCTAACAACAGTTAAAAACATTAACAATTAACAAACATAGAATATTAAAAATAAAATATATAATAAAACATTTCCATACATATCAACAATCATCAATCCACTCATTAAAAGTCCAAGATGGCAGGTTTCTGATTTCCATTATATTAATTCAGTGAGACTGTTGGTGCTGTAAGGTAATTGCCCCCTCCCCCTAACAGTTGAAGGCGAGTTTGAATAATTTGGTCTTGCAGGCCCTGCGAAACTGTGGCCCTGATATTTTCGGGGAGGGCATTCCACAAAGTGGGGGCTATTACCGAGAACGCTCTGGCTCTGGTGGTGGATAATCAAGCTTCTTTTGCTCCAGGGATCTTGAGGAGATTTTGAGACCCTGAACGTAGTGCTCTCTGGGGTACATATGGGGCAAGGCAATGGCTGACCCAAGGCCATTCCAGCAGGTGCAAGTGGAGGAGTGGGGAATCAAACCCAGTTCTCCCAGATAAGAGTCCGCGCACTTTAACCACTACACCAAACTGGCTCTCTAGGGGTCCAATCCTGGTAAAACAGCAAATATCTCTATATTGCATATAAACAACTTTATGTACCAAACACTAAATACAATTGCAAGAGCCAGTGTAGAATGTAGTGATAATGAATAATTATTGTATGGCAGTGTGTTTGATATAGCCAGGAGATCCTAAGATTGTCTGGCAGCCAGGAGTTCCAGCTCTTTTAGTGTTTTGTAGCGCTAGGTGGTGAGCTAGACTTGTTTTTAAGGCAAGGGATGTTTCAGAGGTGTTTTGCCATTGCCTTCCTCTGCATCACACCCCTGGTATTCCTTGGAAGTCACCCAAGGAAGCTTCTGAGATCTGATGTGATCAGACTAGCCTGGACTATCCAGGTCTGGACACATAGTGGCTGACAGTGTTGGACTAGGATCTGGAAGACCCGGATTTGACTAGGATCCGGAAGACCCGGATTTGACTAGGATCCGGAAGACCCAGATTTGACTAGCATCTGGGAGACCCAGATTAAAATTCCTACTCTGCTATGGAAACTTGCTGGGTGACCTTGGCTACTTATACACTCTCAGCCTAACCTACATCACAGGGTTGTTGTGCAGATAAAAAAGGAGGAGAGGACAAGGATATATGCTGCTTTGGGTCCCCGTTGGAGTGAAATATGGGATATAAATGAAGCAAATCAAAAAGTAAATCCTATTAAGTCGTACACACAAGCCCATATCAGATGTCAAGCACTTGATTGCCATTACATGTCAGCTATCAAGTACTGAAATCAATTATCCAATATTGAGACCGAGAATCATTGGACGGCATTGGCAAGCACACACACAAAAAATCAGATATTGGACATTGAATCAACAATTCAAAATGAACAATGACATTGAAATTGTGAGGGATGCTTGTATGTAAGCTCTTGGAAGCAAATTCTTTCCAGTTTTTTTTTTTTTAATTTGCTGGGATTGGAGCAGGCTCAGGGGCCCTCATAATCTCACCATTCTCTGTGGCTGTTATCCCCACACACACTTTTTTCCTGAGTCTAAAGAACCACGCACACCTACCCTGTGGAAAGTTATGTGCGTAACTCTGAAGCTGCAAGTGCTTGGACTAATCCATGTGCCGTTACAAAATGATGCAAAGAGAGTTGACGTGTGACCAATCGAAGTGGTGAACCCGGATAACTAGGAAATAATATACCATGTAGCTTAGTCCTCAGTCCCAAAGACGGAGGTGTTTCAATAGTAGGATCTGAACCTCAGGTTACTAACCTCAGTTCTGGAGTTCTCCTGGAATTGCTACTAAGCTTCAGACTACAGAGATCAGTTCTCCAGATGAAATGGCAGTTTAAGAGGTGGACTCCATAGAATCATATTCCTGCCGGGCTGTTTCCCCTGCTGTCCCCAGGGAACACCCCTCAGATAGATCTATCTATCTATCTATCTATCTATCTATCTATCTATCTATCTATCTATCTATCTATCTATCTATCTATCTATCTATCTATCTATCTATCTATCTATCTATCTCTATCTATCTATCTATCTATCTATCTATCTATCTATCTATCTATCTATCTATCTCTGTCTGTCTGTCGGTCTGTCGGTCTGTCTGTCCGTCTGTCCGTCCATCCGGGGCTTTTTGGAGGAAAAAGCCCAGCAGAAACTCATTTGCATATTAGGCCACATCCCCTGATGTCACCATTGTTTAGCATAGGGCTTTTTGTAGAAAAGGTCTGGCAGGAACTCATTTGCATATCAGGCCACACCACCTGACACCAAGCCAGCAGGAACTGCGTTCCTGCTAAAAAAAAAGCTATCTATCTATCTATCTATCTATCTATCTATCTATCTATCTATCTATCTATCTATCTATCTTCATCATCATCATCCCACCTAATGAAACAAAAAGGACACTCGTTTGACCCACAATACATTTGGCCTTAAAAATCAAAAGAAAGAAATGTAATTAAAAATATCCTATAAGCAAACATAATTTAAGGGAGGGGGGGATTAAATCTCAATAGTAAAACACTGAAAATGAAGAGCGGAGGAGAAAGGAATTATTGCAGCTTGTGAAAATGAACTCAGGAAGCCATCTTTTTCAGTAGCCTCTTCACAGGACCTGCTCGAAATTTCATACCACTGTGAATTCAAGTGCCGTGTGACTTTACGGGTGTCCCCGGTTTGTTTGGAAGCCACAGATCCCCTTTGCGAGCTGGAATGGTAAGTTAAAGAAAGCGGCAATACAGAAAACTGAAACTCTGAGTAAAGTACCATAAATCAGTTTTGTTAGCCTCTAACAGATTGAAATCCTGGCAGGGTAGGAGAAAGGCCCCGCTGTGAGACGGAGGCAGACACCATCATTCGGTGATGAAGGTAAGTGCTGATTTACTAATGAACCTTTTCTGCCTCCAGGACTGATGAGGTTGGAAAAACAAAGCTGCTTATAACATGCCAGAGAATGCTACAAAGCGTACGTACTTGGGAGGGGGAAGGGAGGAGGAGCTGCCTTCCATACACCTTCCCGAGAGCAGGGGTGGCTTAGCGGTGAAAAGGATGAGCCAGGAAAATTCAATTCTCACTTCAATTACAAACCTGCTAAGCAGCCGTAGGCAAGGCACCGTCTCCCAGCCTGAGCTTGCCTTCTGCAACGAAGAGGTCATAATCCTGATCTATCGGTGAGAGCTGCGTTTGTTGAACTTTCCAAAGCAGTGGTCTTGTAATTTGCAGCTTCTCGGAATAGCAGTCTCCCGGGCCCCAATGGAGTCCATTACCAAGCGGGTCCAGATGCTGGGGGGGTTGGACCCAATTTGGGGCCAGACCTGCCAGATGTGAGACCTTTCCACCCTGCCCTTCCCAAAAACAGATACATTCAGAAAATGAAGGTTCTTGGGCCACAGAGCTGTCAAAGCCAGCTTTATCATGGCCTGAATTTAAAGAATGAATCCAAGTTGATCTGAGCACGAATTAATTTGTGCGAATTGGGTCCATCGTGATGGCCAGAGTATGAGAAGACAAGAGTCACGAGCAGGGCTTTTTTTGTAGCTGGCACTCCTTTGCATCTTAGGCCACGCACCCCTGATGCAGCCAATCCTCCAAGAGCTTACAGGGCTCTTAACAGGGCCTACGGTGAGATAGGGCCAGTCTGGTGTAGTTGGTTAAGTGCGCGGACTCTTATCTGGGAGAACCGGGTTTGATTCCCCACTCCTCCACTTGCACCTGCTGGAATGGCCTTGGGTCAGCCATCGCTCTGGCAGAGGTTGTCCTTGAAAGGGCAGCTGCTGTGAGAGCCCTCTCCAGCCCCACCCACCTCATAGGGCGTCTGTTGTGGGGGAGGAAGGGAAAGGAGATTGTGAGCCGCTCTGAGACTCTTGAGTGGAAGGTGGAATATAAATTCAATGTCTACGGTAAACTCTAGGAGGATTGATTACATCAGGGGCGTGTGTCCTAATATGCAAAGGAGTTCCTGCTACAAAAAATGCACTGATCACGGGAAAAGACAAGGATGCTAGGAAAAACTGAAAGCAGCAAGAAAAGAGAAAGACCCAGGGCTTTTTTTTGATCAGGAACACAGTTCCAGCTGGCTTGGCATCAGGGTGTGTGGCCTAATATGCAAATGACTTCCTGCTGAGTTTTTCTACCAAAAAAACCTCGTGTGAAACAATGGTGATGTCAGGAAGTGTGGCCTAATAGGCAAATGTGTTCCTGCTGGGCTTTTTCTACCAAAAAAAAGGCCCGAAGACCCAGGGTAAGATAGATGGACTCAATCAAGGGAGTTACAGTCTTCAGTTTGCAAGACCGAAACAAGGCTGTTAACGAGCGGACGTTGTGGAGATAATTAATTCATAGGGTTGCGATAAGACGGAAGCAACTTGACAGCACTCAAGACCCAACTGAACATGTGATGAAGCTGCCTTTTACTGCATCAGATCCTTAATCCATCAAGGTCAGTATTCTCTACTCAGACCAGCCGAATTTCACCTGGGCTTCAAGCAGAGGTCTTTCACATCACTTCCTGCCTGGTCTTTTTAAGTGGATGTGCTGGGGACTGATCCCGGAACTATCTGTACTCCAAACAGATGCTCTACCACTGAGCCCTCGCTCCTCCCTAGTTGTAAGCTATAAGAGCATTGTCCGGTTCCTTATCGAGGTGGCTCGTTGAACACACAAATCTCCATATGGAATCAGACCCTTGGTCCACCAAGGTCAGTATTGTCTACTCAGACTGACAGCAGCTCTCCATGGTCTCAGAGTGAGGTCTTTCACATCACCTTCTATCTGATTCCTTTCACTGGAGATGCTGGAGATTGAACCTGGAACCTTCTGCATGCCAAGCAGATGCTCCATCTCTGATCCATGGCCTAACCCTTACCCTATCTGATCCTCCCTTTAAAAGGTAAAGGTAGTCCCCTATGCAAGCACCAGTCGTTTTCAACTCTGGGGTGATGTTGCTTTCACAACATTTTCACGGCAGACTTTTCACAAGGTGGTTTGCCATTGACTTCCCCAGTCATCTACACTTTCCCCCCAGGAAGCTGGATACTCATTTTACCGACCTCGGAAGGATGGAAGGCTGAGTCAACCTGGAGCCAGCTACTTGAACCCAGCTTCCGCCAGAATGGAACTGAGGTTGTGAACATAGCTTGGACTGCAGTATGGCAGCTTTACCACTCTGCGCCACGGGGCTCTTGATCCTCCCTTAGCGAAGGGTTATATAAAGCGTGTAGGATTTTTTTAAAAAATCCACAAAGCATCTTTCATTCCATGTGTTCACTCCCAATCCCTGCTTTTCATATTCAGTAACAACAACAAGGCAAATCAATCTGTTGATAGATCGACACAAGAAACTCATGATGCAAGTCGTCTTCATTTGCGTATCTTTGACCTTTTTATTTTTTTTCTCATTTGAAAAATTACAGCAAATACGGGGAAATCAAAACGATGGAGGATGGGATTTGATGACAAGATGTGGCGGTTATGAGAGAACAAAGCAGAACTCCGGACGCGTTGTGTCGTACGTGTGAGAAAAAACGCCATTTGAAATTCCAGCGAGAAAGTAATTCAGTGATTCTATAGCAGGGAACTGCTGTTAGATTCATGCTGGCTGGCCAGTGGGTCATTTGGACCGAGCCTCCTCCGCATCAATTTAGTTGGCAACCTCCTTAATTTCTTTTTGACCATAGCTGCTGCTTCCATCTGCTACATCGGACAAATATGGATTGTAAAAGCTCCTACGTAGCACGATCGACAGCGATGCAGGAAAAGGAACGGTTATAATTTGGGTAGCTGTGATTCATTTTATAATTTGGAGTGCAGTCCTTCTGTGGAGATGGGTACCCAAGAAAGGGCTTGGCTTCAATAAGATCCAGCGTTGGTGAGGGGACAGAAGCAAGCTAAGCGGATGTGCAGGGAAATGTGGTCCTCAAAAACCAGCAGCAATTTTTTAAAAAATAAAAAAGCACCCCTCCTAGAAATGCAAAAAAGCAGGATACTCCCGCTGCTTGCCCCCTGCAGATGAGAAAATGCAAAATTCAACATGAGTGCATGCAAATGTATGCAAATGATATGCAGATTTTTATCTCATCATTTTTGATGGCCCAGAATTACCACCTCTGTAGCGAGCAATCCAGAAGGAATCAGTATCTTGCTTCCCTTTGGTAAAGCAGACATGTTTGGGAGACGCTTATTGTCTTTCCCTCTCTGCCCTGAGGAATGGAAGAAATAGCGAGGCGCCATTGTCGAGGTATGTCATGTATATTAAAGAATACCTAAAGGATCACACTTCAGAGCATGGGCGCAGCAACCCTTGAGCAAAATAATCCCCATAATTCATTGTAAAACCTTATTTCCCCCACAGACGTGCCCACACTGCCCAAGTCATCCTGGAGAATAGAAGGTCTATATATGCCATCATGCCTCATCCAGACCTCTCTCCCCATTTGCCAGGGGGGTTTTGTGCATGTGTTTGACAGGATCATTTCCTCAAAACCAGAATGAAGCTTTCAGATCAGTACTGCACTATTCTACCTTGGGTTGCCCGGCCTCCACTAGCCGCTAGCCCAGAATTAGGGACTAGAGTTGCCAGATCCAGGGTGGGAAACTCCTGGAAATTCGGGGACGGAGCCTGGGGTGTGCTAGGACAACCATAGGCTGAATTCAGATGGCCAATTTGAGCTGACTAGGGCCGGCTCGCCCACTAGACAAACTAGGTGGTTGCCTAGGGCACTGGGAGGCAGGGGGCGCCGAATTGGGCTCCCCCCCCCCAGTGCCCCAGGCAAGTGCCTAGTTTGCCTGCCTCCTCCCCTCCTCTATCCTGGTGCAATCATAGCGCACTGTGCCTGGTCCCTGCCGGCAGCGACGCACGAGCTTCCGAAGGACGCGCTGGAGAAGGCTTGGCTCCCCCTCCCTCAAGCCTTTTCCAGCACATCCTTCCGAAGCGTGCTCGTCGCTGCCGGCAGGAACCAGGCCCGATGCGCTGTGATCAAACCGGGAGGGGGGGAGGCGATGGGAAGGGAAGGGAATGAGGGGGCGGGCGGTGTAGGGGGGAGAGCAATGGAGTGCAGCGGGGGGTGCGACGGCTGGGGTGGTGTGAAGGAGCATGGTGCTGTGTTGGGCGGGGGGACGGCGGTGGGGGGTGCCTTCCTGGGGCGTCATGCACCCTTGGGACAGCACTGGAGCTGACATAGGCATGGTCAGAAAAGCACCGCTACCATCCATCCCAGTCCCACACTCACTCCGTCCTCCAACACCTCTGAGCTGGATCAAATTCCTCTGCCACACTCCATCCGTCTTTCTAGGCACCTGTCCATGGGAGCACACAAGGCGGATTGGTGGACCCACCAATCCACTGAAGGCACTAACCAGTATTCTTTTTAAAAAAAACTGCCCAGAACGCATGAGCATATGTGCGCATGAGTGTACGTGCGCCACAACGCACGGCCACTAAAATGTAAGGGAAAAAAGAAACCCAAACTATGCTAAGGGGGTGGCACACGACAATTGTGTGAACATGCCTAAACGCCCCCTGTGCTATATATGGGCACATCACACAGGAGTGTCTGATCGGTGTTTGGCCGCTCCAGCCTGGGGCGGCACAGTTTGGGAAACCTCTGGTGTGCCCAAAACTGCCCATCCGTATCCAGCCATAGAGTCTACCCTCCCAAGGACCCAATATCTGCAGAGGGACTGATCTCCAGTCTGGAGATGAGCTGGAATTAAGGAAAAGAGAGATAAGATTCACAGAGGACTATGACTGAAATGTTTGCCACAAAATACGGCAATTACGTCCCGAGTTAATTTGTGGCAGGAATTTCACGGATGGATTTTGTTGCTCCTTTGTAAAAAGAAAGAAAAAAAAGCCAAGGGGAACAACTTTTAAAGATGGCACCCTAAAAACACCCAAGCAGTCTCTGTTAAGCCCTAGCATCCCCTTCCACCTTGGCTTAAATCATCTTCATTCTTATCTCCATCGGCCAGAACGACCTACATCAAACCACAGCAAGATCTAAGATGTGAAAACGATACCTGGGAAGCAGGGGCTTGTGGGACGCCATTGACACTGCTTACGCTTATCAGAGAAGGATCAATAAGAATTTCAAACGGGATGGATGTTTGATATTTCAGGGAGGGCCAGGCACATAAGCAAGCAAACGAGGGCTATTCATCTTCTTCTTTATGGTTTGCCCAAAGCAACATTTTCACAGGGCTGATCTCAAAAAAAGCGTCAGTTGCAGGACAGAAACGTGTTATGGCTGTGGCCAAATCCTAGTTATTCACTTCTGCCATGTCCGAGTTACCAGCTACCACTGCCCACTACTTCTGGCTTTCTTCCACAGAGAGCCATACACAGAATTTCAGGAGCCTGACCAAGCACAATAATAACCCCCACACACAGAATGTGTCAATTGTGCATGGAAGTGCCGTTGCACTACCAAGTTTACAGCTTGAGCTACCAATTACGGCCATCACTTCATGTCCCTATTTTTCTTTTTTTGAGCCCTTTCACAGTTGGTGGGCCGGATCCAAGCGTCAAGCGTGTGTTTTACCTTCAGTATTAAATGATAAAGTTAATTTTTCCCCTGTCGAATGCTTTCCCCTGTGCTTGCGTATCAAAGCTAAGTAGCTCTCCTTTCTTCTCACCTCCCTTTTCTCTTTCCCACCTTTGAGTAGCAAATGTAGGAATGTTAGGCTTTGATAGCAGGCGCCTCCCTGAGAGGTTTCCACACTGTAGCCGTCAACTGTAAGGAGAATGCCTGAGACCAAGGGAAGTTTGAACCACAAAGGTAGTCTATTGCATAGTTGTTAGTAATTCACACGTTCTTGTTATGTCTTTGAGATATCACGCTGGGATGCTTTGATGTAACCCTTAAAATGTTATGCTTTGCAATACTGTGTATCACTTTCAAGATGTTTTGCCATGAAGCAACAATGGATTATCAATAAACTAAGGCTTTGTATGAAACAATCACTTGGTTATCTGAAACTTCCATGCTTGACACCGAGGCTTTTTTTGGGCAGCAGGAACTCCTTTGCATATTAAGCCAAACCGCCCTGATGTAGCCTGTTGTGTATGTGGACTAATGTTTTGTTTCACTAGTGTTCCTGCCTGGCTCATTGGAGCCATACGGACTGAGCTTGGGGACTCAGGAACAATGGGCAGGAGGATCCAAATCTCTGCTGCCCTGCTCCAATCACGGCCCCCCTGCTGGTTTGAATGATCCAATGGCGCTGTAGCATGGGAATCTTGAACTGTGTATAGTTGGCTCCATTGGCCCAGTTAAGCAGTCTTCTTAGTTCAGCCATTACTATGCTGTAACTCAATAAAGAGCTAAGATCACTGGAACCATGTCTCCTCCTTGCATTGAACCCCCTATATCAGGGGTGTCAAACATACGGCCCACAGGTCGGATCAGGCATGCGGAGGGCTCCAATCAGGCCCTCCAGCAACTGGCTGTCATTTGCTTCATTTGCCCGCTTTTTTCGGTCACCATTTTGTGTTTCTCCCCTGACAGGCCAGAGCAGCAAAACAGCCTTTCCCTCTCCCCCCTCCCACTTCCCAAAAGGAAGAGGAGGGAGGAGTAGCCTCAGCCAATGAGGGGACTTGGTTCTATAGCTCTGCTGGGTGATTAAGTTTGCCAGGCTCAATTAATCACTCTGCAGAGCTACTGAGACAAGCCTCTCTTCCTTCTAATAAATGGCTGAGGCTCCTCCTTCCCCTGCCCTGGGGAAGGAAAGAAAGAGTCAGAGCTTCCTTTGCCCAGTCCCCACCATCAGGAGAGCTACAAAGAATGCTTTTAAAACTAGCAACGTTTTAGTGAGGGTATGAGCTTGTTGCCTTGCTACAGAGAGAGAGAGAGTTTTGTTGTACTTGTAACTGGGTTCCTCTCCTCTTTTTCACTGTACTCATGCCCTCCAGTCTTTCTCAAGAGGAAAGCATGTGAACTATTTAGAAGAGAAATATCAGCATTAGGCTGAAATTGTGTTCCACCCCAAGTTTACCCAGCAAATTTGCTTTAATTTTTCTTTCACATTTTCCTTTGATTGAGGGTCTTGAATTTAGACTTCCCAGACAGTAGCCTGACACGGACCACTGTACCTGGCTGTCTCTCTGTTCTTGTAGTTGTTGCTTTTTGCGGGGGGGGGTTGTATTTTTTTTTAAGTTGGAGTCATTTTTCTGGGGGAAATGATAGTTTTGTAGACAAGCACATAGCCCTCTGTCTGTGCCATGGAGCCTTCACATGTTCTCAACTAGTACGTGAAGCAACTTCTGTACAAAAGCTCACAATGCCCAGCTGCTTCATGTTCCCCTGGGTCTTAGGCTCAAAGCATTGACCATGAGATGTCTGTAATGAATGTCAATGAATCAAAAGGAGGTTTGCCACTTACAGATGTGCACACGTGAACAGCACCTATTCAAGACTGGTACAGCACAGACATTGTCTGCAGTTTTTGATGCAATAATTCATAGCAAGAGGTGACATTTATCAGAGAAATATTGCAAGAGGGCTAATATTTTAAGCATGTTTTATTTTAAGCAAACCCAAAAAACTTTAATTGTGTGCCCTTTATAAAGTTTATATGTCCGCTACCTGGCGTTACATGTTATGATACACATGGCTTGGCCCGACAAGGTCTCATATATGTCAAATCCGGCCCGCATAGCAAATGAGTTCAACACCCCTGCCCTATATTATATAGCCACTCCTCCTGGAGCATACAGTAGGCCCTGTAATAAGAGCCCTGTAAACTCTTGGAGGATTGGCTACATCCGGGGGGGCGTGGCCTAATATGCAAAGGAGTTCCTGCTACAAAAAAAGCCCTGGTCAGATCCAACCACCTTTTCCAATGGTGAAAAAAAAATGAAGTAAAACAAAAAGTCTATAAAAAGCATCATGGGACCTGCATGGATGAAAGCCACGCGCGACGAGGGCTGAAAGACAAACGGGAATGGAGCAAGATAGAACAAATTTCTCAGCTGGATCCAGCCCATCACTGCCAAGATCTGGTAGCATTTCAGTGCCATTTTGCTTCCTTGAAAGACCTTCTTCCCTGCCTGATCCCAGAGGTTATGGGAACTCAAAGGGAACATGCTGATGTCAAAAGGCCTAGCGCTAGGGGTTCTGCCATTCCTGACAGACCCCTGAGCCGTGCCTCCCCCCCCTGCTCTGGTCATATTCGCACGTGCGCTACAATGATGTCACAAACTGACATCATCGTGCAGATGATGTGGACGAGCAGCACCTTTCCATGAGGGTGCCGCTCGGGCGCTTTCAACCCGAAAGTGGCCAGGTGCCACTAAAACGCTGCGCTATTCGGAGAGTGTGGTGTTTTAGCAGCGCCCTGCTGCTTTCAGGTTGAAAGCAGCCGGGCGCCACTAAAACAGCACACACTTCGGAGGCTTCCAAAGAAGCCTCTGGAGAGTGTAGGGGGATAAGGGGGCGCCTGTTGGCACCCCCAGGTGGGGCAGCGCACTAGGCAACCGCCTACCCTGCCTAGTCCCACGCGCCAGCCCTGGATGTCCCAAAACCACATAGACACTCATTTCGCTATGTAGCCTGTCTTCACACTGAATGAGGTTAAAAGAGGGAACTCATCTCCATTATCGGGGCATTCAATCAAGCGATTGTAATAAATTTGTCAGCTTTTTTTTTTTGCTTGTGAGCATGGTGAAGGAACACTTTTGCCCCAATCTACTTCTTGGCATGTCCACTTACAAAGTTTGGTCAGCAATGTGTCAGCGAAGGTTCATTGAAGTTTCCAAATGAGCAGACTTGTTGTTTGAAACAAAGTTGCATTTATTGTATACTCCAAAGTTACTCCAGCATGATAGGTATTGGAACTGATAGCAAGCGGTTCAAATCGTTGGCATTTAACATCTAACATCAAAGCAATAGCATCTACACCCCAGTTCCCATAACAAAGGCTGCTTTTGCATGTGAGAGTTTCACACGGCTACCCCCTTATCTTTTCAGTTGGTGGTTACAGTTCCCGGCGGCAATGTCCTTGCTGCCTCTAGGGAGGAGGTGAGAGCCTGGCAGACTCTCTCTACTTCAAAGCAGACCTAACAGCCTTTGATATTCCTGGGAAGCTACTCTCTACATTGCCCCCCCCCCTACTATTCTATGGCTATAGGTTAGTGGGCATATATCCGCAGCAATCAATATGGTTAGTAGTCAGCAGTTAGCAATAACATCAATGAACAGAGCCTGACACAATGCGCATTTGCATTTGGATGCACTTCCCACTGATAGTAATGCAATACGGCTGGATGGCATGGACGTATGGGTTCAGATGTCCTCTGTCAGCATAGCCTTACTTAGACTGAGATGTGCATCGGGGATCCCCAGCCACAATCTGCACCAGCTTGAGTTTTACGAAATGGGAGTGGGTTGTGGGAAAGCTGAGCCTGTAGCTCTGACGACTGAGCTGTTTGGGAAACGAGCAATTGACACAGGGAATTCACTGCTGCAGGACGTTGTGGTAGCTACCAACGTTCCCTTTAAGCTGCAGAGTCTTGTGAGCAAAAATTCTTCTTCCTCCTCAAGGGAGGAGCCTCAGCCAATGGAGAAAATAGAGGTACTAGCATTAAAGTTGTGAACTACTAGCATTAAAGCCTTGAGCTATTGTATAAATTAGTGTGCTCTGGGAGGTCATGAGCTAAGACAAAAATGTGTGAGCTGGAGGCTAAAAATCTGTGAGCTAGCTCACGCTAACTCAGCTTAGAAGGAACACTGGTGGCTACTGGAATAGACAGCTTCAAGAGGAGACCGGAGAAACATAACGAGTAGAGGTCCATGAGTGGCTATTAGCCTCAATGTATCGATGGAACATTATGTCTTGGAGCAGTGATACTCTGTTTTCTTGGTGTTTGGGGGTCAACAGTGGGAGGGCTTCTGGAGTTCTGTCCCCACTGGAGACCCCCCCCCCCATGACACCTGGATTTTGGCCGTGTGACACAGAGTTTTGGACTGGGTTGGATTCCCCACTCCCCCTCCATATGAAGATAGCTTGGGCCAGTCCAAGTTCTCTCAGCCGTCTCTCAGCCTCACCTACCTCACAAGGTGCCCGTTGTGGGGGGAGAGGAAGGCTATTAAAAATTACTCTTCCTCATATGAATGTGAGGTCTGAAGACTGATCAAAGTGGTGCTGACCCACCTTCAGGTAGGTGTCTGCAATCGCCGAAAACTAACTTTCAGAGGGGTCTGTTTGGCAGCCCACCAAAAACGTTTGCCTCAGCGCGTCTCTGTTTTCAATAGCTTGACTGACTGTAGTAGCGGCATAATTGCATAATGTACTGCAATGTGCCGATGCAATCACAGGGTGGCATTGGCCGCCTCAGCGCATGCGAGTTATGCCCTGATGCTCACGGATGTAACGACATAATGGGCTACAACTCAACATTTCTTCGTGGAAGTATACATCACAGCATTTACCAGGACTTCTTAACTATGTAGACCCATAGTCACTGACAGTGTTGTGCCCTACAAACTCACATTTCCTGTCGTATCTTATTGGCTATGTAAACCCATGCCCTTCTTTACCAAACCAATCAGATTTGGAGCATAGGGGCAGCCTCAGTGCCTTATGAGAAGTGTTATACTAAATGATACACTAAAAATAACCATATATATCTTTTTAATATGTACTAGGGAGAAATACTCTCCTCAAAAAGTGTGCGGACTCTTATCTGGGAGAACCGGGTTTGATTCCCCACTCTGCCACTTACAGCTGTTGGAATGGCCTTGGGTTAGTCATAGCTCTGGCAGAGGTTGTCCTTGAAAGGGCAGCTGCTGTGAGAGCCCTCTCAGCCCCACCCACCTCACAGGGTGTCTGTTGTGGGGGGGGGGGGGAGATAGGAGATTGTAAGCTGCTCTGAATCTCTGATTCAGAGAGAAGGAAAAGGAAAGATCCCCTGTGCAAACACCACTCACTTCCAACTCTGGGGTGATGTTGCTTTCACAACGTTTTCACGGCAGACTTTTTACAGGGTGGTTTGCCATTGCCTTCCCCAGTCATCTACACTTTCCCCCCCAACAAGCTGGGTACTCATTTTACCGACCTCGGAAGGATGGAAGGCTGAGTCAACCTCGAGCCGGCTACCTGAAAACCCAGCTTCCACCGGGGATTGAACTCAGGTCGTGAGCAGAGCTTAGGACTGCAGTACTGCAGCTTTAACACTCTGCACCACGGGGCTCTAAGGAAAGGAAAGGAAAGGTCCCCTGTGCAAGCACCAGTCGTTTTGGACTCTGGGGTGACGTTGCTTTCACGTTTTCACGGCAGACTTTTTACGGGGTGGTTTGCCATTGCCTTCCCCAGTCATCTACACTTCCCCCCTAGCAAGCTGGGTACTCATTTTAACAACCTTGGAAGGATGGAAGGCTGAGTCAACCTGGAGCCGGCTACCTGAACCAGCTTCCGCTGGGATTGAACTCAAGTCGTGAGCAGAGGGCTCCGACTGAGAAGGGTACGGTATAAATCTGTAGTCGTCTTCTTCTTTGTCTTCAAAAAGGAGTTTCCGATGCAAAATTCAAACTTGGAAAACATTAATCCCAGCGCTAATTAACATTGCATTAGATCCTACAGATCAGTTATGCTAATAGTTGCAGCTTGCTTGGGTGCAAAAAAAGATGCGTCTCTACTGCCTTCAGGAGTCATTTCAAGATCACAAAATAAAGCTCATCGCCTAACCTCCAGCTATGGACAAAAAGTCTATAAGAAGAACCACGGGACCTGCCTGTTTGGTGTAGCGGTTAAGTGTGCGGACTCTTATGTGGGAGAACCGGGTTTGATTCCCCACTCCTCCACTTGCAGCTGCTGGAATGGCCTTGGGTCAGCCATAGCCTTCAAACATACATCATTTTATTTGTATCACGCCCTCCCCACCGAAGCAGGCTCAGGGCGGCTAACAACATTAAATCAATACATTAAGTACAATAATTCGAAACAATAACTAATTTAACAATTTAATTAAAATTCTAAAATTAATAAAATTCTAAAATTAATAAAATTAACATCCTGGTGCTATTAAAACAGGTGGTTTCATAGAAGTTGTCCTTGAAAGGGCAGCTCTCTCAGCCCCACCTACTTCGCAGGGCGTCTGTTGTATGTGGGGGAAGGTAAAGGAGATTGTGACCACTCTGAAACGCTGAGATTCAGAGTATAGGGAGGGTTATAAATCCAATATCTTCTTCTTCAAAAAGGATCTGCTACTCGACTGCATATAACTGCATACTCTGATACACTTTATGACTGCGTTTCTGGACAGACAGAAACTGTGGAGGTTCCTGGAATGCAGTACTTTTTGCAGTATTAGGGATTTGCGAATCACTCCTCTCTCCTGCAATAATGAGGACCTGTCAACACCAGATAAGGTTAAGAAACCTTCGGCGGGCATGGATTTAGGAGTTCCTTTGACCGTAGCCAAATGTTTTGCTCAAGCAATTAAATCCAAAAGGACCTCAAGCGCAGTCGCTGGTTGGTTATTTAAAATCATTTCTTTTTCATTGTCTCTCGCGTGACATTGCACGAGACCTGTAGGCTAAGGGAGCAGTCTCATTAAAGGAGAGGTACTCTGGTATTGTGATCGCAAGGCTCCTTCCCATGCTCTGCGTCTAAATCCTGCCCCAAACCTCAGGGATGGTGCCAAATCAGTCCACCAGGACATCCTCCTAAGGAACCACAACCTACTCTTTTTTGAGTCACATTACAGCCAAGAACAGGAGTGGCCCAACTTGCTTAATGTAAGAGCCACATGGAATAAATGTCAAATTCTAAGAGCCATAAGACATGAACATCAGGTGTTTGAGAGCTGCAAGACAGGGAGGAAGAGAGGGATGGAGGGAAGGAGAGAGGGAGGGAGGGAGGGAGAGAGAGAGAGAGAAGGAAGGAGGGAGAGAGGGAGGAAAGGAGAGGTAGGGAGAGAGGGAGGGAGGAAGAGAGGAAGAAAGGAAGGGAGGGAGGGAGAGAAAGAGGGAGGGAGGAAGAGAGGAAGAAAGGGAGAGAGAGAGGGAGGGAGGGAGGAAGAGAGGAAGAAAGGAAGGGAGGGAGAGAGGGAGGGGTGGAAAGAAAGCAAATTTAACTTGAAATACATTTTTTCCAAGCTCGGAGAAGCGATTTAAAGAGACAAATGCCTTCTCCAAGCCGGCTGATGGGGGCTTCAAGAGTCACACTATATGTGTGAAAGAGTCACAAATGGCTCCCAACCCAGTTTGGCCACCCCTGGAATAGGCAATACTGACCTTGATGGACCAAGGGTCTGATTCAGTATTGGGCAGCTTCATGTGTTCAAATGCTGGTGGGCACTTTACTGAGAGTGAGTGACAATAGGAACTAAACCCTTCCACCAATTGTTGGGTAGTTTCGTGTAGTGATTAAGTTTGGTGTAGCGAAAGCCAGTTTGGTGTAGTGGTTAAGTGTGCGGAGTCTTATCTGGGAGAACCCGGTTTGATTCTCCACTCCTCCACTTGCAGCCGCTGGAATGGCCTTGGGTCAGCCATAGCTCTCGCAGAGCTGTCCTTGAAAGGGCAGAGAGCTCTCTCAGCCCCACTTACCTCACAGGCAATGCTCCTTCTAAGCAATAATTTTACCTTATCATTCTAAAGCTCGCTGAATTCAAATAAATTTCTTTTGGTTTGCACACTCCAGCCACATTACTGAGAACATCTGCAGCAGTAAATACGATAGGTCTGTCCCTCCGAGATCCTTCTGAGAGAAAACAGTGCCGACCACATCTCCCCAATCAGAACTTCAGTCGTGAAAATACTGCCCTTTGGGTTTCACATCAGAGAAAGAAAGAAAGAAAGAAAGAAAGAAAGAAAGAAAGAAAGAAAGAAAGAAAGAAAGAAAGAAAGAAAGAAAGAAAGAAAGAAAGAAAGAAAGAAAGAAAGAAAGAAAGAAAGGAAGGAAGGAAGGAAGGAAGGAAGGAAGGAAGGAAGGAAGGAATCCTCTTCCACCTTTCCAGTCTAAATGGATAGAACTACTGCAGGATGCGTCATTGATGAGTGTTCTTGTTTGGATCAAACTGTAGGAAGTCCATTTTCAAAGCGCCCTGTCATCTTTCACTCTTGGTATCAAAATGGAATTGTTCAGGGGAGACGAAGTACAACCGGAGCGGGCCCTACCTCTGCAGGTACCATTTTTCACGCCAGCTTTCATCCGCTCGACCAGAACCGCTTCCCGATAGCCTTAGGAGAATTGAAGACAAATGCCCGTCTTTGGGACAATCTACAGAATCATCAGTTTCTGAAGCAGGAGAATCCTCTGTGACAGCTGGAGCCCTTTCGGTGTAATCCAGACAAAGGCCAGGCTTCCTGGGTCTCTTCTAGTACCATCAAGACGAGATTGAGTGGCCCAAAACAAAAGCCCAGCTAGCCCCTGACCCAGTGATGAATTTCATTTAATGATTTTCATGAAAGGTGGCTGCCATTTCCTCTTATTATGCACTGCTATCAACTAGGGTTGCCGCATCTAACTCTGAAAATACCTGGAAAACAACTAGGGTTGCCGAATTTAACTCTGAAAACACCTGGGGACTTTGGGAGTGGAGCCAAGAGACTTTGGGGGTGGAGCCAGGAGACTTTCACATTCCCTAAAATAAATAAGTAAAAATACAGCAGCGCAGTTCCCCTGAATATGGTCATTTCCTCACCCCCAAACAGCTACACACACACCCTCTCTCTCTCTTACACACACATACACACAAGCCAAAATAAACAGTTTGCAATCCCACACTTGTGTCGTCTCACTGGGACAATTTACTCACGAGTTGCTGAAGTTCCAGGTTCTTCCGACTAATACAGTTTACTCATGAGTTGCTCTAGTTCCAAGTTCTTCAGACTAACACAGTGAAACCAAAGATTCTAGTTTACCCTTTCCTATGCAAACAACCTCTGAAAAAATTGTAAACAAACAGAGGGTCTGGGGTGGGCTGCTTTCACAGATACTGGGAGCAGCCATGTTGTTCTGCTGGTTCACCCCGCCCCCATTCAGCCTGGCCTCTACAGATTTAAAGGCACACACACCGTATCTAAAAAGTAAGCCTTTCCAAGCGTCTTCTAAAGCCTTCCAAAGTGGAAAGGCACATGGTGACTGTTGGGGCAGGGCTAGCTGATTGGGGGCAGGAAGGAGCCTGGAAAACGGGGAGACCCCCTGCTGGGAGCTGGGGATTGGCAAGTCTACTATCAACGTCTGTGGAACTTTGCTGAGAACATATAAAACAAAGGCCCTGAGGAAATTACAAGCTAAATTTTTGACACCAGGGGAGATGACAAAGGAGAGGGAGGGATGGCGGAAGAGGAAGGGAACGAATGAGAAGCTAATGTTATGCCTTTTGATTTAACATCCGTTCGCTGCATACCAATGCATATTTTCTACCCATAAAAACGGCCAAATTTTAATGCACACTTAAAAGGTTATAGCACAATAGATCGGATGAAATACGTCCCATCGCACCGCTTTCCCAGAATGAAAGTGAAGTGAGAAAGTAGTCGAAAATTGTGTTTGGAAATACTTTTCGAGGGTTCCTAAACCCCAAGCGCTGATGCATTCCCCACATGGCATCGCCAGTCAGTATCCTCTCCTCTGCCCTCTCAGAAAAAGAAAAAAGACTGTGTGGTTTAGTGGTTAGAGCCTCAGACTAAGATCTGGGGGAGACCTGGGCTCACGTCACCACACTGCCAGGGAAGCTTGCTGGGTGACCGTGGGCCAGGCCAGGCCTCGAATTCAGCAGGAGCTCACAGGAACGCAGCTCCTGAACCTTTCTGAGGGTTCCCCCTCCTCCTCCTCCCCACCTACCTTGTCCATTGGACAGTAGGTGCAGCTGCAGAACAATCCCTGGATTAGGAGAGTGGGCAGCCAGCCAGCCACCAGGGGCTTTGCCATGCCCCCGGCAGCCCTCATTAATCCCTGGAGAAGCCCGCACCACCCTTTCTCCAATTCTTGTGTGATTTTGGACAGCAGTTGGCTTGCTGGCCTTTTGACTGTGGGGGTGGGGGGCCAAGGAGAGCCCCAGGTGAGCGAGGCCTACTTGGGCTGGCTGGATCTCTAGCCAGCCCAATCAGGCCTCGCTCACTTGGGGCTCTCCTTTCTTGCATTGGGTTGCTTTTGGCTGGTTGGGGGTTAGAGGTGGCATATGCTAATGAGTTATGCTAATGAGCTCCACCACCTATTTTTCTACAAAATGACCCCTGGGCCAGGCATATACTCCTCGCCTAACTACCTCACAGGTAGGAGTGTCAGCTCCAGGTAGGCTTGTCAATCCCCAGGTCCCAGCGGGGGTTCTCCCGCTTTCTCAGGCTCCTTCGCACTCCCAGTCAGCTAGAGTTGCCAATCCCCAGGTGGGGGCAGGGGATTCCCCGGTTTGGAGCCCCCCCCCCCCGCTTCAGGGTCGTCAGAAAGCGGGGGGAGGGGAGGGAAATGTCTGCTGGGAACTCTGTTATTCCCTATGGAGATTTATTCCCATAGAAAATCATGGAGAATTGATCTGCAGGTATCTGGGGCTCTGGGGGGGCCCCCTGTTTTTTGGGGTAGAGACACCAAACTTTCAGTATAGCATCTAGTGCCTCTCCCCAAAATACCCTCCAAGTTTCAAAAAGATTGGACCAGGGGGTCCAATTCTATGAGCCCTAAAAGAAGGTGCCCCTATCCTTCATTATTTCCTATGGAAGGAATTGAAAAGGTGTGCCGTCCCTTTAAATGTGATGGCCAGAACTCCCTTTGGAGTTCAGTGATGCTTGTCACAGCCTTGCTCCACCCCTAATGTCCCCTGACTCCACCCCCAAAGTCTCCTGGCTCCACCCCCAAAGTCCCCAGATATTTCTTGAATTGGACTTGGCAACCCTACAGTCAGCTGGCCAGCAAGAGAAGCCCCGCCCCCACAGCCACCTCCGGAGGC
This sequence comes from Heteronotia binoei, assembly GCF_032191835.1. Lineage (NCBI taxonomy): Eukaryota > Metazoa > Chordata > Lepidosauria > Squamata > Gekkonidae > Heteronotia > Heteronotia binoei. Next base: position 11,347,682 of record NC_083231.1, read on the forward strand.
TTGAAAAGGCTTCCTCTTGGAGGGGTGTGTCTGTGTCTTTAAGGCTGAATAGAGGTGGGGGGAGCAGGGGGAGAACAACATGGCTGCTCCCAGTGGCTGTGAAAACAGCCCAGACCCTCCCAAACCCTCCGTTTTCAGAGGTCGTTTGCATAGGAAAAGTAAACTTGAACCTTTGGTTGCTCTGTGTTACTTTGAAGGAGTTCAGCAACTCGTGGGTAGAGATGCCAGCCCCCCGCTTCAGAGTCATCAGAAATGGAGGGGGGGCAGGAGGGAAGTGCCTGCTGGGCACTTCATTATTCCCTATGGAGATCGATTCTCATAAGGCAGGGGTGGCCAACGGTAGCTCTCCAGATGTTTTTTGCCTACAACTCCCATCAGCCCCAGCCGTTGGCCATGCTGGCTGGGGCTGATGGGAGTTGTAGGCAAAAAACATCTGGAGAGCTACCGTTGGCCACCCCTGTCATAAGGTATAATGGAGAATTGATCTGTGGGGGGTATCTGGGGCTCTGGAGGGGATGTATTTTGAGGTAGAGATACCACATTTTCAGCATAGCATCTGATGACTCTCCTCAAAATGCTCTCCAAGTTTCAAAAAGATTGGAACAGGGGGTCCAACTCTATGAGCCCCGAAAGAAGGTGCCCCTATCCTTCATTATTTCTAATGTAGGGAAGGCATTCAAAAGGTGTGCGGTTCCTTCAAATGTGATGGCCAGGACTCCCTTTAGAGTTCAGCTGTGCTTGTCACAACTTTGCTTATGGCTCCACCCCCAAAGTCCCCAGATATTTCTTGAATTGGACTTGGCAACCCCAGCCTCCAGGATGGGAAATGCCTGGAGATTTGAGGGGTGGAGCCTGAGAAGGGCGGGAATTAGGGAGGGGAGGGGCTTCAATGGGATATAATGCCACAGAGTCCACCTTCCAAAGTGGCCATTTTCTCCAGGGTAATTGATCTCTGTTGCTTGGACATCACTAGTAATCCCAGAAGATCTCTAGACACCCCTTGGAGGTTGGCAGCCTTACTCAGGGTTCTCATGAGGCTCATATGCAAGAGGGGAGAGTGTTGTAAACCGCTTTGAGCCCACAAGGGGGAGTAAAGTGCTGTGTATTAAGTCAATAGGAGCCCCGTGGCACAGAGTGTTCGGTTGCAGTCCTGCAGTCCAAGCTCTGCTCATGACCTGAGTTCAATCCCAGCAGAAGCTGGGTTCAGGTAGCCGGCTCGAGGTTGACTCAGCCTTCCATCCTTCCGAAGTCAGTAAAATGAGTACCCAGCTTGCTGGGGGCAAAGCGTAGATGACTGGGGAAGGCAATGGCAAACTACCCCCTAACAAAAAGTCTGCCAAGGTAACATCACGATGCGACATCACCCCATGGGCTGGGAGTGATTTGGGGCTTGCACAGGGGACTACCTTTACCTATGAAGTCAATAGGCTGACCTGATTCCCAAAGAGTATAGCAACTGCATTGGATGCCATAGCAACACCGCTCCCACCCACAAATTGTGGAATGGCAGGCCAATCTGTCAGTCAGACACGGAAGCAGCCAACTAATGCACGGCGATGCTAGCCCGCCTTCCTGACATCACCCTGTCCTCGCCCACAGAATGCAACGAGGATCAAAGGGCGCGTAGCACCCATTTCTATAGGAAAGACCGTAGCGTGCCCAGCAGAAGTCCTCTCGCCCTGCAGATTCGGGTTCAAACCCGCTCCTGCCAAAAGCACCTTGCTTTGCCTTTGCAGACAGACAGCAGAAGGCACCAACAGACCACTGGCTCCGTTCTTCAGCAGCACAAGAGACGACAAGCGCGACCCCTCCTGGGTCCATGTCAACACCAGTGGGCTGCAGCAAGCGAAACGAATGTAATTTATAAGTCATCTATATACGCCACGCATAACTTTTGCCTGGATAGCACTGATGCACAAATATCACTGGGAACAGCATACCTTCTTTGCTTGGATCTGGTTGGTGGCATACCTTGCTATAAGGCAGGGGTGGCCAAGCTGTGGCTCAGGAGCCTTATGTGGCTCTTTCGTACATATTGTGCGGCTCTTGAAACCCCCACCACCCCATCGGCTGGCTTGGAGAAGGCATTTCCCTCTTTAAATCACTTCTCCAAGCCACGCCAGCTGATGGCTTGGAGAACGCATTTAATTTGCTTTCTTTCCACCTCCACCTCCCTCCCCCTCCATCTATTTTCCTTCCTTCCTTCCAACCTGCCTTCCTTCCTTCCTCCCTCCCTCCCTGCCTTCCTTCCTTCCTTCCTCCCTTCCTTCCTTCCTTCCTTCCTTCCTTCCTTCCTTCCTTCCTTCCTTCCTTCCTTCCTTCCTTCCTTCCTTCCTTCCTCCCTCCCTCCCTCCCTCCCTTCCTTCCTTCCTTCCTTCCTTCCTTCCTTCCTTCCTTCCTTCCTTCCTTCCTTCCTTCCTTCCTTCCTTCCTTCCCTCCCAACTGGAGCTTGGCAGCCCTCTGCAACAACTAGAGCCTGAATTAGGTGAGGCTCTTTTTCGTTTCTTTTTTAAATGTGATGGATGTTCCTGGAAGTCCCAGCTCTAGTTAATCTCTTTGCATCATAAAGAGAAAAGCTAAAAATTTGTTTCCCTTTAAATGTGTCAATTGTGGCTTTTGTTGTTGTTGAACAAGGATGGGGAGCGGGTTGTTATCAGGTCCCCCTTGGCCACTGGTGTGTGTGTGTGTGTGTGGAAGGGGTGGTGGTGGTGATTAGGGTTGCCAGACCTCCTTCCCTCCCTCCCTCCCTCCCTCCCTTCCTTCCTTCCTTCCTTCCTTCCTTCCTTCCTTCCTTCCTTCCTTCCTTCCTTCCTTCCTTCCTTCCTTCCTTCCTTCCTTCCTCCCTCCCTCCCTCCCTCCCTCCCTCCCTCCCTCCCTTTTTGTGGCTCTCAAACATCTGCTGTTCATGTCTTGCGGCTCTCCAACATCTGACATTTATTCTATGTGGCTCTTACATTAAGCAAGTTTGGGCCCCCCTGCTTTAGGGTGGCAAGATGCCTCAAACCGGCCCTGCAGTGACCTTAATCACGGTATATATTCAAGTGCTCCGGGAATGCTTTTTATGCGATTCTCTTCAATCCACTTCTCATTCCGTTTGTATACCTAAAGGCTCCCAGGTTCGCCCTGCGGAAACTGTGCAAAGGCCCCTTTGCCTCCAAGTAATCCATTCCATTTTTACAGATCTGCTTGGTCTCGCTATTTTCCTTTGCAAGTTATCGTCCTGGAGAGGGTGACAGTAGACAACTCTGTAATGATGCAGGCCTTGTTGACAAATAGTTATAGCCAAGAGGTACCCAAAGGCAAAAAAAAAGGGGGGGATACAAAAACCAGGAGGTCGGGAGGGGGGGGGGGAGGAAAATAAAAAGCATTCCATTCCCCCAGTGTTGTATCATTCCGATGACATCTCTGGAGACGGGGAAATGATCCATGGTCCCCTAGGGGTCCATGTAATCTTCTATTTTGGTCAAAAAGATCTTTTAAAGCGTTGTGACGGACCGTAATAGCGAGTGAGCTTTAAGACCAGAAGCGGGAACCGGTTCCTTCTGTGTTTCTGTTTTTAAGTACCTGCCAGCGACTGAAAGATGGAATGCGGGAGGCCGTTTGTGCCAGCCAGCAGAATGCAGCAACTTCTCGGGATAAATTCTATCGGCCGCAAACGGTTTCGTCTAGGAAGAAGCCGTGAATCTGCTCATCTGTTCTCCGAGACAATGGATTGTGGCAGCCCATCAGCTCAATGGGACCGCAGGGCTCCCTATCTTTTGCTTACTGGAGGGAGCCCCCCCCACCCCATCCCGGGTCCTCTGGAGCAACGCGATTAACCCTGCCTTTGCAAGCAGACTTCCAAGAAGCATTCGTGGTTTTTATTAGCCCCAGCTTTGTTATCTTTTGGAATATTGATTTAATAGTTATTACTCCATTCTGTGGAGAATGGAGTAGGCTTTGGGTTAATTTATATTTAAATGTTTTTTTTTTAAAAAAAACACACTCTGATTTATTACAGCTTTGCAATCCGCCTGGTGGTTCCCAGTATAAGTTTCAGTTTGGTGTAATGTGTCAAGAATGCCTCTTTATCCCACACTGACCAGTTCCTCTCAGTAGGGGTAAATTTTTTGGAGATGTAGGCAATGTTCCCTCTAAGCTGCAGAGTCTTGTGAGCAAAAATTCCACTTAGTGAGTTACTGGCATTCAAGTTGTGAGCTACGGCATAAATCATTGTGCTCTGGGGTCATCCTTCCTGAGCTAAGACAAAAATGTGTGAGCTGGTGGCTAAAAATCTGTGAGCTAGCTCACGTTAACTCAGCTTAGAGGGAACACTGGATGTAGGCGCACGGGTATAATTTCCTGTCCTCTCCTTCTTGGAGCAGCGCCCCCGCTCCGGCCACATAGCTCGCATCACATTGTACCACAAACTTTTTGTTTTCATCGGGGTGAATTAAAATGGGCTCCAAGGTGAATTAAGATGGGCTCTGAGGTGCCCCCCTCCCGGCTCCAAAGAAAGGTGATATTGTTATCTGCCCACCATAATCAGTTTTCACAAGAACCATCAGTATTTCAATAAAGGCACTTCAATGAATGACCTGTGTTGATAGCTGCATGACCGGGGACTTGACATAGTGGTTAAGCGTGTGGACTTTTATCTGGGAGAACTGAGTTTGATTCCCCACCCTTTCATTTGCAGCTGCTGGAATGGCCTTGGGTCAGCTCTCGTAGCAGTTGTCCTGGGAAGGGCAGCTTCTGGGAGAGCTCTCTCAGCCCCACCCACCTCACAGGGGAAGAAGATAAAGGAGATTGTAAGACACCCTGAGGCTCTGATTCAGAGAGAAGGGCAGGGTATAAATCTACTGTCTTCTTCATCATCGTGAAACGATCACATAAATCAAACTGAACTTCCGGTGGGCTGAAACGAAGCTGCTGTCAAATTTTTGATGATTCGGAAAATGAGTATTCACCTCACATCCTCAAGGACTGGATAAACATATGGAACAGAGATCCATCAGTGGCTATTAGCCACAAGGTATAAATGGAACACTCTTTCTGGGGGCAGTGATGCTCTGTCTTTGTGGTATTTGGGGGGGCACAGTGGGAGGGCTTCTAGTGTCCAGGCCCTACTGATGGACCTCCTGATGGCACCTGGGTTTTGGCCACTGTGTGACACAGAGTGTTGGACTAGATGTGTCATTGCCCTGATCCAACATGGCTTCTCTTATGTTCTTAATATTTGTTGAACAGCCGCTTAATATTTAATCACCGCATTTCGTTTTCAGTTACAACAATATTTGGGACAGGAACGGATCATAATTAAGCCCAGTTTCAAACAAATGAATCTCAGTGAGCTTAAGAGGCTTGACTGTGCCCACAAGCCTTGTTTCAATACTAAATATTTTGCAGCATTTGATACTTGATGTGAAATGGTAATGAATAAGTCAACATTTGATGACATGTATCGAGGATGTGGGAGAGTCTGGTTTCAATTCCAGTTCCGCCACGGAATCTTGCTGGGCCAGGCACACCCTCCGCACCAGAGGTCATTCTGTAGAAAAAGAGATGCTAGAGCTCATTAGCACAACTCATTTGCATATGCCACACACCCCTGACATCACTGGAAGGTGTACTCAATTATATCAACTCGGCATCTACCTTAAAATGCTTTTTGAATTAGAATTGTCATAATAAAACCTTGCTCCCATCCAATGCTCCCTCCAAGAGCTGCAGAGTCTTGTGAGCAAAAATTCTACTTTGTGAGCTACTGGCATTAAAGTTGTGAGTTACTGCCTAAATTAGTTTGCTCTGGGCCCATTTTTCCAGAGCTAAGACAAAAATTTTGTGAGCCAGAGGCTAAAAAACCATGAGCTAGCTCACACTAACTCAGCTTACAGGAAACATTGCTCCCATCATATTTTTAAATGACTTTCTCCTATCTGGCCACAGTGGCGTGAGGAAGATTTCCATCTGTCTGCTTTATCTGTTTTGGCTATTTCCCCATTTTTTGTGAGGGAAAATATTAGAAAGTTTGTCAAATCCTGGAGTTCAGCAAAATCCTCACAGAGGTTTTGAACAATGGAGCCCAAAAGAGCCAGTTTGATGTAGTGGTTAAGTGTGCGGACTCTTATCTGGGAGAACCGGGTTTGATTCCCCACTCCTCCACTTGCACCTGCTAGCATGGCCTTGGGTCAGCCATAGCTCTGGCAGAGGTTGTCCTTGAAAGGGCAGCTGCTGTGAGAGCCCTCTCCAGCCCCACCCACCTTACAGGGTGTCTGTTGTGGGGGAGGAAGGTAAAGGAGATTGTGAGCCGCTCTGAGACTCTTCAGAGTGGAGGGCGGGATATAAATCCATTATCATCATCATCATCATCATCAAAAACAAGTATTAGGGGTGGGAGGTGAGAAAGAACGAGCATAATAAAATTTAGAGGTTCCAGATAGGGTTGCCAAGTCCAATTCAAGAAATATCTGGGGACTTTGGGGTGGAGCCAGGAGACTTTGGGGGTGGAGCCAGGAGACATTAGGGGTGGAGCCAAGATCAAGGCTGTGCCAAGCATAATTGAACTCCAAAGGGAGTTCTGGCCATCACATTTAAAGGGATGGCACACCTTTTCCATTCCTTCCTTCCGCAGGAAATAATGAAGGATAGGGGCACCTTCTTTTGAGGCTCATAGAATTGGACCCCCTGGTCCAATCTTTTTGAAACTTGGGGGGTATTTCGGGGAGAGGCACTAAATTTGGTGCCTCTACCCCATAAAACAGCCCCCCAGAGCCCCAGATACCTGTGGATCAATTATCCATGATTTTCTATGGGAATAAATCTCCATAGGGAATAACAGAGTTCCCAGCAGACATTTCCCTCCCCTCCCCTCGCTTTCTGACAACCCTGAAGCGGGGGGAGGGCCTCCAAACCGGGGGTTTCCCTGCCCCCACCTGGAGATTGGCAACCCTAGTTCCAGAGCTCTGCTGTCCAAAACAAGGCCTGCTCTCTGCCTAGCTTACCTCAAAAGGTTGTTGTGATCTTTAAAACAGAGAAGAGCAGAATGATGTAAGCCACTTGGGGTTTTCATGAGAGGGACAGAAAGCCAGGGTGTAGTGAAGTTAATAAATGCATCATAAATATGGCATTTAATATTTGAGAGCACCCGACAATTGACAGCTCTTGCGGTTTCATATTTAATGCAAGCCTCGACCAAAATGATCAGCCGCTATCTAAAGCACATGGACTTGCTTTTAGCATTCATAAAGGTGGTGCTTTCTCATAGTTTACAACGGGAGGAAAAAGCAAAGTAGAGCAGAAGATGTTCAGTTACATTACGGTAGGTTCCACGCCTCGAAAAATGAGCACAAATGAGGTGGGAAGGAAAGAGGGAAACGATTTGCTTGCAGACGAATGAACACAAATGGAGCAGCAGGGAAACCAGATTGTACAGGATTAGATCACGCGCATAGAAATTATTACCATGGCACCATGAAAGTTAGGGGAAGCAAGTTTCAGGACAAGCAAACTAAGAATTGCTGTTAAGGTTTCATCCAATGGAGATTTTTCTTGTCTAACCAGCAGTTAGGATATCCTCCTGTAGACAGAGGGGGCAAAAACCATCTTCCTCATTTGCAGAGCTTTTTTTTTTTTTTGTAGAAGGAAATCCTTTGCATATTAGGAGATTATGAGCCGCTCGGAGACTCCGAGTGAACAGTGGGGTATAAATCCAATCTCCTCCTCTTTTTTGTAGCAGGAACTCCTTTGCATATTAGGCCACACACCCCTGATGTAGCCAATCTTCCAAAAGCTTACAGGGCTCTTAGTACAGGGCCTGCTGTAAACTCCAGGAGGATTGGCTACATCAAGGGGGTGTGGCCTAATATGCAAAGGAGTTCCTGCTACCCAAAAAGCCCTGGACCTCAGAATTCTCAAATCCTGACTAGGAAATACTTGGAGATTTGAGGGTTGAAAGGAAAGAGGGGTTTGGGAAGGTACGGTACCTCAGTGGATATAATGTCATACAGTTCATCCTTCAAAGTAGCCATTTTCTCCAGGGAAACTGATCTCTATGGTTTGAGGTCAGTTGTATTTCCAGGAGATCTTCAGGCCCACCTGTAAATCAGCCTCCTTAAATTAACCTACAGTGATTGTAGGCGCCTATTTTAGGGTTGCCAGTCCCCCAACAGGAGTGAGGAAACCTCTGCCAGCAGGGGGAAATCCCGCCTCCAACTGATCTTTTTGAGCTTACTTTCGGTTTCAGGACTACTTCCGGTTGGGGGCGATGCTCTGGTTTTTGGATCAAAAACTCTGTGGTTTGATGCCAAGTATACCAGAGTTTTGTCCCAAAACCAGAGTGTCGCCCCCCCCCCCCCCCCGCAATCAGAAGTAGACCCAAAACCAAAAGTAGATTTAAAATGCTTGACATCACTTCCAGTCTCCCAGAAGGACATCAGGAGATCCCTGCTGGGTGGGCAACCCTAGCCTATGCACTATATTATCAAAATAATTTTCTTCTCCTTTAAACCCACACATTTCTACCCAATGTAGAAATTCTGTCTGAAGTGACAGTACTATTCAAACAGTCTTCAAGAACACATAATAAAGCCGTTTCGTTGCTAAGAATAATCTGTCTAAATTCAGTTCCGTCATGACTTGCAACATTTCCAAATCCTCATGCTTTTTTAAAGAGACTTCTAAGTCACGTTAGTCCAAGCAGAGCAATTTCCCTCCCTTTATTCCAACTAGCAATGCTAACATTCTCGGATTTGTTAGCTCCTCGTTCCCATTTATTTTAATTCCTTTCACTCTCCAGAAACTTCTTTATCCGAGACACATTTTTCTCAACATTCATTCCTTGAAAGGATTTCAGTCAGAGTCTCGCTTGAGCAACTATTCTAAATCATTCTGTATGGATCTTTCCCCCTCTCTCAAATTTATCTTAGTATTTTCAATCATATTTGATCTTTTCCAGTTGTTGCTCCATTTCTCAAGTGCCAGTCCATGGCCAAGCTGATAAAATCTGATGCGGATACAATAGGAGGGGTTTCTTATTGGAAGGGAAAGAAAGACCCTCAATCCCTGTGTTGTGACCAGGGTCATGTCATTAAAAAATAGGTGCTGGAGCTCATTAGCACAACTCCTTTGCATATGCCACACACACCCTGATATCACCGGAAGGTGGACTAAATTAGATCAGCTCAGCATCTACCTTAAAATGCTTCTTGAATTAGCATTGCCATAACAAAAACTTCCTCCAATCATACTTTTTAAATTACTTTTTCCTATGTGATGATAACGATGATATTGGATTTATATCCCGCCCTATACTCTGAATCTCAGAGTCTCAGAGCGGTCACAATCTCCTTTACCACAACAGACACCTTGTGAGGTAGGTGGGGCTGAGAGAACTCTTACAGCAGCTGCCCTTTCAAGGACAATTCCTATGAGAGCTATGGCTGACCCAAGGCCATTCCAGCAGCTGCAAGTGGAGGAGTGGGGAATCAAACCCGGTACTCCCAGATAAGAGCCCACATACTTAACCACTACACCAAACTGGCACTCAGTGGCATGTTGAAGATTTCCATCTGTGGCCACAGTGGCATGATGAAGATTTCCTTCTGTTTGCTTCATATGTTTTTGTTATTTTCCCATTTTTTTGTGGGAAAAAAATATCAGAAAGTTTGTCAGATCTTAGAGTTCAGCAAAATTCTTACAGGCAGTTTGAACCATGGAGCCCAGAAATAAGTACTGAGGTGGGGGGGTAAGAAAGAAAGAGCACAATGAAATTTAGAGGTTCCGGAGCTCTGCTCCTGTGAGCTCCTGCCCAAAATGAGGCCTGTTTGTGACTGCCAAATGGAAACAGAACCCCACCTGCTGGATGCCCTACAACAGTGGTTCCCCCAATCTTTCTGAGCCTGTGAGCACCTTTCAAATTCTGACACAGCATGGTGGAGGCAGCAACAAAATGGCTGCCACCAAACAGCTGCCATGGGAGGCGGAGCCAACCACAAAATGATTGCCACAGCTTAACTTCAGTCACAGAGTGCAGATACCTGTGCTGTTGTGGCAGCCAATGCAAAAAGCAACATTTAAAAAAATCAGCAATTCACTTGGGCATGCTTTTATGTTACGGCTCAAGTCTCCAAGGTCCATGGGTAGGGCTGCTAAGCCCCCGGGCTGGGTGGGGGTTCTCCCACCCTAGAGGTTCTCAACCCGCCTACCCACATTGGGCCGGCAGGGGGAACCTCCCTCGAAGTTGCCGGCATGATGATGTAATCCGGAAGTGACATCGTTGTGCCAGCGACGTTGCTTCCTGGCCGCTCTAGGCATTTCCGGGAAAACTCTGTGGTTTTCCTGGACGTTCTAGCGATTTGAGAGGGAAAACTCTAGGGTACAATAGGTATCCTAGAGTTTTTCCCTCCCAAATCACTAGAGTGTCTGGGGAAACCATGAAGTTTTCCCAGAAATGCCTAGAGTGGCCAGCAAGCAGTGTTGCCGGTGCAATGATGTCACTTCTGGGTTACATAGCATGAAAAAAGTCCCCTGCTGGAGGCCACGGGGGACTTGGGAACCCTCACAGGGAATCGTTTTATAGAAAAATAGAGCTCATTAGCATAATACATTAGCATATGCCGCCCCTCCCCCATCCAAAAGCAACCTGATGCAAGAAATGAGAGCCCCTGGTGAGCGAGGCCTGATTGGGCTGGCTAGAGATCCAGCCAGCCCAAGCAGGCCTCACTCGTCTGGGGTTTTCCTGGGCCACTGCTTCCAGTCAAAAGGCCAGCAAGCCACTCACCACCCAAAATCATGCAAGAAGTGGAGAAAGGGTGGTGTGGGCTTCTCCAGGGGTTAATGAGGGCTGCTGGGGGTGTGGCAAAGCCCCTCATGGCTGGCTGGCTGCCCGCCCTCCTAATCCAGGGATTGTTATGCAGCTGCACCTCCTATTCATGAACCGCAATGCTTCATAGTTCCGTTCATGCCTGTCCCTAGTCCACTTCCACTCCAATGGGATCATTTCTTCTTTTTAATGGATCTTGTTTTATATATGCTGTTTAATATCAAAACTCTCTCTCACTGTCTTCATTTAGATAGATCCAAGCGGGCAGCCATGTTGGTCTGAAGCAGTAGAACAAAGTAGGAGTCAAGGTGCACCTTTAAGACCGACAGAGTTTTATTCAGAATGCTAGAGGTATTCTTCATCAGACGATAGGATGGAATGGCCAACAGTCCTAAATATAGAGAAACCTCTTGAGAAACTAATGCCCTCATTTTAAACCCAGAGCTAACATTACAACAGACTCTTCTTTATGGCACTTCACACCTAACGACATAGACATCAAACTGCTATTCTGACTTCTATTGCCCCCTTGCTGATGCAGCCCAGTGAACATAAACTAACAATCGCCAGGCCCCAAATTGTGCTTCTTTTAACCTGCTAACAAACATCTCCATGATTTTGCATACTAATTCACTGCCCACTTTCTCTATATTTAGGACCGTTTGCCGTTCCACCCTGTTGTCTGATGCAGTGTGCTTCTAGCACATGAAAGCTTACGTTCTGAATAACACTTCGTCGGTGCTACTGGACTCCTGCTTTGTTTCGCTGTCTTCATTGCTTGACTTCCTAGCTTCACTTTGTATTCACATCACATCATCGCTGCTTCTGTTTCTAACGTGTACACATTTCTGCCAAGAGAATGTAACACTTCTTGCATCTCACAAAGCAGGTTCTGGGTTCATGAACAGGGACGTCATTTGACCACTATAAGCAGCCAAACACTCATCCCCTACCAGTGCTCCCCGGAGTGATGGGGAAACGAGGGAGAATGGCATTGCACAATGCCATGTTGTCACTTCCAGCTGGAACCCAGATGTGACGTAGTCACGCTCTACGAATGTTCACCATTTTTACCATGGAGGTCAGAGGGATTCTGGAGCATCGTAGCATCAGGTCATTGTCCCCAAATTCTCCCACTGTGGGGTAGGGCTGTGTTTAGGGTTGCTTGCCAGCATTCAGGTGGGGCCTGGAGATCTCCTGCTTTTACAACCGATCTCCAGCTTGGAAAGACCAGCTTCCCTGGAGAAAATAATAAAGTCCAAAAAACACCGGAATAACAATAACACTTTTACACAATATAGTGTATATGCAACCTCTCTCTCTCTCTCTCTCTCGGCTTGACTTCGCGAACGAAGATTTAAGAAGGGTGCAGTAGTCCACGTCTGCTGCAGGCTCGCTGGTGGCTGACAAGACCAATGCGGGACAGGCAGATCCGGCCACAGTGGCTGCAGGGAAAAGTCTGATTTGGGGTTGGTGCTGTAGCAGTGCGATTCTTCCTCAATCCTTTATCAAAATGCATGCATAGCAATAGTCATCATTAGTAACTTATGAACCACTCCTGATACTAAATTCACAAACGCTCATACTGCAAACGCAGCTGGGAAAAGAGTGCTTTTCACTCCCCCACACTGCCTGCTGTATGAAGATAATAAGGTACAGTTCCTCAGAAGCAATTGCCTTCCTGCAGTTCTCCCTTATGTTCAGCAACTTGGGTGGAGTTCTCAAATCTCCAGCACAGCTTGTCTCCGAGAGAGTAAGGGACCGCAGCCTGGGATTCCTCACGGTTTCAGACCTTCATCAGCCTTTTTTTCTCAGTGTTCTATCCTGGAGCCTCAGTACAACATTTAACAACTTGGATCAACGCATATGAATTGCTTTTTCCGTTTCCGGCTCTCCTGGAGAAAATGGCGGCTTTGAAGGGTGGACTCTATGACATTGCACCACGCTGAGGCCCCTCCCCTCCCCAAACCCTGCCCTCTCCTGGATCCACCCCCAAAGTCTCCGGGTATTTTCCAACACAGACCTGGCAACCCTAGCTGGGTTGGCAATCCTGCTCAAGAAAGCTAATGGTTCATTGGCAAGGTGCCGTAAAATCTGGTATCGCTTTAAGTGAAAAACACACAGCTATCCCCCCCCCCCACCTCCCCACGCCCAGATATAGGAGATTGTAAGCCGCTCTGAGTCTCTGATTCAAAGAGAAGGGCGGAGTTTAAATCTGCAGTCTTCTTCTTCTTGTTGTCATATATCAGCAGCTTAGCAGGGTCAATGGGAGGGGCGGTGGCTCAGTGGTAGAGCATCTGCTTGGGAAGCAGAAGGTCCCAGGTTCAATCCCCGGCATCTCCAAAAAAGGGTCCAGGCAAATAGGTGTGAAAAACCTCCGCTTGAGACCCTGGAGAGCCGCTGCCAGTCTGGGAAGACAATACTGGCTTTGATGGACCCAGGGTCTGATTCAGTATAAGGCAGCTTCATATGTTCATTACTTGAAACTGAGACCACCACGGAAGACTTTGCAGAGGAAGGCCATGGTAAACCGCCCCTGCTTTTCACTTGCCTTGAAAGCCCCTTGCTGGGGTTGCCATAAAGTCAATTGTTACTTGATGGCATTTTGCACATACATACACACGGGCCTTTTTAAACTTCCTATGAATTCCTCTCCACCCACACCCAAAGGAACTTTGCCACCCCCACCCCCAAGGGGATCTTAAAAGGTGCCCCCCACTGCATATGACTCCCATCATACAATTAAAGTAATGTTAGTCTTTTCAAAAACGTAATACCTACCGCCTGCAAGTAGACAAATGTGCGCTACCTAACAACCTTTAAAACAATAGACCATAAACCTAAATTATTGTAGAAGTCAATTAGTATGCCAATTAGCCTATATTGCGAGCAATTCCACACGAAGGAAGGGGGGAAAAACATATTGTTTGCTGTCATACGAGGTGACAAGAAATTAACTCTTGTCATTTAGGATTCGCTAATAATTATAAGGGGGGGGGGGGGATTTGACAAAGTATGACGATAGGAAGCAGGGCCATAAATAGCTAAACTCCACAATGGTTAAAAAGAGAGAGGGGGAGAGGGAGAGAAAAGCTTTTCTATTCTGGAAGCTTTAAAGAGGGTACACGTGGCAACAGAGGTTCACACTTTAATAAGACAAATAAATCTAGACCTGCATATGTTAGATGGCAGTTTCATGCGGATTCCTAAACAGAATTTGTACTGGAAATAATAATGTAATGGGCTTTAAAAAAAAATGCTATCTGTCAAGGACAATTCGTGGAAGCAAAATTTTCACATCATTCTTAAGGAGAGAAACAAAATCCCCACAACAATAAGCCATTCCAAACTATAGTTCACCGCGCACGAATGAAATTTACAGCAAAGAGAGAGCAAGTACTTTCAAAGCCTGTTTACGCAAGCAGCACCAACTTCGCGGAACTTTCAGGACCTGTTCAAGAAGTATATGGGGGAGATTTCATTTCTCCCCCAAATTATAACTAAGCAGTAGACAAGCGCACCTTTAAGACCAACTAAGTTTTATTCAGAACGTAAGCTTTCGTATGCTCTTAAGCAGACCTCATCAGGCAAAATGGGAATGGAAGCAGCAATTCGTAACATAAGTGGGCAGTGTGGAATCATGGGGATGTTTTTAGCAGATTAAAAGAATCCCAAATAGGGATCTGTGTTTCTTAGTGTTAGGACAAAACGGCTGAAAAAACACTGGAGGGTGATAAAAAGCAGGCTGCTGTTGTAGGGGTGCCATAAATCTAGGTAATATTCTGGCTTTGTTAGTTCTTACATTCTGAATAAAACTTAGTTGGTCTTAAAGGTGTCACTTGTCCTACTGCTTTGTTCCATTGCTTCAGACCAACACGGCTGCCTACAGGGATCTACCAAATTATAACTGATCTCCAAGCTACAGAAATCAGTTTCCCAAGGACTTGTTTTGTAGAAAAAGCCCAGCAGGAACTCTTCTCTGCCAGGCAGAAACAAATGCTCATGGTGGTTACACAGACAGAGCAAAGCAAACACAGCTCACCCTCCCTCAGAATCCCAAAACAAAAGAGCAAGTCAGGACAGAGAAACATCAAGATGGCAAGACCCCTTGACACCCTGTCCTATTGGTTCACTGTACCAAAAGCGGAGACATTTTACCCAGGTCAAACCTGATTCAATTGCAAGGTCTTCTTCTACCACCCTAAGTCCGGGGGGGGGGGGGGGGGACTGGCCCAGCAATATAGAGCCAGTTTGGTGTAGTGGATACATGTGCAGACTGTTATCTGGGAGAACCGGGTTTGATTCCCCAGCCTTCCACTTGCAGCTGCTGGAATGGCCTTGGGTCAGCCATAGCTCTCCCAGGAGTTGTCCTTGAAAGGCCAGCTGCTGTGAGAGCTCTCTCAGCCCCACCCACCTCACAGGGTGCCTGTTGTGGGGGGAGAAGATATAGGAGATTGTAAGCTGCTCTGAGTCTCTGCTTCAGAGAGAAGGGCGGGGTATAAATCTTCAGTCTTCTTCTTCCTTCCTTCCTTCCCAGAAAAATTGTCTCGTCCCTCTCACTTGAAATTCTTTTTTAAACATACAGCCTTAGAAAGGGTCCTGTGTAACCCGAAAGCTTGTACATTGGTTCATCCTAAGAAAGGAATTATTTTCATGTCTCTGTCATATTTTCTCCAAATAATGTGCTCCTTAGGCTTTTTTGTCAGCATTCCAAAGATAATGACTGCAACTCACTCAACAGAAAATTGGATAGATATCTTATTCATAATATAATCATTTTTAAATATATAAGCAATAGCATGTTCAATGGGAGAAGTTTCTGCATTATTTAAGATGTCATTTAATATATGGAGTTCATGTATTTTAAAAAAAAGGGAAAAAAAGCTTTGTATGCTTAAGGGAACAGCACAGAAATTATATTAGGTAAAGTTTCTTGCAAAGTTGGAGCATGCCAAAACTCACAATGCAAACCGGAGGTGCAGCAGACAATTTCAGAAAGTGTTACATTCTGTATCAGAGTACCCATTGTCCATGTTCTTCTCGTAGCAGATAGCCCAAAAGAACCATAAGAGAGGAACAGGACGAAATTAGGCTTCCCAATCCCCAGGTCCCAGCAGGGGATCCCCTGGTTTTACAGGCTTCCCCCCTCCCCCCAGCCAGCTGGCTGGCGGGGGAAGCCCCACCCCCACAGCCATTATGCACCTCCATGAACGATTCTCATAGGGAATGATGGGGAATTGATCCACGGGTGTCAGGGGCTCTGGGGGGGCTGTTTTTTGAGGTAGAGGTGCCAAATTTTCAGTATAGCATCTAGTGCCTCTCCCCCAAATACCTCCCAAGTTTCAAAAGGATTGAACCAGGGGGTCCAATTCTATGAGCCCCAAAAGCAGGTGCCCCTATCCTTCATTATTTCCTATGGAAGGAAGGCATTCTAAAAGGTGTGCCGTCCCTTTAAATGTGATGGCCAGAACTCCCTTGGAGTTCAATTATGCTTGTCACACCCTTGCTCCTGGCTCCGCCCCAATGTCTCCTGGCTCCACCCGCAAAGTCTCCTGGCTCCACCCCCAAAGTCCCCAGATATTTCTTGAATTGGACTTGGCAACCCTAGATGAAATAGCCTTCACCAGCAGTCATTTTGTAGAAAAATAGGTGGTGGAGCTCATCCAGGGAATTGTTATGCAGCTGCACCTACTATTCAATGGATAAGGAAGTGGAACTCTCAGAAGGAGGTGGTGGAACTCTCAGAAAGGCTCAGGAGCTGTGTTCCTGTGAGCTCCCACTGAATCTGAGGCCTCGCCTTCACTGACATCCTTTTGGGGCATGGGCTCATTACAGACACCAGCAATGTCACCCTAGGCAGAGTTACACACTTCTAATAAACTTAGAAGGATCCAGGGGTGGAATTCTAGCAGGAGCTCCTTTGCATATGAGGCCACACCACTGATGTAGCCAATCCTCCAAGAGCTTACAAGGCTCTCTTTTGTAAGCTCTTGGAGGATTGGCTACATCAGATGTGTGGCCTAATATGCAAAGGAGCTCCTGCTAGAATTCCACCCCTGGATGTAACACTACTTAGATTTGCACTCTAAGCAGGGCTGGAGCCCTGCCACTAGCCAAACTAGGTGATTGCCTAGGGCGCTGGACTTCTGGGGGTGCTGAATTGAGCACCCCCCCCATGTGACTCAGTGATGTTATCAGTGTAGGGTTGCCAATCCCCAGGTTTGGAGGCCCTCCCCCCCCCCTTCAGGGTCGTCAGAAAGCGGGGGGAGGGGAGGAAATGTCTGCTGGGAACTCTGTTATTCCCTATGGAGATATATTCCCATAGAAAACCATGATAATTGATCTGCAGGTATCTGGGGCTCTGGGGGGGCTGTTTTTTGGGGTAGAGGCACCAAATTTTCAGTACAGCATCTAGTGCCTCTCCCCAAAATACCCCCCAAGTTTCAAAAAGATTGGACCAGGGGGTCCAATTCTGTGAGCCCCAAAAGAAGGTGCCCCTATCCTGCATTATTTCCTATGGAAGGAAGGCATTGAAATGGTGTGCCATCCCTTTAAATGTGAGGGCCGGAACTCCCTTTGGAGTTCAATTATGCTTGTCACAGCCTTGATCTTGGCTCCACCCCTAATGTCTCCTGGCTCCACCCCCAAAGTCTCCTGGCTCCGCCCCCAAAGCCCCCAGATATTTCTTGAATTGGACTTGGCAACCCTATATCAGTGCGGGGGGGGCATGTCAGCCTTGCCTAGGGTGCCAGACAGCCTAGGGCTGGCCCTGACTCTAAGTACGTCCCAATGCGGACTTCTGTGATGGATAGTAAATAGTGTGGTAGCCCAGTCTGAGAACCTTGAAGGACAAGAGATTCAAATGGAATTCTTCAATTAAAAGTGTCAGGAGCTGAGGGTTGACAGTTCACAGTGAAAGACCAAAGTAGGCCATGAGAAGATCCAGAAGGATCTCACTAGGAAAGTGGGATGCATAGCCGTCGCTATCAAGACTGAAATAAACAGCTCCTAGCGAAGGTGGGGTGTGATCCTATCAAGTCTGAGAGTTTTCAAGTTGGAATGTTCAGTTTGGGGCACCGCATTTTAAGAAGGATCTAGACAAGCTGGAACGGGTCCAGAGGAGGGCAACAAAGACGGTGAAGGGTCTGGAGACCAAGTCCTACGAGGAAAAATTGAAGGGGTTGGGCATGTTTAGCCTAGAGAGGAGGCAGGTGAGAGGTGATAGGATCACCATCTTCAAGTACTTGAAGGGCTGTCACCTAGAGGATGGTGTGGAATTGTTTTCTGTGGCCCCAGAAGGCAGGACCAGAACCAAAGGGTTGAAATGAAATCAAAAGAGTTTCCCGCTCAACATTAGGAAGAACTTCCTGATTGTTAGAGCGGTTCTTCTGGGGAACAGGCTTCCTCGGGAGGTGGTGGTCTCTCCTCCCTTGGAGGTTTTTCAACAGAGGCTGGATGGCCATCTGACAGCAATGTGGATCCTGTGACTTTAGGTGGTTGGTATTTGTGAATTTCCTGCATTGTGCAGGGGGATGGACTAGATGATCTTGGAGGTATCTTCCAATCTTATGATTCTATTAAAGAGTTCCTAGAAGGCAAGGCGATCCCTAGCCAGTGGAGCAGGACGAAGCTGGAACTTGTGTGAATGTTCCTGCCTTCACTAACTTTAGTGTCTGTGAGACCAAGAAGCTTCACCTTGTTTATGTAAGCAGGGCCTACTTACAATCCTCCCACAAACCTTTATGGGTTTTATGCAGATTCATGCAGATCGTGTTGGAGGTTCAAGCAGCAGACACCAATCAATTAATTGTCAAAGCAACAGGGGAGATGGAGTTCTACAGTCCTTCTGCAGCCCTGGAAACACCAATAGTGGGCCTCCAAAGTCAACAGGCAGTGCTGGCCGCCACCAAGAGAGCTCCCATTCTGCTATGGGAGCAGAATGGACATATACCCCCATCTCACACTGAGCTGTTTTTACTTGGCAATGGGCAGTTAGACAGAGAGAGAGTTAGAGGCAGAGAGGGAAAGAATTGGAGGTCATTCCTCAGTGTGTACAATGGGGTTGGGAGTGTTTGGTGCTTACTCAGGGCTCTGAGGCACCTGTCCTTCTGCTGAAGCCAAGCAGTAGAGGTTTAGCTACTGGGTTCCTAGGCTGAGAACCCACACTCCCCCTCAGTGGGATTTTTGAACACCAATCCTCACCCATCCAGTCAATCCACACCAAACCTGGAGAGAAGGTAGAGGGGCATCATGAGGAGGACATCCATGAGTATGATGCCTCTAGCTTGCAGGGGGTCCATTTGACACACTCCTGAACCTGTGGCTGTGATTTCCTCAGAGAGCGCTTTCCTGCGGGTACTTGCTTTTGAGGGGCTGTAACCCCCCCCCCCAAATTCAATCCTCACCAAACTTGGAAGGCAGGTACAGGAGAGTCTGCTAGGGACTCACTGTGAGTTTGATATCTCTAGTCCACAGGGGGGCCATTCTACTGCATCATGAACCTCACAAAAATGAATCAACTTGGTAAATGGGAAGGCATGAAGGTTCATGGTTCATAAGACCCCACAAACCTCTAATTGGGATGAACTTCCGTTTTCTAGGAACCCATACCTAGTAGAGACTACCAAGAAATCTCAAGTTTTAAAAATCTATCTGAATAACAGCAATAGTTACTTGTTAGTGACAAATTATCTGGTATTTATTTTTATTCAGTTACCTCATTCCTGTTGCCTGTTCACTTCCTAAATCTGATTCCTACCTGACCATTTACCTCAAAGTAAAATAAAACAGTTCGTTAATTTTAATTTATCATCAGTGTATGTAAAACAAAGACAAAAGAAGGATTTTAGTCTCTCCTCCCAGTTCCTTAGGCTAGGTGAGCATTACCAATTTACCAATATACAATCAAATGACTGAGTGGAACAGAAGAAAGAAAAGGGGGCTGCTCAGCGAAGAACGATATAAAGGGACAGCCTGTGAGGGAGGGGGAAATTGTCGTAAGTTCATACGCATGGTTCTTGCTTACAGGTTCACACTCACAACCAGAAGTTACCCCAGAATTACAATTCATATCCAGATTGCAAAGATTGGTTCCCCAGAAAACTGCACCTTCAGAGGAAGGAAACCATATACCCCACTCCTGTCTTCAAATAACTAAACCTCAAGGAATTTCCCAACATGGAGTAAACCCATTACAGCTGATTTTACATTGCAATGTGTGGTAATGGGGATGCTGGGGACTTAGGTGGGGTTCAGTGAGTGATGGTAAAGCCCAGCATTGTCTCTCATGAATTGGAAATAAACCCAGGATATGTCCCCAAATCTTCTGCAAAGAAGACATGCCCCCAAATCTTCTGCAAAGGCAGCATGTCCCCAAATCTTCTCAAAGCTATCCTCAAAGCTGAAGATTTTGAAATGTGTGTGTGTTAAGTGCCGTCAAGTCACTTCCAACTTATGGCAATACAATGAATGAATGAACCCACAAAACATTTTTTCATTAATAGCCTTGCTCAGATCTTGCAAATAGAGGGCCATGACTTCCTTTACTGAGTCAACCCATCTCACGTTAGGACTTCCTTTTTCCTGCTGCCTGCAATTTTCCCTAGCATTATTGTCTTTCCCAGCTACTCTTGTCTTCTCATATTGAGACCAAAGAACAACAGCTTCAGTTTAGTCAATTTAACTCCTAGGGAGAATTCAGGTTTGATTTGATCTAGAACCCACTGATTTGCTTTGTTGGCGGTCCATGGTAATCCATAAAATGTTCTTCCAAACACCGCATTTCAAAAGAATCTTTCTTCCTGCCAGCTGTCCTCGTTGTCCAACTTCGATACCCATAGATGGTAATAGGGAATACTGTGGCATGAATTAACTTGATCTTGGTCGCATACCACTCTGAATAAAACTTCGTTGGTCTTAAAGGTGAACTTGACTCCTGCTTTGTTCTACCCCTGAAATCAGTTCTTGGTACTGCCAAAAACTAACAAATACCAAAGAGCATTACATATCAACAAGAACTGTCACGTATCAAATGCTGAGTTCCAGGGCTTTTTCTTTGTAGCAGGAACTCCTTTGCATATTAGGCCACAGACCCCTGATGTAGCCAATCCTTCAAGAGAAGAAGAAGAAGAAGAAGAAGACTGCAGATTTATACCCTGCCCTTAAGAACATAAAAGAAGCCATGTTGGATCAGGCCAATGGCCCATCCAGTCCAACACTCTGCATCACTCAGTGGCCAATATATGTGTGTGTGTATACACACACACACACACACACACACACACATATATATATATAGTGTGGCTAATAGTCACTGATGGACCTCTGCTTCATATTTTTATCCAATTCCCTCTTAAAGCTGGCTATGCTTGTAGCTGCCACCACCTCCTGTGGCAGTGAATTCCACATGTTAATCACCCTTTGGGTGAAGAAGTACTTCCTTTTATCCATTTTAACCTGACTGCTCAGCAATTTCATTGAATGCCCACAAGTTCTCGTATTGTGAGAAAGGGAGAAAAGTACTTCTTTCTCTACTTTCTCCATCCCATGCATAATCTTGTAAACCTTTATCATGTCACCCCGCAGTCAAAATTTCTCAAAGCTAAAGAGCCCCAAGCGTTTTAACCTTTCTTCATAGGGAAAGTGTTCCAAACCTTTAATCATTCTAGTTGCCCTTTTCTGCACTTTTTCCAATGCTATAATATCCTTTTTGAGGTGAGGTGACCAGAATTGTACACAGTATTCCAAATGAGACCACACCATCAATTTATACAGGAGCATTATGATACTGGCTGATTTGTTTTCAATTCCCTTCCTAATAATTCCCAGCATGGCATTGGCCTTTTTTATTGCAATCGCACACTGTCTTGACATTTTCAGTGAGTTATCTACCACGACCCCAAGATCTCTCTCTTGGTCAGTCTCTGCCAGTTCACACCCCATCAACTTGTATTTGTAGCTGGGATTCTTGGCCTAATGTGCATTACTTTGGACTTGGCCACATTGAACCTCATCTGCCACGTTGACGCCCACTCACCCAGCCTCAACAGATCCCTTTGGAGTTCCTCACAATCCTCTCTGGTTCTCACCACCCTGAACAATTTAGTGTCATCTGCAAACTTGGCCACTTCACTGCTCACTCTCAACTCCAAATCATTTATGAACAAGTTAAAGAGCATGGGACCCAGTACTGAGCCCTGCGGCACCCCACTGCTTATGGTCCTCCACTGCGAAGACTGCCCATTTATACTCACTCTCTGCTTCCTATTAATTAGCCAGTTTTTGATCCACAAGAAGACCTGCCCTTTTACTCCATGACTCTCGAGCTTACTAAGGAGCCTTTGATGAGGAACTTTATCAAAAGCTTTCTGGAAATCAAGGTAAACAACATCTATTGGGTCCCCTTTGTCCACATGTTGGTTCACCCCCTCAAAGAACTGTAACAGGTTAGTGAGGCAATATCTTCCCTTACAGAACCATGCTTCCCCAATAACTTGTGTTCATCAATATGCCTACACATTCTGTCCCTGATAATGGTTTCTACCAACTTTCCCGGTATTGAGGTCAGACTGAGTGGCCTGTAATTTCCCAGATCTCTTCTGGAACCCTTTTTAAAGATGGGGGTGACATTTGTTACCTTCCAGTCCTCAGGAACAGAGGCAGATTTCAATGAAAGATTACATGTTCTTGTCAGGAGATCCACAAGTTCAACTTTGAATTCTTTCAGAACTCTTGGATGTATGCCATCTGGACCTGGTGACTTATTCGTTTTTAATCCATCAATCAGTTGTAGGACCTCCTCTTTTGTCACCTCAATCTGACTCAGGTCTTTCAACACCCCTTCCAAAATTAGTGGTTCTGGAGTGGGCAAAACTTATCTTCCACAGTGAAGGAGGAGGCAAAAAATGCATTCAGCTTCTCAGCCATTTCCCTATTCTCCTTCAGTAATCCTTTGACCCCTTGGTCATCCAAGGGCCACACTGCCTCCCTGGCTGGTTTCCTGCTTCTAATATATTTGAAGAAATTTTTATTGTTGGTCTTTATGTTTTTTGTAATATGCTCCTCATAGTCCCTTTTTGCCTGCCTGATCACAGTCTTGCATTTGATTTGCCACAGCATGTGTTCCCTTTTATTAATCTCACTTGGACTAGCTTTCCACCACTTAAAGGAGTCCTTCTTACCTTTTACAGCTTCCATTACTTTGTTTGTTGACCATGCAGGCCTTTTCTTATACCTGTTTGTGCCTTTTCTAACTTGTGGTATATATTTTATCTGAGCTTCTAGGATTTTAGTTTTAAATGGCCTCCAAGCTTCCCCAAGGTTTTTGACTGTATTTGCCTTTCCTTTTAGTTTCGTCATCATATGCCTCCTCATCTCAGAGAATCCCTTCTCTCTGAATCAAAGACTCAGAGAGGCTTACAATCTCCTATATCTTCTCCCCCTGCAACAGACACCCTGTGAGGTAGGTGGGGCTGAGAGGGCTCTCACAGCAACTGCCCTTTCAAGGACAACTCCCGCCAGAGCTATGGCTAACCCAAGGTCATTTCAGCAGATGTAAGTGGAAGAGTGGGGAATCAAACCCAGTTCTCCCAGATAAGAGTCTGCACACTTAACCACTACACCAAAGTGGCTCTCTATTACAGGGCCTACTGTAAGTTCCAGGAGGATTGGCTACATCAGGGGTGTGTTGCCTTATATGGAACTCCTTTGCATATTAGGCCACGCACCCCTGATGTAGCCAATCCACCAAGAGCTTATAGGGCTCTTAGTACAAAGCCTACTGTAAGCTCCAGGAGGATTGGCTACATCAGGGGTGTGTGGCCGAATATGCAAAGGAACTCCTGCTACAAAAAAAGTCCTGCTGAGTTCAAATCCCACTATCAAATATCCAGAGAATCTTTCACTCCCTGAGAATACCCAGGAACATTTTTTAAAAGACATTTCAAGAATTCCAGGATGCAAATGGAGCAGTGATGCTCTGTATTCTTAATTTTTTTTTGGGGGGGGGGCAACAGTGGGAGTGCTTCTAGTGTCCTGGCCCTACTGGTGGACCTCCTGATGGCACCTGGGTTTTTTTAGCCACTATGTGATACAGAGCGTTGGACTGGATGGGCCATTGGCCTGGTCCAGCATGCCTTATCTTATGTTCTTATGTTCAAATTCCTTTCTACTGTAATGGAGTGTAACATCACTGGTGGAAAATGGAGGATCGTACACCTCTTTTTATAAGCAGAGATCTAACCGAGAAGCAAGAACACATCATCCCTCATTAAGAAACTGGTTAATCGCTTTGCAGGGTGGGTTTTTTTTTTTAAAGAAAAAGACTACTCTATCACAAGGAGATACACAATAACATGAATAGAAATTTCTTGAGATGAAGGTGTCTCATTCCTTTCCCTTGAGTCTCGAAGACGTAACTCAAGATAACGTGTTTTTTTTTTAGGTGAGATGAAAGATAAAATTCTGAACAGAAGATCCTTCATAAATTATTCTCCGGCGTTATTCCGTCAGCTGGTGCACGATAGAGAGGCCCCTTTACGGCGAGGCGATCCTTATCAGTTCTAATATTTATAACTGCCTATTGATGACATACACTGGCCCATCACGACAGTGCTAAAATTGGCTTTTACTTTCTTAAACCATCATTGTATTGAGCCATGTAACCAGAAAATCACAACGCGCCGATCTTTCTCCCCGCTAATCCTTCGACGAGAGCTTAATGACTTGTCTGTTCATCTCGGAGATAATAAACTTCACGATGGAAGCAATAGCTGTCTCGGCGACTTTGCATAAATCATTATTTGCAAAAAGAAAAAAAAAAAGAGGAGAAAAAGGAAAGACAGAAAAGATTTGGCGGGGGAGGGAGAATGTCTACACACAGAAGCCGAAGCAAACAAGTTGCTCGTTTTTAAAAACTCGAAACACTGTTAAATTGCTTCTAAATGAACCCCACCAATACAAAAAAAAACCCCGCACCCGGATATTACTCCCGAACGGTTTAATGAATTTGGTCATGATCCACACAAATCTAAGCACTTTTAAGTCCCATTGATTTCATCAGGAGAGTTAAATACCTGTTTCAATTTCTCCCACTGAAATCAATGGGACTTAAAGAGGCTTAATTTAGCCGGATGCCCTCCCCCCATTAACAAAGGAAGTAAAAATAGCAAATCTTTTATTTACTGTGTTTTTATCTTGACCTTCCTAACGGACCCACCCACCCCCCTCAAGACAGGATACAATTATCTGTTATTTTTGTCGAGGGGGGTGGGGTAGGGGGGGATTTCCCGACAGGGATGCCAACAGCCCCATAGCTAGGGACCATGGGGGGAGGGGGACACAGGGGGTGACTGGAGAGAGGTCCATGGGGTGAGTGCAGAAAGCTGGAGAGGCTGGGGGCCATCCTTCTCCCTCCCACAAGATTTAAAGAGCCTGCAGATCAGCTGATTGGTGGGCCCTTTAACTGCATGGGAGAGGCAGTGGCACAATTTAAATCACACAGGAGGGGGTGGCCCTGGGATGGAGATGAGGGGCCCGAAAAAGCTGTCAGGGGGCCAGGCCCCATGGGCCCCTGGTTAGCTACGGGCCTGGTGCCAACCTCCAGGTAGGAGCTGGGGATTCTCGGAATTCCAGCTCATCTCCAGACTATGGAGATCAGTTCCCCTGGAGGAAACAGATGCTTTGGAAGGCGGACTCCATGACATTCTACTCCATTGAAGTTCCTGTCCTCCCCAGGCTCCACTCCCAAAGACTCTATCTCCAAATCTCCAGGAGCTTCCCAACCTGGTAGGTACAGGACTTTTTTTTCTAGCAGGAACTCCTTTGCCTATTAGGCCACACGCCCCTGATGTAGCCAATCCTCCTGGAGCTTACAGTAGGCCCTGTACTAAGAGCCCTCTAAGCTCTTGGAGGATTGGCTACATCAGGGATGTGTGGCCTAATATGCAAAGGAGTTCCTACAACAACACCAAAAAAGTTCTGGGTAGGTAGGTAGGCAAACAGGCAGGCAGGTAGACACACACACTTGCACTCCATTAAGTGCCTTTGAACATCTCAGTAACTGCGGCTGATTCTGCACTAACTTCGCTCCACACCAGGCTTCCGTTTCTCTCCGGAGCAAGCTAGCAAT
Organism: Heteronotia binoei; assembly: GCF_032191835.1. Taxonomy (NCBI): domain Eukaryota; kingdom Metazoa; phylum Chordata; class Lepidosauria; order Squamata; family Gekkonidae; genus Heteronotia; species Heteronotia binoei. The sequence goes on from NC_083231.1 coordinate 11,373,610, forward strand.
TTCGTACCAGCTGCTCTGTGTTGCCATTTTGTGCTGGGGCAACCCATGATTTGCCATTCTGCAGAGTAAACCTGTGGCACAGCAAATTGCAGGTTGCCCCGGCACAAAATGGCGGCGCGGAGCAGCTGGTGCGAAATCGCTAGCTTGCTCCAGAGAGAGACGGAAGCCTGGCGCGGAGCAAGGTTAGTGCGGAATCAGCCTGTGTTTGGGTTTGTGATGTAAGTACCAAAACATATGGAAGCAGACATTCAGCAGTCCCCGTTAACAGAAACCCGAGGTGCTGTTAAAACTTTATTGCCATACCATATTAAACTGTGATGGGACTCCACAGCCGAAAAAGATGGAGCGTGCCAGACTGTGGAACTGTGATTCATAAACAGTCTGTAGCGATTCTAGAAAGTGAGAATTTAGGAGACTCACCTGATCCCTCCCCACATCTAGAAATAAACTGGGAAAGGCAAGGGGGTGACATTCTGCTAAAAGTATAGCTGCTGTCCTTCATCAATAAGAACCTAGTACACTCAAGCTGCCTTCTATTGAGTCAAACCAGCAGTCAGTCAAGGTCATTATTGTCTACCCTGACTGGCAGTAGCTCTCCAGGGTCTCAGGAACAGGTCTTTCTCTTTACCTGCTACATCATCCTTTAACCAGAGATGCTAAGATGAACCAGGGACCTTCTGAATATAGGGTGGCCAGCTCAAGAGTGGAAAATACCTGGAAATCTTGAGGAGGGTTTGAAAAAGGGAGGGATTTCAATGGGGGCATAATGCCATAGAAGGAGCCCCATGGCACAGAGTGGTTAGCTGCAGTACTGCAGTCCAAGCTCTGCTCACCATCTGAATTCGATCCCGGCAGAAGCTGGGCTCAGGTAGCCACTTCAAGGTTGACTCAGCCTTCCATCCTTCCAAGGTCAGTAAAATGAGTACCCAGCTTGCTGGGACGAAAGTATAGATGACTGGGGAAGGCAATGGCAAAACCCTCCTGTAAAAAGTCTGCCAAGAAAAAGTCATGATGTGACATCACCCCATGGGTGGGTAACGACTTGGTGCTTACCTTCACCTTTTATAATGCCATAGAGCAGGGGTGTCAAACTCATTTGTTATGAGGGCCAGATCTGACATAAATGAAACCTTGTTGGGCCGGGCCTTGTTGGGCCGGGCCATGTGTGTACCTATTTAAGATTAGGCAGCAGAAATATAAACTTTATAAAGGACACAAACACTATTAAAGTTTTTTTTTAAAAAAAAAACTTAAAACATGCTTAAAACATTTGTACTTCGTTTTAAAGGTGCTTTCTTTGTATTTCTCCCTCTCTCTTGCTTCCTTCTGCATAACCACTTGCTTTGCAAGGCTTGCTCATTCGCACAGAAGCTACGGAGCAAAGCCTCTATTTTCTCCATTGGCTGAGGCTCCTCCGTTGGGGAGGAGGCAGAGCTTGCTTTGACAGGCTCCCTCAATCTCCCAGCAGAGCTACTAAGTCAAGCTTCTCTTTCTTCCATTGGCTGAGGCTCCTCCTCCGCCTGGTCCTCCTGGGGAAGGAAGGAAAGAGCCAGAGCTTCCTTTGCCCAGTTCCCTGGGTCCCATGGGAGAAATACAAAGAAAGCATCTTTAAGACCAATGAGTGCTAACATTTCAAGCCTGTTTTAAGTTTTTAAAAAATATATATTTGTGTTTGTGTTCTTTATGAAATTTATATCTCTGCTTCCTAATCCTAAATAGGTACACACATGGCCCAGCCCGACATGGCTTGGCCCAACCCGACATGACCCAGCCCAACGAGGTCTCATTTATGTCAGATCCAGCCTTCATAACAAATTAGTTCAACTCTCCTGGTCTGTATGTTGCAATCTCTCTCTTGTGACTTGTTGGCAAAAGTAAAGACTCCTTAGAAAGGGGAAGCAGGGAAGGACAGGAAACAGTTCTGATTCCACCAAAGTAGAGCCTGATCATTGGTCCATCTAGTCAGCACACTATTTCCACACAGTGGCCTACCGGTTGACTGTTGAGAGTCAGTTTGGTGTATGGTTAAGTGCCCGGAAACTTATCTCGGAGAACTGGGTTTGATTCCTCACTCCTCCACATACACCTGCTGATGTGACCTTGGGTCAGCCACAAGTTCTCTCAGGGCTGTTCTGCTCAAGAGCAGTTCTGGGAGAGCTCTCTCAGCCCCACTTACCTCACAGGGTGTCCGTTGTGGGGAGGGGAAGACCTAAGCCCTCAAAAGCGGCAGAACCCCCACTGAGGGCCGGCAACCCTAGTTTGGACTCTTGAAATATTAATCCAACAAAGCTAAATACATAAGGGGATAATAGGAATGGTTTATTAAGCAAGGGATAGTTGATCTTGGAATGACCCGGCCAGTCTACAGAAGAACTATCTGGCGATGGGCGCCATCTCAGCACGGCCTGTCCCTGTTCTTCAAACACTGCCACCTTTCTCAGTTCACGTACAGCCAATGAGGGACCCGTGACCAGCCGACTCTCTGTCTCGAGAAACGTAAAGCTAACATACGGCACTTCACCGGTTTATGTGGAGCAGGTTTTCACCACAGCTGTTCCCGTATAATCGCCAACGGGCACACTTGCCTTAATGAAAAGTGATCAAGTGTCTCCCTGAGGCGGATGGAATTCAAGAGCGGTTGGGGAGGGTGCGTCTGTCACGACGGAGGACTCCCACGAAGCGCTCGCTGGGCCAGCCAAGGCCAAGAATGGCAACCTCAGGTGGAAAGGTACAAAACGAGCAAGATGGCCACCTCCCTGAGAGGATTTCAGCCCTGTTCTTTTCCTGCATTTGAGACCGCCTGCCCTATTTCCTTTCTTAAGCCCCGCTAACAGATGCAAAACAAGACTCCGCTCGATTATTCTCCATTATTAATTTGGAATTTACTATCCCGTACTCAGTTTGCAACACAGCATATTAAATATGTCTTTAATTCCCAGAAACAGAAAATAATACATTACCACCTTCATAATGTGTATCCTGATAAGAATAATTAAAACACTGTTTTTTTTTGTCATCTACTTATGTGTTGCCGTACAGGTCTAAATGCCAAGTAAGTTTTTTTTATTATTAAAAAAATGATTCATGCATGTTATTAAAAGAGAGTAGAGCTCATTTATATACCTGAATAAGGAAACAGTCACCCTGTTTTCATTTTTTTTCCCCCTTTCAACACACTCGTGTCGGTCTCGTTAATGCTGATGCAAGTCACACCCCAGTCAGAGAGACTTTAGAATACAAAAGACAAAACACTGTATGCCTTTAATTATAGGATACGGTCGCCAGCAATGTTCCCTCTAAGCCGCAGAGTCTTGTGAGCAAAAATTCCACTTTGTGAGCTCCTGGCATTAAAGTTGTGAGCTCCTGCGTAAATTATTGTGCTCTGGGGTCATCCTTCCTGAGCTACGACAAAAATGTGCGAGCTAGAGGCTGAACATCTGTGAGCTAGCTCACATTAACTCCATTTAGAGGGAACGCTGGTTGCCAACTCTGCTTTAGGAAATTCCTGGAAATTTAGGGGAGACACTTGGGAAGGTGGGGTTTGGGGAGGTTCATAGAATCATAGAGTTGGAAGGGACCTCTAGGGTCATCTAGTCCAACCCCCTGCACCATGCAGGAAACTCACAAATACCTCCCCATAAATTCACAGGACCTTCATTGCTGTCAGATGGCCATCTAGCCTCTGTTGAAGCCTGTCCCTCTGAGGAACCGCTCTAACGGTCAGGTGGAAGCCGCTCATTCTTCCACTGCATGAGAATTCCAGCAAGCATATAAATAGGACTGCATTTTATTATAGCCATTTCCATTTCAGGTCAGATGAGACCTTTAGACCACCTAGTCCAACCCTGTCCTCAATGAAAGACATCCAAAGCTACAGCATTAGCAACCGAAGGCTAGCTTTGATCAAAGACCTTGAGCCTAGAAAAGTCCAGCACTCCCTAGGTCAGAAGTGGCCAAACTGTGACTCGGGAGCCACTTGTGGCTCTTTCACATATATTATGTGACTCTTGAAGCCCCCATAGCCCCATCGGCCAGCTTGTAGAATGCATTTAAAGTTAAAGTTGCTTTCTTTCTACCCCTCCTTCCCTCCTTCCTTCCCTCCTTCCTTCCTTCCTTCCTTCCTTCCTTCCTTCCTTCCTTCCTTCCTTCCTTCCTTCCTTCCTTCCTTCCTTCCTTCCCTCCCTCCCTCCTTCCCTCCCTCCTTCCTTCCTTCCTTCCGTCCGTCCGTCTTGCAGCTCTCAAACATCTGATGTTCATGTCTTGTGTCTCTCAGATATCTGACATGTATTCTACATGACTCACGGTAAACAAGTTTGGGCACCTCTGCCCTAGGTCATTGATTCAATCGCTGAACTGAAACATTAAGCAAGTTTTCTTAACAGTCAACTGAAATCCACCCTTCTATAATTTAAGCCCACTCATCAAGCCTCGTCCTCTGCAGCAGAGAACTAGAACCGGCAATGGTGTACAGTTCGAAAGCATCTATTCTTCTGTGCTTGGCCTTCCTTATGGTCCAGCTCTCACAGCCATACATTACTACTGGGAATACCATCGCTTTGACTATACAGACTTTTGTCGGCAGTGTGATGTCTCCACTTTTTATTATACTGCCCAGGTTCGCCATAGCTGTCCTCCCAAAGAACAAACGTCTTTTAATTTCATGGCTACAGTCACCATCTGCAGTGATCTTGGATCCTAGAAATGTGAAGTCTGTCACTACTTCCACGTCTTCCCCTTCTATTTGCAGGGCACACACAAACACACACTCAGGGCGTTTTCGCACTGACCTTAATCGGCAGCGACGCCCCTCTTCACTGCGCAGGATCTGCGCGGATTTCGCACCAATTGCCGCGGAGCACCCGGAAGAGCCGCAAAGTCCCGCGGCTTTTGCGGCGCAAACAGAAACTGGGTTTTGGCGGTTTCCATTTGCGCCGCAAAAGCCACGGGACTTTGCGGCTCTTCCGGGTGCTCCGCGGCAATTGGTGCGAAATCCGCGCAGATCCTGTGTGGTGAAGAGGGGCGTCGCTGCCGATTAAGGTCAGTGCGAAAATGCCCTCAGTCTCAGCGGCCGAGCATGGCTATGATGCGTCTCTCACTCTTTGTTTCCTCTCTTCCCCTGTCCTACCTCTAAGGATCTTGAGGAGGTACATTGGACCCCGCCCTCTACCACCCCGTCCCCACCACCACCACCAACCCTGTGAGGTTGAGGCCAGGCTGAGCAAACAGTCCTGGGTGACCTAGACTATAGAGTCCAGGCTCGGGGGGGGGGGGTGTCTAAACCAGGCTCTCTCAGATCCCCTCTCCCACCCCAGTCCTTAACCCTCCTGCATTTTCCACAGAAGGGGTAGGGCTGAGGGGAAGGCCTGACAGAGAGGCTATTTCCAAAACCTGAAGAGGGGGGCTTTTTGTCCTCCCACAAACCCGTTCCCCTCATGGGCTGAGAACAGGTGGGGAGGGGGAAAGTGAGCTGAGAAAATAGTTGCATTAGTGTTGCCAGGTTGGAAAACACCTGGAGATTTGGGGATGGAGGCTGAGGAGGACAAGAGGACCTCAATAGGGTACCATGCCACAGAGTCCACCCTCCAAAGCATTCCCCTTCTCCAGGGGATTTGATTTCTTGTAGTCTAGAGATGAGCTGTACTTCTAGGAGATCCCCCCGGTCCAACCAGGAGGCTGGCATCTCTACTGGGGGGCATGGTTGTCAGCTCCAGCTTGGGAAAGTCCTGAAGATTTGGGGGGTGGAGCCTGGGGAGAAGTCTCAGTGGGGTACAATGCTATAGAGTCCACCCTCCAAAGCATTCATTTTCTCCAGGGGGACTGATCTCTGCAGTCTGGAGATGAGCTGAAATTTCAGGAGATCCCCAGGACCTACCTAGAGGTTGGCATCCCTAAGTTGCATGAATGGCCGCGGAGGGCTCTGAACAGTGGACAACATCTGTGGACAACATCTGCATCACTGAATGGTAGACAAAGTCCATGGACAACATCTGTGTCACTGAATAGTGGACAATGTCCATGGACAACATCTGTGTCACTGAATGGTGGACAATGTCCATGGACAACATCTGTGTCACTGAATGGTGGACAATGTCCATGGACAACATCTGTGTCACTGAATGGTGGGCAATGTCCATGGACAACATCTGTGTCACTGAATGGTGGACAAAGACCATGGACAACATCTGTGTCACTGAATGGTGGACAATGTCCATGGACAACATCTGTGTCACTGAATGGTGGGCAATGTCCATGGACAACATCTGTGTCACTGAATGGTGGACAAAGACCATGGACAACATCTGTGTCACTGAATGGTGGACAAAGTCCATGAACAACGTCTGTGTCACTGAATGGTGGACAATGTCCATGGACAACATCTGTGTCACTGAATGGTGGACAAAGACCATGGACAACATCTGTGTCACTGAATGGTGGACAATATCCATGGACAACATCTGTGTCACTGAATGGTGGACAATGTCCATGGACAACATCTGTGTCACTGAATGGTGGACAAAGACCATGGACAACATCTGTGTCACTGAATGGTGGACAAAGTCCATGAACAACGTCTGTGTCACTGAATGGTGGACAATGTCCATGGACAACATCTGTGTCACTGAATGGTGGACAAAGACCATGGACAACATCTGTGTCACTGAATGGTGGACAAAGTCCATGAACAACGTCTGTGTCACTGAATGGTGGACAATGTCCATGGACAACATCTGTGTCACTGAATGGTGGGCAATGTCCATGGACAACATCTGTGTCACTGAATGGTGGACAAAGTCCATGAACAACGTCTGTGTCACTGAATGGTGGACAATGTCCATGGACAACATCTGTGTCACTGAATGGTGGACAAAGACCATGGACAACATCTGTGTCACTGAATGGTGGACAATATCCATGGACAACATCTGTGTCACTGAATGGTGGGCAATGTCCATGGACAACATCTGTGTCACTGAATGGTGGACAAAGACCATGGACAACATCTGTGTCACTGAATGGTGGACAAAGTCCATGAACAACGTCTGTGTCACTGAATGGTGGACAATGTCCATGGACAACATCTGTGTCACTGAATGGTGGACAAAGACCATGGACAACATCTGTGTCACTGAATGGTGGACAATGTCCATGGACAACATCTGTGTCACTGAATGGTGGACAAAGACCATGGACAACATCTGTGTCACTGAATGGTGGACAATATCCATGGACAACATCTGTGTCACTGAATGGTGGGCAATGTCCATGGACAACATCTGTGCCACTTACAAATCAGCTGAGTCGCCTTCTCCGTTCCCATCCCCTTCTGGATTGCTCAGCCAGACAAACTGACAAGCAGGATAATACCCCGTCTGAATGTTTCTAAATATTACCACCTGTCATTAATTTGTTCAATTTCAGATCCATTACAATAATGATATTAAAGAAAGGGATTATTCGCTTTGCATTTTGACGAGTTAAATGCCTGGATACCTACCTGCAATCATTGCACGTTGCATTCAAAGCTGGGTCGAGATTCTCGAAAATTTCTCCCTGCCTCCCAAGAACGAAAGCAAGATGCGTACACTCAGAAATTCCTAGGAGGACCTTGAACCATTTGCTTATTGTGAAAATGGGAGGATTTCAACTCTCTTCCCTGTCATCCTTCATCTTCCTATCTCCTCTGACTTCCTGGGTGCATGTGTGTGTTTTAAGAAGGGGTGGAATTCTAGCAGGAGTTCCTTTGCATATTAGGCCACACACCCCTGATGTAGCCAATCCTCCAAGAGCTTACAAAAAAGAGCCCCGTAAGTTCTCGGAGGATTGGCTACATCAGGGGAGTGTGGCCTAATACGCAAAGGAGCTCCTGCTAGAAACCAGGCTCTCTCAGATCCCCTCTCCCACCCCAGTCCTTAACACTCCTGCATTTTTCACAGAAGGGGTAGGGCTGAGGGGAAGGCCTGACAGAGACGCTATTTCCAAAACCTGAAGGGAGGGGCTTTTTGTCCTCCCACAAACCCATTCCCCTCATGGGCTGAGAACAGGTGGGGAGGGGGAAAGGGAGCTGAGAAAATAGTTGCATTAGTGTTGCCAGGTTGGAAAACACCTGGAGATTTGGGGATGGAGGCTGAGGAGGACAAGAGGACCTCAATAGGGTACCATGCCACAGAGTCCACCCTCCAAAGCATTCCCCTTCTCCAGGGGATTTGATTTCTTGTAGTCTAGAGATGAGCTGAAACAAAGTATCTAGTTTATTGATATCATAGTTCTCGACTACAGTAAGATTGAAAGACTAAAGATAGTACAGTAAAACACAATCATATAAGGTGTACTTCAAAGGGATTCTTGAGGGAGGGGTACTATGCAGGGCACATTCACACATTGATGTTACAATTTCTTTCTCAGGCCCGGTTTGGCCTTGAGCGTCTCTGGCTCCAACCTCCCCCGGTGCCAAGCCTGAGAAGGCTCAGATAAACTGTTCACATATTCCCATTTCAAAGCAATACTACATAACAAAGAGAAAGGAGGGGGGGGTGAGGAGAGTTCAAGCTAGCAGCAGTGGAATACAGTATGGCTTTACCCAGGAGGCCTTTCTCCTGAACCAGTGATTAGGTGCAGACTTGACCAAAGTTTTAAGCGGACTTGACACACACCCTGATGAAGCCAATCCTCCAAAAGCTGACAAGGCTCTTTTTTGTAAGCTCTGGGAGTGATTGGCTACATCAAGGGTGCGTGGCCTAATATGCAAAGGAGCTCCTGCTAGAATTCCACCCCTGCCTCACTCTTCGATCACCAAGCTTTTGCGGCAGCCAAGCAAAGCAAACACAAAGCGACCGTTCAATAATGCAGCAATGAGTCGGCTTGAATTGCATAATTAGCAAACAGATTGCATAACATGCAAGTCTGGTCACCCAAAGTTGGGGGGGGGGGTCATGAATATGGCAACTGTAGTTCCCCCCTTTTTAGCAACCACATTGCTAAACAATTGGAAGGTGTGTTTCACCCATTCTGCAGTACAAACCTAGGTCCGTTTAAACAAAAAAAGAAATCGATTTTGTTGTTGTTTTTTTAAACAGGTCTCTGGAGAGGCCACAGATTTTTACTAAATTTGTTTACTGAATAAATAAGTAATAAATGTTCAAAGGAAATGCACATTTTTGACCTTTAAAATGTGAACGACATAGCAGGGAGTCTGACTTCAAAAACAGCAGAACTGAATAGAGGTTGAAGGGTTACATCAGGGGTGTCAAACATGTGGCCCAGGGGCTGTATCAGGCCCCCAAGCAACTGGCTATCATCTGCTTCTCCCTCTCTCTTGCTTCCTTCTGCATCACAGCTTGCTTTGCCAGGCTTGCTCAATCGCACAGGAGCTACAGAGTAAAACCTCTATTTTCACTATTGGCTGAGGTTCCTTCCTTGGGGAGGAAGGTGGGAGGGAGAGCTTGCTTTGCCAGGCTCTCTCACAGCAGAGCTACTAAGCCAAGCCTCTTTTTCTTCTACTGGCTGAGGCTCCTCCCCCTCCTGGTCCCCTAGGAAAGGAAGGAAAGCGCCAGAGCTTCCTTTGCCCAGTTCCCTTTTTAAGCCACATCAGGACCTCAGTCAACCTCACAGTTTGCACCCATAAAGGTAAAAGCAGTTCCCTGTGCACACACTAGTTGTTTCTGACGTCTGACCCATATGTAGGTGAATATTTCCACCGTGTGTGAAGTGGGGAAGGAGGGAGAAATAGGCAGGTGTGCAAGCTCTTCTCCTTCACTGCAGAGGTCACCTGGAGACCTAGAGCAGGGAAAGAGCACAAGAGTGGAGGAAGCCACTGGAAGGAGGGACAGAATTAAAGAGGGCAGTGCAGGGTTTCCCCTTGGTTTCATAGCTCTTGCCGGAGCTGCATTTACTAACCTGGGTGTCAAGGCAAAGAGAGATACATAATGATGTAAACAGTGGTCAGTGATTTATCTGGTACATGTGTGTTTCCTTCTCCCACTGGTGCCAAAAAATAGCTCCCTAACCTTTCCCTATGCTGGTCTTATGGGGACTGCTATTCCCTGCTTTTTTTTTTTTTAACAAAGTCTCCTTCTAGCATAGTCATGTAGTTTAGTGCATACATATGTGTTTATCTTTCTGTGCAAAACAAAAAAATATTAAGAGTTTTAAGAAAATCATGTATGTAATATTTGTTCATGTCTTGAGGCTTTCAAACATCTGACGCAGGGCTTTTTTGTAGCAGGAACTCCTTTGCATATTAGGCCACACACCCCTTATGTAGCCAATCTTTCAAGAGTTTATGGGGCTCTTAGTACAGGGCTTACTGTAAGCTCCAGGAGGATTGACTACACCAGGGGGTGTGGCCTAATATGGAAAGGAGTTCCAGCTACAAAAAAGCCCTGCGTCAGATGTCTGTAGGCAGGGGTGGAATTCTAGCAGGAGCACCTTTGCATATTAGGCCACACGCCCCTGTTGTAGCCAATCCTCCGAGAGCTTACAAAAAAGAGCCTTGCAAGCTCTTGGAGGATTGGCTACACCAGGAGGGTGTGGCCTGACATGCAAAGGAGCTCCTGCTAGAATTCCATCCCTGTCTGTAGGTCTTATGTGATGCAAGTTTGACCACCCCTATGCTAGATAAATCTAAGAAGAAGAAGAAGAAGAAGAAGAAGAAGAAGAAGAAGAAGAAGAAGAAGAAGAAGAAGAAGAAGAAGAAGAAGAAGAAGAAGAAGAAGAAGAAGAAGAAGAAGATGATGATGATGATTATGATATTGGATTGATATCCCACCCCACACTCTGAATCTCAGAGTCTCAGAACAGCCTACAATCTCCTTTATTTTTCTTCCTGACAACAGACACCCTGTGAGGTAGGTGGGATTGAGAGAGCTCCCCCATTAGCTGCCCTTTCAAGAACAACTCCTACGAGAGCTATGGCTGACCCAAAGCCATTCCAGCAGCTGCAAGTGGGGGAGCGGGGAATCGAACCCGGTTCTCCCAGATAAGAGTCTGCGCACTTAACCGCTACTTAACCAAACATCTTCCCCTTTCAAAAAGCATGCATGTTTTCTTTCAGCAACATTCACTTCCCACTTTGTTTTACCAGGCCTCAGCTGGGAGCTGTTTCACACGCTCAAGTTAGTGCTTACAAGGGAGCCTAAGTTTAAAAGGGTTGCTTCAGAACAAGCAGCTGCTCCACTGAGGCACCCTGGAGAAGGCGTCTCAGCCTCAGGACCGCTGGCCCACGAGGCAAAGTTGGCAGATTTTAGCACAGTCGACACTGCTATTCTTCCAGCCAGCATCTTTTGCTATCGGGAAATCAAGCGACATAATGGAACCATACAACTGTAAAGCTAGAACCAGACTGCACTAAAGAAGGATTTTATTACTCAAGCGTTCCTAAGAGATTAGGAAGCACAAGAGAAGGAAATAAGTCTGTGGTTGTTATCGGAATTATACAGGCTACAGCGGAACTGTGAGGTGGGCGAACAAAAAATGTAACCGGAATGTAGAAGCACAGGGCTTTTGGGTAGAAAAAAGCCCAGCAGGAGTTCATTTGCATATTAGGCCACCCCCCTCCCGATGTCATTGTTGTTTCACACAGGGCTTTTGGGTAGAGAGAGCCCAGCAGGAACTCATTTGCATATTAGGCCACACCCCTGATATCATTGTTGTTTCACACGGGGCTTCTGGGTAGAAAAAGCCCAGCAAGAATTCATTTGCATATTAGGCCACACTTCCCTATTGTCACCATTGTTTCACACAGGGCTTTTTTGTAGAAACATCCCAGCAGGAACTCATTTGCATATTAAGTCACACCCCCTGACACCGACCCAGCAAGAACTGCGTACCTGTGCATTCCTGCTCAAAAAAAAATGCCCTGTAGAAGCAGATGGACGGACAAGACAATTGAACTTGTGCTGTGCTAGCTGGTTCAAATTGGGTCTCCTTCCATACTATCCAGCCCATCATGTAAGATCCATCCCTCAAGCCCTACAGTCTTATCTTCAGGTGGCAGGGCATTTTCCGTGCTGGCATCTTGCCTTTGGAATATCCTCCCTCCTCCGTTGGACTCCTCCACATTCTCGTTTTCATCATTCGTATGTTCCGAGTGCATTTTTTCCTGCAATTTGTTTTGCTCCTTCTAGTGGCTGATGCAATATTGCATTGGTGTCTGTCTGGCATATCTCCCTGCAGACATTATTTATTTATTTATTTATTTATTTATTTATTTATTTATTTATTTATTTATTTATTTATTTCGATTTATATCCCGCCCTACCCCACCAAAACAGGCTCAGGGCGGCTCACAACACAAAAATTCTAACAATAAAATTAAGAATTAAAATGCATCAATAATTTACACAATAAAAATAAACAACAATTCATCGATGTGCGATCCCATAGTCTTCCTTAGAAGTATTCAGATACCGGTCAGTTGTATGCCAACCGGAAGTGGACTGTCTTACAGGCCCTGCGGAATTGCCCAAGGTTCCGCAGGGCTCCCACCTCTTCCGGCAGCTGGTTCCACCAGCAAGGGGCTGTGATCGAAAAAGCCCTGTCCTTAGTTGACTTCAGACGGGCCTCCTTTGGCCCGGGGATTACATCAGTTGTAATTACATCAGTTGTAATTTCTGAAGAACGCCATGCTCCGTCTGGAGGTGGACATCTTGATGCAGGAGTGACCCCACAAAGCTGACCAGGAAACTCAAAACAGACAAACAGAAGTACTGTTTCATGCGAGAAATAACGTACATGCAGAAATCCCTGTTTTCGTTTTGGGGTTCAGTGAAATGAAACACAAATGGCTGGTAAAAATTCTTCATGATGAGTGATTTTCCCACTCCTTTACAATAAGCCAGCTGGGTGACCTTGGGTCAGTCACATTTCTCTCAGAGCTCTCTCAGCCCCCCCATCTATCTCATAGGGGGCCTGTTTTGGGGAGAGGAAGGGAAGGTTGTTGTAAGCTGCTGAAAGACTCCTTTGGGTAGTGAAGGGTGGGGTATAAATCCAATCCTCTTCTCCTCCTCCTCCTCCTCTTCTTATTCTTCTGGTCACCAATTTGGTCGCCACACCTCAAAAAAGATATTATAGCATTGGAAGAAGTCCAGAAAAGGGCAACTAGAATGATTAAAGGGTTGGAACACTTTCCCTATGAAGAAAGGTTAAAGTGCTTGGGGCTCTTTAGCTTGGAGAAATGTCGACTACAGGGTGACTTGATAGAGGTTTACAAGATTATGCATGGGATAGAGAAGGTAGAGAAAGAAGTACTTTTTCTCCCTTTCTCACAATACAAGAACTTGTGGGTGCTCAATGAAATTGCTGAGCAGTCAGATTAGAACAGATAAAAGGAAGTACTTCTTCACCCAAAGGGTGATTAAGAAGAAGATGACTTCAGATTTATACCTCGCCTGTTTCTCTGAATCAAAGACTCAGAGCGGCTTACAATCTCCTATACCTTCTCCCCCCACAACAGACACCCTGTGAGGTGGGTGGGACTGAGAGGGCTCTCACAGCAGCTGCCCTTTCAAGGACAACCTTTGTGAGAGCTATGGCTGACCCAAGGCCATTCCAGCAGATGCAAGTGGAGGAGCGGGGAATCAAATCCGGTCCTCCCAGATAAGAGTCCACGCACTTAACCACTACACCAAACTTAACACATGGAATTCATTGCCACAGGAGGTGGCGGTGGCTACAAGCATAGCCTACTTCAAGAGGGGATTGGATAAACATATGAAGCAGAGGTCCATCAGTGGCTATTAGCCACAGCGTCTTGTTGGAACTCTCTGTCTGGGGCAAGTGATGCTCTGTATTCTTGGTGCTTGGGAGAGGTAACAGGGAGAGGGCTTCTGGTGTCCTGGCCCCACTGATGGACCTCCTGATGGCACCTGGGTTTTTTTTGGCCACTATGTGAAACAGAGTGTTGGACTGGATGGGCCACTGGCCTGATCCAACATGGCTTCTCTTATGTTCTTCTTCTTCTGCTACTAGTACTACTACTTCTTCTTTTTCGATATCTGCTAGTCAGGGCACACCATAACTACATTCCAATAATATAGCAACTCCAGCCTCCAATACGTGACTGCAAACATGAGAAGCGAATCGTGTCATTTTGGTAGTTCTTGAAGGTAGGTTCATTCCTCGAATAAGCTCACAGCCTCCTTGAAGCATGTAAAAACTGCAGAAGCTGCTAACTGATGAGAATCTCTACAAAACAGTGATGTTTGTGTTGCCCGAAGCGCCAGAATGTGTTGCTAGATAACTGTTGCCAAAAGAGCTTGGGGGAAAAAAAAACTGATGCAGATCCATTTGTGATATATTTCCCCTATGCTAAGAAAGCTCTCCATTACGTCTACGGGGCAACAGTAAAAATGGGACTCTCAAAAGAAAGCTGTTCTAAGTGGTTTATCCAGCGGTGACTGCGACGCGCCAGCAGCCGTTCGCGGAAGAACTGCGACGGGAGAGGCAAACGCGGCCTGCCCCAGCATCTGAAAATAGCTGCGTTGAAGCTCGAACAAAGTAATGCAATTTAACAGAGAAGCTGCCGGGAAAGTGCATTGGAAAAGCTTCATGCTTTCGATACATTTCGACATCCATCCAAGTCTGCACACTAGAGGGGGGAAAAGATTCCCCCCCCCCTTATTAAATCAGGCCTATACAGAGGGGGAAACCCATTAAAGCGTACTGCATCCAAGCAGAAGAAGAAGGCTGCAGATTTATACCCTGCACTTCTCTCTGAATCAGAGACTTAGAGCGGCTCACAATCTCCTTTATCTTCTCCTCCCACAACAGACACCCTGTGAGGTGGGTGGGGCTGAAAGGTCTCTCACAGCAGCTGCCCTTTCAAGGACAACCTCTGCCAGAGCTATGGCTAACCCAGGGTCATTCCAGCAGGTGCAAGTGGAGGAGTGGGGAATCAAACCCGGTTCTCCCAGAGATGTGTCCGCACACTTCACCAGTACACCACACTGGCTCTAGTTGCTCTCACCAAACAGAGCAACCACGCTCTGTGGCCTGAATAACACATGCTGCTCAATTTTCCCTGTAGCGACAATCCCAAGAAGACAGGAGAAGCGAGTTTAACGGTACACCACCATGCATGACTGGTGAGCTGTGTCCAACCACAAGTTTTATTTATTTATTTATTTTTATTTATTGTGTGGATTTATAGTCCGCCCTTTTCCTATAATGGGCTCAGGGCGGATTACAGCATAATAGAACAATTAAAAAGCCAACAATAAAACAATTGGGACAAGCAGATAAAACAGCACGGATGGTGTAAGCACACTTTACAGATTAGGACACAGAGGTCATAAGCGTCCTCGATGTCAAAACTGTCAAAAATGTCGGCCCGACCTCTAGCAGTCAGGATGGTAAATCAGTGCAGGGGGGCAATTAGATGGTGTAATCATTAAAATGAAATGAAGTGAGGATGCCCGCTTGCCTCAGCCAAAAGCCTGGCGGAATAGCTCTATTTACAGGCCCTACGAAATGGTAGTGAATCCGGTAGGGCCCAAATCTCCATAGAGAGCTGATTCCACCAGGTCGGGGCCAGGGCCAAAAAGGTTTGAGCCATCTTGTTTCAAGGGGCTGTTGGTGAGATGACAGAAATAAGGTAAGACCCCAATGGAACATGGCATATCATAACAAACCACTGCATTAAAGACAGCCAGGTTTGGTGTAGTGCGTGGACTCTTATCTGGGAGAACTGGGTTTGATTCCCCACTCCTCCACTTGCACCTGCTGGCATGGCCTTGGGTCAGCCACAGCTCTGGCAGAGGTTGTCCTTGAAAGGGCAGCTGCTGTGAGAGCCCTCTCAGCCCCACCCACCTCACAGGGTGTCTGTTGTGGGGGAGGAAGATAAAGGAGATTGTGAGCTGCTCTGAGATTGAGAGTGGAGGGCGGGATATAAATCCAATATCATCATCATCATCATCATCATATGGTCATAGCCATTTCCTCTCATTACAATCCCCATCCGTATGGGTTTTGCCAATGCAGGTCCCATGATATCCAGCAGAAGGCTCCTCCGCATTCTCATTTCCATGCCTTGTGTGTCCCCACTGCTTCTTCCCCCCCCCCCCCGTGTTTTCTTCCCTCTAGTGGTCGATTCTATATTATATCGGTTTATGTCTGACATAAAAACCTTCAGTTTAAATCTGCAGGCAGATATGCTGGGCAAAAAAAGGTAAATGTAAACCGAGTCGTTATCCACCCATGGGATGACATCACATCAAGACATTTTCTTGGCAGACTTTTTACAGGGTGGTGTGCCATTGCCTTCCCCAATCGTCTACACATTGCCTCCAGCAATCTGGGTACTCATTTTACCGACCTTAGGTGGATGGAAGGCTGAGTCAACCTTTTGTGGTTAAAACAATTTTATTTCGTAACATATGGTAACAAATTATATTTCTTGCATCATTAATAACTTCTTTTATCTATCCCATATATTACTTTCTACCCACCCCTCCCCCCATTACTTGACCCCCGCCAGTGTTATTTATTTAAAGTACTAATGTTTAAAGGTACCCTTAACTAATAAAAACAAAAATTAATATTCTTCTTTTTTCTAAGACTTAATCATTATCAAAAATTGTCCAATGTCCTTTTATTTTCCACTCTTTTTCTACTTATCTTCTGAACTTTTTCCACTCCATCTTAAAAACTTCTAAATCATAGTGTCTTAAAATTCTTGTTAATTTGTCCATTTCACTCCATGTCATAACTTTTACAATCTAATCCCATTTCTCTGGTATTTTTTCTTGCTTCCACAACTGCACATATAATGTCCTAGCAGCTGAAAGCAAGTACCAAATTATAGTTCTATCTTCTTTTGGAAATTTTTCCATTTGTAATCCCAACAGAAAAGTCTCTGCAACTTTCTTAAATTCATATCCCAAGATCCTAGAAATTTCTTGTTGAATCATCTGCCAATACTTTTTTGCTCTTTCAAAAGTCCACCACATATGGTAGAAAGAACCTTCATGTTTTTTACATTTCCAACATCTGTCTGGCATCTTATTATTCATCTTTGCCAATTTCTTAGGAGACATATACCATCTATACATCATTTTAAAACAGTTCTCTTTAATACTATGACATGTCGAAAGCTTCGTAATATTACCAAGTTTTCACAAATATTACCAAGTTTCCATCTGTATTTCTGCAGTTATCCAGATCCAACACCGGTCTTGTATAGCTTTAGATGTTTAGCAGTCTCAAAGAAGGATAGGATCCTGTCGAGCTTATGTCAAATAAATGACTCTGGAAACTTCTGCAGATGATGAATATGCAACTCGTCTCCGGAGACCCCTCAAAGCCTCCAAGAAGCCCCCCCCCCCCCGGGACTCCCTTTTAGCCAAGGTAAATCTCCTCAGAGTTTCCTGTGCATATCTTAGACTGATCTCTGACTCAGAAAAGTAGGCAGTAGGCATTAAATTGCCCTCCACTACCCTGAACAGAAGCCCCAGCCTGCTCCCCTTCTGAGAAGCAATTCAGCTCGGCATTTTCCAACCCCGGAAGTCGAAGGCTGAGTCAACCTTGAGCCGGCTACTTGAACCCAGCTTCCGCCAGGATCGAACTCAGGTCGTGAGCAGAGCTTGGACTGCAGTACTGCAGCTTACCACTGTGTGCCATGGGGCTACTTATGCTGGACATACAGTGGTGTAATATCAAACCAACCTTTAGAGGAACCAAAATATGTGTGGAAAACTGGGGGGGGGGGCAGTTGCGTAACATCAAATTGCTGAGCAGACAGGTTAAAACGGATAAAAGGAAATACTTCTTCACCCAAAGGGTGATTAACATGTGGAATTCACTGCCACAGGAGGTGGTGGCGGCCACAAGCATAGCCACCTTCAAGAGGGGTTTAGATAAAAATATGGAGCAGAGGTCCATCAGTGGCTATTAGCCACAGTGTGTGTATATATATATAAAAAAAAATTGCCACTGTGTGACACAGAGTGTTGGACTGGATGGGCCATTGACCTGATCTAACATGGCTTCTCTTATGTTCTTATGTTCTTAACCATTACAGGGACCAAAACATGTGTGGAAAAGGGGGGGGGGGAACCAAACACCAGGGATGCACAAGTGTCAAAAACAAGAATGCAAAAGAGCCCAGAGCACTTTTGGTGGTCGCAGTGGACCCATCCCTTTTCCACCAGTAGAAGAGCCGGTTCCAACCTCCCCCCTGATTTCCTTTCACTTTTTATTCCTTTGCGACTCAGATTCTTGAATGTGCATTTAAAGCCAATCCGTGCCTAAAGTGAATTAAAGGTATCTCGGGGGGGAAAAGCGTTGCTGAAAACAGGCCCTTTCGAAGGGTATTTGCATACGTGAATGCCAAATCACCCCTCTCGGTATTTATATGAATATTTGATCATTGCTAATGCAGGAGAGAAAGCAGGGAAGAGTTCTGTCAATGTGACAAATTCCTATTGAAACCTAATTGAAGGAAGACTCGCTTTATGCCTCATTTGAAAACGCTCTTAATCTCATTGCAGTTATTTCTCTTAGAGCATTTCTTACCTGCCTGTCCTTATCAAGGCCAAGGTGGCTAACAAGCCAGTAAATTATATTACTAAAAATATCACGTTAAAACAATAAACCAGCAGGATCCCAGACATCAGTTAATCCTGAAAAGGGGAGATTAGAATGACAATGAAGGCTTTAAATTTTCACCGACTTCCTAAAAGTCAGCAATGAGAGCTGCCATTGGACCTCCAAAGGAAGTTTGGGAAATAACTGAGGGACCTCCAAAGGAAGTTTGGGAAATAACTGAGGGACCTTCAAAGGAAGTTTGGGAAATAACTGAGGGACCTCCAAAGGAAGTTTGGGAAATAACTGAGGGACCTCCAAAGGAAGTTTGGGAAATAACTGAGGAAATAACTCTTTTTTTTTTAAAGCAGGAACGCAGTTCCGGCTGGCTTGGTGTCAGGGGGTGTGGCCTAGTATGCAAATGAGTTCCCACTGGGCTTTTTCTGCATCAAAAGCCCTGTGTGAAACAATGATGACATCAGGGGGGTTGGTCTAATATGCACATGAGTTCCCGTTGGGATTTTTTCCTACAAAAAAGCCCTGTGTAAAACAATGGTGCTGTCGGGGGTGTGGTCTAATATTCAAATGAGTTCTTGCTGGGCTTTTTCTGCAAAAAAAAAAAAGCCCTGAGGGATAGCATCGAAGAAGGCATGAAACGGAATGTAACCGAGTATGCCCGTCTAAGGGAGCACCCTCAGTAACCACTGAGGGTAGATTTGGAGGTGGAGCCTGGGGAAGGCACGTTTCGGGGAGGGGAGAAGCATCAGCGAAGTATGATCCCTTACAGACCACTCTCCAAAGCAGTCCTTTTCTCCAGGGGAATCTATCTCTGTAGACTGTAGATCAACTGTAATACCAGGAGATCTCTAAGCCCAGGCAAGCCTGTAAAAGGATGTAGAAAGCTGGCCCTAGAAGAAGACGACTGCAGATTTATACCCCACCCTTCTCTCTGAATCAGAGACTCAGAGCGGCTTACAGTCTCCTTTATCTTCTTCCCCCCAAAACAGACACCCTGTGAGGTGCGGGGGTGGGGGGGCTGAGAGGGCTCTCACAGCAGCTGCCCTTCCAAGGACAACTCCTGCGAGAGCTACGGCTAACCCAAGGTCATTCCAAGTGGAGGAGCGGGGAATCAAACCCGGTTCTCCCAGATTAGAGTCCACACACTTCACCACTACACCAAACTGGCTAGGCTAACCTCTGCCCCCCTACCACTGAGCCACCATCCCTCCCCTGCTCTCCAGGGTCTCAAGCGGAGGTTTTTCACGCCTACTTGCCTGGACCCTTTTTAGTTGGAGATGCTGGGGATTGAACCTGGGACCTTCTGCTTCCCAAGCAGATGCTCTACCACTGAGCCACTGCCCCTCCCTGGTAGGTCTGTCCCACCCTTCCCCCACCCCAAGACTCCTGAGGGTTTGCAGGTGGCGGCCTGGCACCCCAATGCCTGGCATCAGAATTAAGCGTGAAGAAAAATGTTCCAACAAGGCAAGGCAAAGAATGGGGTGGGGAAGAAAGAATTTCAGCCACCTTTGCCTGCACACTCAGTTTGGTGTAGTGGTTAAGTGTGCAGACTCTTATCTGGGAGAACCAGATTTGATTCCCCACTCCTCCACTTGCACCTGCTGGCATGGCCTTGGGTCAGCCATAGCTCTGGCAGAGGTTGTCCTTGAAAGGGCAGCTGCTGTGAGAACCCTCTCCAGCCCCACCCACCTCACAGGGTGTCTGTTGTGGGGGAGGAAGGTAAAGGAGATTGTGAGCCGCTCTGAGACTCTTCGGAGTGGAGGGCGGGATATAAATCCAATATCTTCTTCTTCTTCTTCTTCTTCTTTTTGTGTGAAAAGGGGACTCCATACACAGGCACAAGGCAATCTTTTGAAAGATTCCCTCCGTGGTTCATCTGTGCCCTAGTCTAGTCTTGTGTCTGCTCCACAGTGAGACTTTCATTTCATACAAAAAGAGCTGCCGGAGTTCATACGCACAGCCCATTTGTGTAAGTCACGTGCACTTGCCGCGCACCCCTGACCTCACCGGAAGGTGTACCGGCTCAGCATCTACCTTAAAATGCTTCTTGAATTAGAATTGTCATAATAAAATCTTACTCCTATGATACTTTTAAAATTACTTTCTCATATGTGGCCACAGTGGCACGAGGAAGATTTCCATCTGTCTGCTTTATATGTTTTGGTTACTTTCCCATTTGAAGAAGAAGAATTGCAGATTTATACCCTGCCCTTCTCTCTGAATCAGAGACTCAGAGCGGCTTACAATCTCCCATATCTTCTCCCCCCACAACAGACACTCTGTAAGGTGGGTGGGGCTGAAAGTGCTCTTACAGCAGCTGCCCTTTCAAGGACAACTCCTGCAAGAGCTATGGCTGACCCAAGGCCATTCCAGCAGCTGCAAGCGGAGGAGTGGGGAATTGAACCCGGTTCTCCCAGATAAGAGTCCGCACACTTAACCACTGCACCAAACTGGCTCTCTCACAATAAATTTGTTGTGGTGCAGGACTTCTTTTGTAGCAGGAATTCCTTTGTATATTAGGCCACACACCCCCGATGTAGCCAATCCTCCTGAAGCTTACAGTAAGCCCTGTACTAGGAGCCCTGTAAGCTCTTAAAGGATTGGCTACAGGGGGTGTAGCCTAATATGCAAAGGAGTTCCTGCTACAAAAAAAGCCCTGGGGGGAAATATTAGAAAGTTGTTTCGAAATCTTGGAGTTCAGCAAAGTTCACACAGGGGGTTTGAACAATGGAGTCCAGAAGCAATCATTGAGGGGGGAGGAGCTAAGAAAGAAAAAGCACAATGAGATGTAGAGGTTCCACAGCTCCGCTCCTGTGAGCTCCTACCCAAAACGAGGCCTGCTTTTTACTATGCACTTGAAAACTGGCAATAGGGTTGCCAAGTCCTCTTCATCCCCCAGCACAACAAAATGACGTCACCCAGAAGTGATGTCACCAAAATGGTGGCGCCCGTGCGGGGCTGCTCTAGGTGTTTCTGGGAAAGCTCTATGGTATTCCCAGATGCTCTAGCCATTTTGGAGGTTAAAATTCTATGGTACCTATTGCACCATAGAGTTTTACCTCCCAAATGTCTATAGCATCCGGAAAAACCATAGAGTTTTCCCGGAAACGCCTAGAGCGGCCCCGCACGGGTGCCACCATTTTGATGACATTACTTCTGGGTGACGTCATCGCACCAGCAACGCAGGGGGAGATTCCCCGCCCGGACTGGGGGGGTTGGCAGCCCTATCTGGCAGAGAAAATCTCTTAGTTGAGGGGCACAAACCAAGAGAATTCCTTAGGAAGTGGGCGCAGGGGGAATTGTAGCTGGACGTGTGTTTCTCATTGAAATGGAAGCAAACAAAAAGCAAATGTACTAAAGTAAGGGATATAGAGGATGGGGGGGGGGAGAGAAATGCACGTTTTACATTTTGCACACCTCCCTACTCCGGACTCGCTTTGTAGCCTAAGAATCCCAAAAAATTCAGATCAAACCCTGAAGTTGAGTAATCTTCGCACCCCCGCTCCTCCCCCATCTTCAGCATAAGGTGATGAATTTACCAATTAAAGTGATGAACACTTGTAGCATGAGAAATAACCTGGCAAGGGGGGATAAAGTTCAGCAGATAACTCTATCCTGGACATCCATTTATTTTAATTCCTCCCACCTGGTCTCAGCCCCCAGGATCTTGAACACACACCTGCTGCAAAGGACCTTCAAGCATCCTTCTAATCACGTGTGTTGGGAACGTTGTCCGCCGTGCCCTCTACAGAGACTCGGAGCAAAATCCAATCATTCCTGCCACCTCCACCTTTTAGGATTGCCCGTCTCCAGGTGGGTAGCCTAGAGAAACCTATGCTCTGATATTAATTACTCACAAGGAATTCTTTACTAACAATTTAAAAAAAAATTATTATTCAAGCTTGATGCAACTAATAACTTTACTTATGACAAAAATTTCAAAATATGTATGATACATTTAAAGCACTGAGCCAACAAAGACAAGCGTCTTATGTAACTCACAAAACAAAACAAGCAATATAGAAGAAGAAGAATTGCAGATTTATACCCCGCCGTTCTCTCTGAATCAGAGACTCAGAGCGGCTTACAATCTCTTATATCTTCTCCCCGCACAACAGACACCCTGTGAGGTGGGGGCAGATTTATACCCCGCCCTTCTCTCTGAATCAGAGACTCAGAGCGGCTTACAATTTCTTATATCTTCTCCCCCCACATCAGACACCCTGTGATGTGGGTGGGGCTGAAAGAGCTCTCACAGCAGCCCTTTCAAGGACAACTCCTGCGAGAGCTATGGGTAACCCAAGGCCCTTCCAGCAGCTGCAAGTGGAGAAGTGGGGAATCAAACCCGGTTCTCCCAGATAAGAGTCCGCACACTTAAGCACTACACCAAACTGGTATATCACAATTACAGAGTGTGGAGAACCCCAAGAGTCCACCAAGGCGAGACGTCTTAGAAGAATTTGTTCTTATAATACGCAAACCTCTCCAAGAGTGTAGCAGGTCTGTTGTGCAAAAGTCTTCTTCAGCAACAACGTTATGAACATATGAACGTATGAAGCTGCCTTATGCTGAATCAGACCTTCGGTCCATCAAAGTCAGTCTTGTCCACTCAAATTGTAATACGGTGAAGACTCAATAAGCGAAACAAAGGACAATTCCTCTCCAAAAACAACAGTGTTGCAGTGCTGTAAGGACTCGAAGACTAAGTCGAAGTATAATTGATAACATGTTTCCTAGCTAGAAGAACCTATCTAGGTTGAAGAGCCCATGGCACAAAGTGTTAAAGCTGCAGTACTGAGGTCCTAAGCTCTGCTCACGACCTGAGTTCGATCCCAGTGGAAGCTGGGTTCAGGTAGCCAGCTCCAGGTTGACTCAGCCTTCCATCCTTCACCACCCCGTAAAAAGTCTGCCGTGAAAACGCTATGAAAGCAATGTCACCCCAGAGTCGGAAAAGACCGGTGCTTGCACAGGGGACCTTTCCTTTCCTTCCGAGGTAGAATTACGTGTTTCGATGCCAACTTCCTGTGACCAAAATACATCAAAAATTCTGGAACTAAAACTGAAATATCCGTAATGATAAACCAACACATACAAAGGAGACTATTACAAAATCTTCCAAAAAGGATGTGCAGCTTACCCAATGCTCAGGTGGGGCTTGGGGATCTCCTGGTTTTACAACTGATCTCCAGCTGGCAAAGGTGAGCTCCCCTGGAGGAATGGCGACTTTGGAGAGTGGACTCTATGGCCTTCTACCATGCTGAGGCCCCTCCTCTCCCCAAACCACACCCTCTCCTAGATCGATCCCCAAAGTCTCCAGGGATTTTCCAACACAGACCTCGCAACCCTAACCTTTATTCTACTTTATGTCAGGTCAGGACCTACAACCAGGGCTTTTTTTGTAGCAGGAACTCCTTTTTCCTATTATGCCACAAACCCCTGATGTAGCCAATCCTCCTGGAGCTTACAGTAGACCCTGTACTAAAAGCCTTGTAAGCTCATGGAGGATTGGCTACATCAGGGGTTTGTGGCATAATAGGAAAAGGAGTTCCTGCTACAAAAAGGCTCACAAGACTTCATAGCTTAGAGCAGGGGTTCCCAAAACCTGGGCCGTGACCCAGTACCGGTCCATGGCCTATTAGCAACTGGGCCGTGAGTAATATAATTATTTCGTTATAGATTACAATGTAGTAGTAGTAGTAATAATAATAATAATACATTGGATTTATACCCCGCCCTCCACTCTGAATCTCAGAGTCTCAGAGCAGCTCACAATCTTCTTTACCTTCCTCCCCCACAAACGACACCCTATGAGGTAGGTGGGGCTGAGAGAGTTCTCCTTTTCAAGGACAACTCTGCCAGAGCTATGGCTGACCCAAGGCCATTCCAGCAGCTGCAAGTGGAGGAGTGAGGAATCAAACCCGGTTCTCCCAGATAAGAATCCACCCACTTAACCACTACACCAAACTAATAGAAATAAAGTGCACAATTGTATCAACCCAAAAACATTGCCCCCATCCCGGTCCCTGGAAAAATGGTCTTTCACAAAACTAGTCCCTGGTGCCAAAAAGGGTACATAAAATGAAAATGAGTTAAGTATATGTAATGAGATATCAACATCAATCTATACATTATAAACATCATTCTAGTCTGCCGTTAGAAAACATACAAGGATACATAAAATGAAAATGGATTAAGTATATGTAATGAGATAACCCATTTTCATTTTCATGATGTTTATAATGTATAGATTGATGTTTGATAAGTAAATTAGGTGGAGTACAACTAGGAAATATACATCCTTTTGTGATTCACCTAGATTTACAGAAACACCAACTGGCAGAGGACTTTATTACCTTTTATGGCTATCCACACCAAATGGCCACGCCGCGCTGGGTTACCATGTGATCAGTCTGCATACTTAATCGACAAACTGCTTGTATTTCAGCCCACAATACCTGATCCCCTCATCTGATGAAGTGTGCCTAAAGAGCACACGAAAGCTTACGTTCTGAATAAAATTGGGTTGGTCTTAAAGGTGCAAATTGACTCCTGCTTTATTCCAGATTGAGTTAGGGCTGGATCATGAGCCTGAAAAAGTTGAGGACTGCTGTAGTCAACCCACTTAGGATTTCCCCCCTCCCCCCAAGTCTGCAAAATACAGGTGCATTTCAGGGAGTGTGCATCTAGTCCTACACTTGCAAAGATGAGGTTAAAACATAAGATTAATGCCTGTATAAATGTGTTAAATTGGTTTTTTGCCTTTCCCTGAGGATCCCATTATTCGCGAGTGGGGAAGAGGACGTTTTACTTTTCGTCACAACTCCGGCAACCTCTCTTATCGCTGAAGTTGAGTTTCCCAGCTGTTGGATTGGAGGAGCCTCTTTTCTTATTACCCTCATCTGGCTGTAAATGATAAGGACGACAACAACGCCGTATTTTAAATAGCTGTACCACTGAAAAGCCTCCATTGTTATGCGGGGCACTGCCAGTTGTAAATATTAATCTCGGGGAATCTAATAACTTAATGAAATCATCTTCATCGTGGGCGATTTGGGATGCCGTGGCTTACAGCGTGTTACCAGCAAGGCAGAGAATGAGTTTATTTGTCACGGTTTTCCAACGTCTCCCCACCTAGGAGGTCCAAACCAGTGTTCCCTCTAAGTTGAGTTAGCATGTGCTAGCTCATAGATATTTAGCCTCCATCTTATACATTTTTGTCTTAGCTCAGGAAGGATGACCCCAGAGCACACTAATTTATGCGGCAGCTCCCAACTTTAATGCCAGGAGCTCACAAAGCAGACGTTTCGCTCACAACACTCTGCAACATAGAGAGAGAACATTGGACCAAAGATGGGCAACGAATGGGTTTTTTTCCTGGATAGAATTCTAGCAGGAGCTCCTTTGCATATTAGGCCACACAAACCTGATGTAGCCAATCCTCCAAGAGCTTGCAAAAAAGAGCCTTATAAGCTCTTGGAGGATTGGCTGCATTAGGGGTGTGTGGCCTAATATGCAAAGGAGCTCCTGCTAGAATTCCACCCCTGTTTTTTAAAAAAAAAAAAAAAAACCAAAGTGCCCCAACACTACCATACTAGCATGAATCTCAGTGCCGGCTACCAACACGGGGCAACCACATCCTCCAAGCCGTCTGCCAACTGTTGCTTCAAATAATTCAGTAGAGACGGAATTACTGAAGTTCCTTGAGGACGATTCTTAATGACTTGATGCTGGGCTGAGCTACCAGCGGCTACTGGGCCGGATCCGCCCCCTACTCGGCAAAACGGATTCTGGCCTTTAGGAGGCCTTCCAAATATTCTTAAAGTTGTAATAAAACTCAGCCCACAGTTTGATTTGAAAGAAGGGAGCGTGCTTCAGGTTTCACACTGCCAGAGCTAGAGGCCGCAATGCCGGAGTTAAACGTTAAAGGCTACACATTGACAGGAATCATTTGTTTTGTTTTACAGATTTCTAACCGTCCCTCAGGCCAAGTAGCTCTTGACTATGGCTTACGAAAAAGTTTGAACCAGGTTGTATTACATTTAGGGTTGCCAATCCCCAGGTGGAGGCAGGGGACCCCCCAGTTTGAGGACCCTCCCCCCACTTCAGGGTCATCAGAAAGCAGGGGAAAGGAGGGGAGGGGGAGAGAAATGTTTGCTGTGCACTCCCTTATTCCATATTGAGACCAATTCCCATAGGGAGTAATGAAGAATTGATCTGTGGGTATCTGGGGCTCTGAGGGGGGACTGTTTTTTGAGACAGAGGCACCACATTTTCGGCATAGCACCTGGTGCCTCTCCTCAAAACAACCTGCCTTTTTTGCAGTAAGTCTCTCCCCCGCCCCCACTCCCTCCACCAGCCAGCTGATTGGTAGAAAAAAAAGAAGACTGTAGATTTATATCCCACACTTCTCTCTGAATCAGAGTCTCAGAGTGGCTTTTTTTAAAAGGTAAAGGTAGTCCGCTGTGCAAGCACCAGTCGTTTTCGACTCTGGGGTGATGTTGCTTTCACAACATTTTTACGGGGTGGTTTGCCATTGCCTTCCCCAGTCATCTACACTTTCCCCCCAGCAAGCTGGGTACTCATTTTACCGGCCTCAGAAGGATGGAAGGCTGAGTCAACCTGGAGCCGGCTACCTGAACCAGCTCCTGCTGGGATCGAACTCAGGCCGTGGGCAGAGGGCTCCGACTGCTGTACTGCAGCTTTACCACTCTGCGTCACGGGGCTCTTTCAGAGTGGCTTACAATCCCCTTTATCTTCTTCCCCCACAACAGACACCTTGTAAGGTGGGAGGGGCTGAGAGAGCTCTTGCAACAGCTGCCCTTTCAAGGACAACTCTTGCGAGAGCTATGGCTGACCCAAGGCCACTCCAGCAACAGCAAGTGGAGGAGTGGGGAATCAAACCCAGTTCTCCCAGATAAGAGTCTGCACAATAAACCACTACACCAAACTAGCTCTTTCACCAGGGGCTCCAGCAAAGTGAGCTACGGATGCTGGCCAGAACTCCTGAAAGGAA
This sequence comes from Heteronotia binoei, assembly GCF_032191835.1. Lineage (NCBI taxonomy): Eukaryota > Metazoa > Chordata > Lepidosauria > Squamata > Gekkonidae > Heteronotia > Heteronotia binoei. The sequence continues at coordinate 11,401,157 of NC_083231.1, forward strand.
GAGGCGTAGAGCAATGTGTCTCTCCAAAGGAAACGCTCATAATATTCTAATGGGAGGTAAAGTGAACAGTCAGTATTACATCTGAAAGAGTGCTGAGTTTGGTATGTAGAGCCTTGGGTTCAGATCCACACTGGAAGCCAGTTTGGTGTAGTGGTTAAGTGTGTGGACTCTTATCTGGGAGAACTGGGTTTGATTCCCCTCTCCTCCACTTGCACCTGATGGAATGGCCTTGGGGCAGCCATAGCTCTCGCAGAGCTGGCCTTGAAAGGGCAGCTTCTGGGAGAGCTCTTTCTAAAAACAGTCCCCCACCCCGAGCTTCAGATACCTGCAGATCAATTCTCCATTATACCCCATGAAAATCAGTCACTACAGGGAATAATGGAGTGTCCAGGAGACAAGTCATTCGTAACATCGACTTGCTACAAGTGACTTGAAGTTTTTGGCATTGATACCCGTTTATCTGAAATGGATTTGGGAAGCTTGAAGAAGCAAATGTGAAACAAGGCATTAGTACAACCTTGTCGTGATGATTGAACTGCTGGCTGCCTTATTAACCAAATTTGGACAGATTCTGCCATCATTCTTCCTCACTTCACCATCGGACTTTCTGGCAAGAAGACAGCATTGGATTGCTGTGAAGTTGTACTTGATTTCTGGTGGGTTTTGTGATCCGTTTTGTATAAGTGATTGCATTGATTCTATTTCTATCATCACCTCATATTACACAAGTTTTGATAATTTCCGCGAATGGTTATTATTGCCTGAGGCTGGTAATCACGAAAGCCTTTTCCTGCTACCCACCTGGGGATTGGCAACCGGAATCTGGCAGCTCTAGTAATGAAGCTAAAACAGCTAAAACAAGATGCTGCTGCGACGCCATCAAAACCGTGCATTTGGGGAAACCGTTTGAGGTTACAGCGGAAGGCCCTTTTGGCAAGCCTGTTATAATGAAATGTAATTTCAAAGGCATCTGATTGAGAGAAAAGGCAGGGGTGAAACATCAGAAGCCCGGAGCACTTAATGACGCAGGACAGACTCACCTTCCCTTTCATTATCTCACCCCTGTTTGCTCGCAGCTCACAAGACCTCCCCGTCTGTTCTGACTTTGAAATATTTCTTCATTGAAAAGCGCCACCAAATCACTCCCCCGGTTCCCTTCCTCCCCGCCCCCCCACCCCCAGCTGACACATTGTGCAGCGTGCTGTTTATATAAAGAATCTTGTATCGCCCTCAAACATAGTTATCACTCAACAAGTTCGGCATTACACACACACACACACACAGAAATTTGGAATGGAGTGCCGCTCGGATAAAGTTCCTATCGCAGCGATTATGACAAGAGTCATACAAGCCGCCTCTGGCTGATAGGGAAAGATTAAAGAAAACAGCTATCTAATAGTTTCAGGACTATCAGAAATGTAAATACACGCCTGACATAACCGTTCCTTTCTTTTTTAAAAAAAAAAATCCTTGCTCCTGCCTGCCATTGTGTTATTTTCTCTGGTATAATTTTGATTTTGCAACTGGCATTTTGTCACGCGCGTGCCATAGGCTTTAAGCCATTTCTTTCCCACTGCTTCTTCTAGTTTATGTCTGCACTTTTGTATTTTTGAAAAAAATCAAATAGAATAGAAGGGGGGCGGGGACATCGAATGACAGTCTTGTTCTAGGCTGGATGCAAAAGTGTATTTTAGAAACAGTACCACTGAACAGAATAGTCAAGGATCTCCCCCCACCCCACATGTGAATTTTTAAAAATTCTACAAAACAGGTCCAGCTAGGGAGGCCAGCCTCCAGGTAGAACATGGGGGATCCCATAGAGTTACAGCTCATCTCCAGACTACAGAGATCAGTTCCCTCGGGAGAAAAAGGCTGCTTTGGAGGGTGAACTCTATGACATTGTATCCCACTGAAGTCCCTGTCCTAGGATTGCCAAGTCCCTCCAATGCTGTGTCAGGGGACTTCTTACCCAGAAGCGATGTCACCGCCAGGCCCGTAGCTCGGAGGACTCTCTAGGAATCGCAATAAAATCGCAATTACTGTGATTCCTAGAGTGTCACAGCAGCTTCCGGAATCGCGGTAAAACTGCGGTTCCTAGTGCGTCCCTCAGGCAACGTGCCCAGTGTGTGATGTGGACTCTGCGGCACTGTACCCCACTGAGGTCCCTGCCCTCCCCAGGCACCACCTCCCCCAAATCATGAGGAGTTTCCCAACCTGGAGCTGGCAATCCTGTCCCCCCCCCCCCACTTCTGCCAGTGGCCGAGGGGGACGTGGCAACCGTGTTACCATCAGGGCTTTTTTTGCGGCAGGAACTCCTTTGCATATTAGGCCTGAGCCTGTTCTACGGGGAGGGCGGGCTAGAAATCCAATCCAATAAATAAATAATATGCAAAGGAGTTCCTGCTACAAAGAAAAAAGGCCCCGGTTCCCATGGTTTGAAAGGCAAAAAAAAAAAGAGGACAGATTTCCTGACTGACTGACTTCGGACAAATGATCGCTGTGACAAATCTCATTGTAATTGTTCCTGCAAACTGAAGTTGTGATAATTTTTTTTAAAAGAGCCGCCAAAAGGATGGACACACACACACACACACACACAAAAAGACTCTAAAGAAGCCAAACAAGAGAGAAGAGAAAGGGCTGATTCTGCCCCCACTTGATTTTCTGGTCTTTTAAATGTGTTTTATATGCTTAGTAGCCAGGGGTGGGATTCTAGCAGGAGCTCCTTTGCATATTAGGCCATACCCACCCCTGATGTAGCCAATCCTCCAAGAGCTTACAAAAAAGAGCCTTGTCAGCTCTTGGAGGATTGGCTACATCAGGGGTTTGTGGCCTAATATGCAAAGGAGCTCCTGCTAGAATCCCACGCCTGTTAGTAGCACTTCTTTCTCTGGGTAATTGCACAGTGCAGGACTACAGTTGGACTCAGTGAGATGGGCCTGTATATTATATATAAGATGCAACAAGCGAGAAGAAAAAGAAGAGATCGGACGTATACTCTGCCCTTCACTACCCATCCAAGTACTAACCACAGTCAACCCTGCTTAGCTTTTGAGATCTGATGAGATCCAGTTTGCCTGGGTTATCCAGGTCAGGGAGCAAAAATTTGGTGCTGGAGAAGATTCTTGAGAGTCCCTTGGACTGCAAGAAGATCAAATCAGTCAGTCCAAAGAAAAATCAACCCTGATTGTTCCCTGGAAGGTCAGGTGCTGAAGCTGAAGCTCAAATACTTTGGCCACCAAATGAGAAGGGAACACTCCCTGGGGAAGACCCTAATGCTGGGAAAGACAGAGGGCAAAAGTAGAAGGGGATGGCAAAAGATGAGCGCAGAAGAATAGATGCTTTTGAGCTGTGGTGCTGGAGAAGAATCTTGAGAGTTCCTTGGACTGCAAGAAGATCCAATCCTAAGGGGAATCAACCCAGACTGTTCCCTTGAAGGTCAGATGCTGAAGGTCAGAAGCTCAGAGACTTTGGCCACCAAATGAGAAGGGAGCACTCACTGGAGAAGACCCTGATGCTGGGAAAGACAGAAGGCAAAAGAAGAAAGGGACGGCAGAAGATGAGATGGCTGGACAGCGTTCCTGATGTAACTAACACAAATTTGAGCAGACTTCGGAGGATGGTGGAAGGGCCTGGCATGACTTGGTCCATGGGGTCACAAAGAGTCGGACTTGACTGTGAGACTGAAGAGCAACAAAATAGTTATTAACCTAGATTTAGGTGGGCAGTCATGTTGGTCTGAATCAAGAGAGCAAAATTTGAGTCCAGTGGCACCTTTAGGTTTTATTCAAGGTATAAGTTTTCGTGTGCACACACACACCTTCAGATGCAATGAAATGGAAATTGCCAGTCCATACATATAGGTAGAGGGTGAACTAGCATATAGCATAATGAATGTTTGTTTGGGTTTAATTCTGGGGGAAACATGGTGAAGGAAATACTTGTTTCTTTCATAAATATGGAGAATTGGAGATTGATGGGCAGACATATCCTTAATAGTGGCATGTTGCGAGTAATTAACTGAGACCAGCGCTTGGTTACTCTTATATTTGTTTTTTTTTGTTTTCTTTTAACAACAGATTCTGTTAATATTGAAATAGATAAACTATTCAAGATTAAGTTTTATTCTGGCTTTTTGTTATTCTTATCTTTCCTCTCTTATTTTTGGAATAATGAAGGAAGTATCAAGGTCAAAAGACTATGGCCATCTTCCCTGTTTTATGTTTGCTGTTGTTGGTGATAAAGCTGGCACTTATTACTAAGGAGGTCAAAACTTACAGAGGGTTTTATTTAGTGTCTGACTCGTTTTGCTTTTCTCACTGTTGGTATTAAAATGAATAGTTAAGATTTATATCATAAGTAATAAACAGTTAAAAATATATAAGGAAATAATAAGACTGAAGGATGTTACGTTGCATTGAGTTAAAATTTAAAACTTACAAGGAGGAAAATTATACATGAGGTTTGAAAGGTAGAAATTTAATAGTTATTTACTGCTTCTCTTTTTCTTTGTTGGTTATTGTTTCTTTGTCTTATGCTCACCCCAACTACCCTTTTTTTTTTCTTGTTTCTGTATCCCTGCACTATTTCTCCCCCCTTTTTATACTGAAATTCAATAAAAAAAATTTGAAACTGAGACCATGTTGTTACACTCTATCCATCTCCTCTCAAGCATGGCGACAACCTTACAGCATCTTCTTTGAAGTGGGGCAATTGAAGTCAAGAAACAGATTAACAAAGCCAAAATGGTACCCAGAGAAAACCTGTTGCATGACAGGCCCAAAGAGAACACCACTAGTGGTCACATACACTCAAAACAACTCAACACATCAGCAGCAGCTTACAACCTCTACTAGAGAAGGATAATCCCATTGTATCCGAAGAAGTGTGTGTGCGCAGAAAAGCTTATACCTTTAGTAAAACTTCATTGATCCACTGGACTTAATCTAAATATAGTTATTTTAATGCGTACCTCTCTTTATCCTCCAATTTGCTCTTAGACTGGCCTCCCAAACAGTGCTAAAAAAGATACAGATAGTCCTCTGTGCAAGCACCGAGTCATTACTGATCCATAGGGTGACATTGCAAGACATTTTCTTGGCAGACTTTTTATGGGGTGGTTTGCCATTGCCTTCCCCAATTATCTACACAGTGCTATAAAAGGGTATAAAAGGAAAGGAAAGGAAAGGTCCCCTGTGCAAGCACCAGTCGTTTCCGACTCTGGGGTGATGTTGCTTTCACAACGTTTTCACGGCAGACTTTTTACGGGGTGGTTTGCCATTGCCTTCCCCAGTCATCTCCACTTTCCCCCCAGCAAGCTGGGTACTCATTTGAAGGCTGAGTCAACCTCGAGCCAGCTACCTGAAAACCCAGCTTCTGCCAGGGATCGAACTCAGGTCGTGAGCACAGCTTAGGACTGCAGCTTTAACACTCTGCGCCACGGGTATAACTAGTAGGGGGTATAAAAAGGGGTAGCCAATTGCATTACGTCCTCCAGTCCCTCAGAAGGAAGGGATGCTACAAAATGGGATTAATAAGCAGTTAAATGTCTTTAACAAGCTCCACTCTGACCGGCTTTTCTGCGTGACTCCCGCTGCGTCAGGATTACTTCCAAGCCGTGCAAGTTAAGGCGCGCGAGAGTGATCGGGTGGCATTAAGCCACTAAAATTAACTTCATTCTTTCGTGCCGCAGATGCCACAAGTTGACAAAACACCCTGATGGTTCATGACTTGTAGAAATCATTACAGCTGTAAGACGGTGCCCGCTGACAGCAACGCTAAATGTAACAATAGCGTCTGAGAAATGAGAGCTCCGCATACTCGTACAAAGAGCAAAATATCCAGGAATGTTCAATCTTCTGAAAACAGCAGTGGGCTATTGGGCTTATTTTGTGATAATGAAAGGCTCATAATCTATGATTGCTGCGGGCCACGGTGATTTATTGGAGTACTCTCACATACAGGAGATAAACCTACAAGTTGCTGGCAGCCATTTTTTTTTTTAAAAGAGAGTGTTCCAGTAGTGGGTGGGGGGGAAACAGTCGAAAGGCGCAACTTCCTGACTTTCGTAGCCCGAGAAAAGTGGTGATTTGTGTCTCTGAAATATCCGCGTTGACGAATCGTTCTTGGGAAATTATAACTGTTGTTCCGTGGAGAGATAAACCTCCATGAAGAAAATATAGATTAGAAAAAAAAATAAGGAGGTGGGGAAGTTATAAATTATCAGAGGAGTATATTCCTCTTTTACAGCCAGAAAGACATTGGAAGATTCGGTCATTCCAACTAATGCATTAATAACATTTAGCTACTTGGGGAAATGGGGAAAGAGATAGCCAACTGCTTTCTTGGTTAATTCAGATTCCAGTTCTCCACATCCTTAACCAGAAAATAAGTCTCCGGGATGCTAACTTCTAAGGAAACAAGTTGTAGATCGAGCTGTTAACAATGCATGGGAAATACCTGAAGACTCTAGGCGTGGAGGCTGCCTGTGGAGGGGAGGGTTTGGGGTGGGAGGGACCTCAGCATAAGGTTCCAGACCCCTGGTCCAGCCAGGGGATTCCTCTGCTTTTTGGGGCTCCAATCCACACCAAAGCCCCATCCCTGAAAAGGCCCATCAGGCATTGTTGTGGTCGGTGCGATGATGTCACACGGAAGTGATGTCATAATGCCGGGGAAGTTGCGTATCAATGCTCTAGCATTTTTGGCCAAAACGTCTATGGGAAGGACAGAGTTTGGGCTAAAATGCTAGAGCACTGATACACAACTTCCCGGGCATTATGACATCACTTCCGTGCGACATCATCGCACTGACCATATCGTGTGCAGTGACATTGCTCTGCCCCACCAGTCCCGAATGGTTCCCTCCCCTCCCCTCCCGGCCTCTAGGACAACTGGACCTGACAACTCTCTCAGCAGGGTACAAAGCCATAGAGTCCACCCTTCAAAGCAGTCGATTTCTCCAGGGGAACTGATCAGCGTAGGATCTCCAGGTCTCGCCTGGAGGCTGACAACCCTAATTAATGCACCAATAAATTCAGCCAATACAAACCCAGCAGGGACGCATGCCCGCCACAGCGGGGAGGGCGGAGTATAAATCGAATTAAACATATACTGTATTTATACATGGCCTGTTAAAGTCACTGGAGTTCCATGCTTGAAACACCTGTTCAGGGGTGTCGAACTCATTAGTTATGAGGACTGGATCAGACATCAATGAGACCTTGTCAGGCCCGGACGTGTGTGTCATAAAATGTAAGGTCAGGTAGTGAAGATATAAACTCCACAAAGGACACAAACACAAAGATTTAAAAAAAAAATGTAAAGCATGCTTAAAAGATTAGCACTCTTGCAATATTTTATTTATTTAACAGTCTCTGATAACTGACCCTTCTTGCTCTGAATTAATGCATCAAAATCTAGAGACCATGTCTGTGCTGTAGCAATCTTGAGTATGCTGTTCAGGTGTGTATCTGGAAGTTGTAAACCTGGCAAAGCAAGCGATGATGCAGATGGAAGAAAGAGAGACGGAGAAGGAAGCAGATAGCAGCCAGTTGCTCGGGGGCCTGAGAGGAGCCCTCCGGGGGCCTGATTTGGCCCCTGGGCTGCTTATTTGACACCCCTGACCTAACATGTAATTAGGCCCTTTACAAACCAGCCACATTGGGGGCCAGCTTATATTAAATACCACATTAAGAATTAGAAAGAGGAGAGGCTTTCCTGACTGAAAATGTTCCCTGTCCCCATCTACACTCATCCTATAGGGTGTCAACCTCCAAGTATTTGCTGGTGATCTCCTGAGATTACAAATGAGCTCCAGGTGACAGAAAGGAAACTCTGTGGCATTATATCCCATTGGAGTCCCTCCCCTCCCCAAACTCTGACCCTCCTCAGGCTCCGCCCCCAAATTTACATATATTTCCCAATCCAGAGCTGGAAGCCTTGTTGGTAGGTAAAAAAATGCACGTACCGATTCTTCACTAGCCTTGTCCCGGTCTCATGCTTCTCTCCTCCATGGGGCTTCCGTCCGATTTTGCACAAGCTGCCTTGGAGCTGCGACTCACCCTGCCTCTTTCCCATGGCAAGCAGAAACCAGTTCCTGCTGGATCCTGCTTGCCGTGGGAAAGAGAGAGGGCGAGTTGCAGCTCTGAGGCAGCTTGTGCGAAATCAGATGGACGCCCCGCAGAGAAGAGAAGAAGAAGAAGAAGATATTGGATTTATATTCTGCCCTCCACCCTGAATCTGAGTTTCAGAGCGGCTCGCAATCTCCTTTGTCTTCCTCCCCCACAACAGACACCCTGTGAGGTGGGTGGGGCTGAGAGAGCTCTCATAGCAGCTGCCCTTTCAAGGACAACTGTGCTAGAGCTATGGCTGACCCAAGACCATTCCAGCAGCTGCAAGTGGAGGACTGGGAAATCAAACCTGGTTCTCCCAGACGAGAGTCGGCGCACTTAACCACTACAGCAAACTAGATCACTACACCAAGAGGAGCGTGAGACCGGGACAAGGGTAATGGGGAACTGGTTCGGGACTTTTCTTTCTGCCTCAGTGGCAGTTAAAGCAATAGAGGGGCATTTCTGACCAGAGATGTGATCATGGGAGAAGACTGAACTCCTACTTTTCCAGTGCTACAACCCCAACACTTATCCTTTTCTCTGGTTGCTAGGTCCAGGATGGGAAACTCCCAAAGATTTGGGGATGGAGCTTGGGGAGGACAGGGACCTCAGTGGGGTGCAATGCCCTAGAGTCCACCCTCCAAAGGATCTCTAGTCCGGAGGTGAGCCCCAGGGATCCCCCAAGGGTATCCCCAGGTCCCATCTGGAGGGTGACATCCTCAGCAGGAAATGTGATTTCAGTTTTATAAACCCAAATCAATACTCTTACCTATCAAATGGAACAAAAGCAAGCATGAAACACAGTTGTTTTAACAGTAGTGCAGTGGTTGTCCTGTCTTTGCCTTGAGAGCCAGTTTGGTGTAGGGGTTAAGTGTGCAGACTCTTATCTGGGAGAACCGGGTTTGATTCCCCACTCCTCCACTTGCGGTTGCTGGAATGGCCTTGGGTCAGCCATAGCTCTGGCAGAGGTTGTCCTTGAAAGGGCAGCTGCTGTGAGGGCCCTCTCAGCCCCACCCACCTTACAGGGTTTGATTCCCCACTCCTCCACTCGCAGCTGCTGGAATGGCCTTGAGTCAGCAATAGCTCTCGCAGGAGTTGTCCTTGAAAGGGCAGCTTCTGGTAGAGTTCTCTCAGCCCAATCTGCCTCACAGGATGTCTGTTGTGGGGGAGGAAGGTAAAGGAGATTGTAAGCTGCTCTGGAACTCTGACATTTGGAGTAAAGGGCAGGATATAAATCCAATATCATATCCTTCTCCTTCTAAATCCAACATCATATCCTTCTAGAGAGCCAGTTTGGTGTAGTGGTTAAGTGTGCGGACTCTTATGTGGGAGAACCAGGTTTGATTCCCCACTCCTCCACTTGCACCTGCTGGCATGGCCTTGGGTCAGCCAGAGCTCTGGCAGAGGTCGTCCTTGAAAGAGCAGCTGCTGTGAGAGCCCTCTCAGCCCCACCCACCTCACAGGGTGTCTGTTGTGGGGGAGGAAGGTAAAGGAGATTATGAGCCGCTCTGAGACTCTTTGGAGTGGAGGGCGGGATATAAATCCAGTATCTTCTTCTTCTTCTTTCTGACTGAAGAAATACGAGGAGGGAAAGGGAAGTTAAAAAAACAGCTGCAGTTCTAAAAGAAGAGGACTGCAGATTGTACCCCACCCTTTTCTCTGAATCAGAGACTCAGAACAGATTACAATCTCCTACATCTTCTCCCCCCACAACAGACACCCTGTGAGATGGGTGGGGCTGAGAGGGCTCTCAAAGCAGCTGGCCTTTCAAGGACTACTCCTGTGATAGCTATGGTTAACCCAAGGCCATTCCAGCAGGTGCAGGTGGAGGAGTTCCAAACCCAGTTCTCCCAGATAAGAGTCCACGTACTTAACCACTACACCAAACTGGCTCTCCTTGTGCTCCAGAAATCTTAAAAGCAAGGATAGCTCATTCATCCATCTTAAAAGATGCTCTAGAAGTTAAAATCTGGTCTCTCCATTATACATGACAATCTCATCTGGGAGCCACTAGAAAGGGAGGGAAACATTCATCCTATAGAAAACTGGCCCATCGGCAACCCTAATAAGAAGCTGGAATGCTAGGCAATTACATTTCCTGAGGATCTTTGCCCTAGGACATTCCTGGTGGCAAAATGTTGGGGCCTAATGAAGGCCTCAAAAGAATCCTCCTGTTTGCTACCCAAACCACATTTGCAGGAAAGGGACAGCTCAGAATAGCTGTAAGTCTAGCCATAATTGTCTGCAAGTCTAACCAAAATTCAAGGGCACTGTAAAAAGTTTGCTATTTGCAAAGCAGTGGTTTCATTTCCAAACCTACCCGGTTGCATTTCTGTAACTTGACAATTGGCTATTTCTAAACCAACAGTGCTTGCTTTCCCAGCTTGCTTTCTACCTTACAGTTATGTGGATATCAGCCCTGTTTGTCTTGGCTGATGCATACCTTAAAGCAGCATATACGCATTTATACGCTTATTGAATTTATATGCATACACTTTCATCTTTGACCTTAACACAAAAAAATCTCACAAACAGTTTGAACTATATGAATATTCTGACGGGTGAAGGGTGAGAGCAAGAAGACTTTGGTGGGGTAACAGGTGCTAGCCAATCAGCACCTGCCACAACTGGCTTTTCTCCAACACCATTGAAACTTGCACACTTACACCACCACTGCCACCTGGAGATCATTCCAGAACATTAAAATGTATTTTTCCTTTTATGACAGCGTGAGGCATTTTCAAAATCATTTCCTCTGGTTTCATACTTAGCCCAGTTTGTCTCCCACTGAAATATTTATTTATTTATTTAGATTTATATCCCGCCCATTCCGCAAGCAGACTCAGGGTAGCCATCACAATAAAACCAACAGTTTCGGTTACAAATGCAAAACGATAAGGCAAGAACGTTTAACAATTTATAAACTAGATATTTGATGCTTAACAAAATCTTGAACATAGCTGGATCAGATTATCTTATAGATCTGTTTATCTGTTAATGGTCCTACTGATGGTATTGCTCAATGAGTGGCAGCCTTCTCCCAATTAGTTGTTATAGACCTCTCGTAAAAGCTCAGTTTTACAAGCCCTGCGGAATTGGGAGAGACCCTGCAGGGCTCTTATGGCCTCAGGGAGAGCGTTCCACAGCATTGGTGCTGCCACTGAGAAGGCCCTGGCCAGCTTAATCTGGCCTCCCTTGGTCCGGGGATGGACAGCAAATTTTGAGTTCCTGAATGCAGTGCTCTCTGGGAAACGTATGGGGAAAGGCGGTCCCGTAGATAGGCAGGACCTAGGCCATATAAGGCTTCAAAGGTCAATACCAGCACTTGTACAGTTGTACCGTTGACTTTAAAGGGCAATACCAGATGAAGTGCAAACGAAATAAATAAACAGACTCTCTTTAAAATGAAAATGACAGGGATTTCACTGATTTTTGAAAAATGCAAATCAAGCTTTTCTCTGCTATACGAAGTGAATTTGATGGATGTTAAAACGGTGTCAGCACTAGGACCTCTGCATGTTGAATAAGACGTCTTTTTTAGACTTCCTTGACTTTTGAGCAAACTTCTTTCAATTCAAGCCCGTAAAGTCTCAGCTGCCGCTCTGGCCCACCGTTTCCCTTTTCCAGCGGTTCAGTGTTGCTACCAAGCCCACTCTGCAATGAAACCCAACCACAATAAATTATGCAAATCCTCTGAAGAGAGAGAGAGATTTCCAGTTGGATTTTAAATGACGTGTCTAAATAAAAGGATTTAATTTAGAATGTATGAGGGAGTTATTATATGTTAATTAAATACTCGCTGATTGCCATGAATATCTGTTGAAGAGTAATGATAGTTTGTATGAAGACAAATATCACACAATTAAATCTCAGTAAATACATTCTCAATAATAATTTACCACACACTAACAGCCTGATCCACAATCCAGTTAAATTGAAGTCCTCAGTTTTAAATCAATTGAGTCTCATTGTCCCCAATGGGCATAAATCAGCTTAAGCCCGAGTTCTTTCATTTAGCTGGGTCACAGACGAGATTATTTATTATGTGAATGAGTGTATTTCTTTTCCTTTGGCCTACATAAACTTGGACATACCGGATATCAGTAGTGTATTGTGGCTTGAAAGCCCCTGCTGTCTTGTAGTTCTGGGCAGGCAATAAAACTGATCCAACTGATCCAGGATATAGTGACCAGGGCTTTTTTTGTAGCAGGAACTCCTTCCCATATTAGGCCACGCCCTCCGATGTAGCCAATCCTCCTGGAGAGCCAGTTTGGTGTAGTGGTTAAGTGTGCGGACTCTTTATCTGGGAGAATTGGGTTTGATTCCCCATTCCTCCACTTGCACCTGCTGGAATGGCCTTGGGTCAGCCATAGCTCTTGTAGGAGTTGTCCTTGAAAGGGCAGCTGATGTGAGAGTCCTCTCAGCCCCACCCACCTCACAGGGTGTCTGTTGTGGGGGAGGAAGGTAAAGGAGATTGTGAGCCGCTCTGAGATTCGGAGTGGAGGGCGGGATATAAATCCAATATCTTCTTCTTCCTGGTGCTTACAGTAGGCCCTGCACTAAGAGCCCTGTAAAGCTCTTGGAGGATTGGCTACATCGGGGGGGGGGGGAGCCCTAATATGCAAAGGAGTTCCTGCTACAAAAAAAGTCCTGGCGGTGGCCTTCAAGCCCTGATGGGAGTGCCTAGGATGGCGCATATTCAGCTTGTGCCGTGTCATCTACACTAGCTCCCAGTGGAGTATCAAGTCAGATTCCAAGTTCTGATAAGGACCTTCAAGGCCTTGAGCGGTCTGCGGCCCATGAATCTTCGGGACCACCTCCTCTGGTACGTCCCCCCAAGAGCATTGTGATCTGCTGAAAACAATCTGCTGGTGATCCCCAGCCCTGAACTAATATATATATATATATTTACAAACATATTAAAATTATATATATATATATATATATATATATATATATATATATATATATATATATATATATATATATATATATATATATATATATATATATATATATATATATATATAATTTTAATATGTTTGTAAATTGTGAATGTTTTAAACTGTCGCCTCCCCCTGAGCCTGTCGGGGGAGGGTGGGATATAAATCAGATAGATAGATAGATAGATAGATAGATAGATAGATAGATAGATAGATAGATAGATAGACAGACAGACAGACAGACAGACAGACAGATGATAGATAGATAGATAGATAGATAGATAGATAGATAGATAGATAGATAGATAGATAGACAGACAGACAGACAGACAGATGATAGATAGATAGATAGATAGATAGATAGATAGATAGATAGATAGATAGATAGATAGATAGATAGATAGATAGATAGACAGTCAGACAGATGATAGATAGATAGATAGACAGACAGACAGACAGACAGACAGATGATAGATAGACAGACAGATGATAGATAGATAGATAGATAGATAGATAGATAGATAGATAGATAGATAGATAGATAGATAGACAGACAGATAGATGATAGATAGATAGACAGATGATAGATGATAGATAGATAGATAGATAGATGATAGATAGATAGATAGATAGATAGATAGATAGATAGATAGATAGATAGATAGATAGATAGATAGATAGATAGATAGATAGATAATAATAATGATGATGATGATGATGAAGATGAAGATAGATAGATAGATAGATAGATAGATAGATAGATAGATAGATAGATAGATAGATAGATAGATAGATAGATAGATAGATAGATAGATAGATAGATAGATAGATAGATACATACATACATACATACATCCCGGTGTCCCCAAGTCTTCTCCACCTTGGCTCTGGCCTGTTGGAACTGTCTGCTACATGACACCAGGGCCCTGCGAGATTTAATGCAATTCCACAGGTCCTGGAAGGCAGAGATGTTCTGCCAGACTTTTAGTCGAAGACAGTAATGAGTTTTACTTGGCTGCCAAAACCACACCCCCGCCTTTTCCCTTTTTTCCATCTTTTCCATCATCTTCTCCCTCCCCTACCCATGAGGCAACACAGTCCGGAACTATTTGTAAATAAATTTATACATGATCTGGAATCCGTTATAAATTTACGCATGATCTGGAATCTCCTTCCTTGGAGGTTTTTAAACCGAGGCTAGATGGTCATCTGAAAGCAATGAAGATCCTGTGAATTTAGGGGGAGGTCTTTGTGAGTTTCCTGCATTGTGCAGGGGGTTGGACTAGATGACCCTGGACGTCCCTTCCAGCTCTATGATTCTATGAATATAAGTAATGTTTTAAAGCTTAATTTATATTGTAGTTTTAACACTGTTCTGACGTATTTTACCTATCTGTTATGTATGTGGACTCAAGTGAGAACTGAACTGGGCATTCCCGCAGGGCTCATTAGAGCCAGACGACCAGAGCTTGGGGACTTGGAAACAATAGGCAGCAGGATCCAAATCCCTGCTGGTTTGAATGGACCAATAGAATGCTAGTGCGGGAGCCCTGACATGTATGTAAGGTTGCCCATTGGCCCTTTCCCCCAGTCTTAGGCCCTATTATGCTGAAATCAATAAAGAGCTTATGAGTCACTACCACGTCGCCTCTTTCATGTATGGAACCCCACTATATTATACTATCATTGTTCATCATCCAGAGCCCGGTAAATTCGGGGACTGGGCAATTCAGCTTTTGCAGTCGGTACTCCATTTCTCATTTCACAAAAAAAAAAATGCTTTTCCCAAGCTTTCCATTTCAAGACTAAGAGAGTTTTCGCACTGACCTTAATCGGGAGCGACGTCCCTCTTCACCGTGCAGCATCTGCGCGGATTTCGCACTAATTGCTCCACAGAACCCAGAAGAGCTGCAAAGTCCCGCGGCTTTTGCATCGCAAATGTAAACTGTTTTTTTGCGGCTTTGCGGCTCTTCCGGGTTCTGCGGAGCAATTGGTGCGAAATCCGCGCAGACGCTGCGCGGTGAAGAGGGACGTCGCTCCCATTTAAGGTCAGTGCGAAAACGCTCTAAGTCTCAGGCAAGAACGCTTACTGACGTGCCATACTCAGGGGGGTAATCTTTAGTAGGCAGACAGGCAGGCCTCAGATTCAGCAGGGCCTCACAGGAGCACAGCTCCTGAACCTTGCTGAGGGTTCCCCCTCCTCCCCCCCCCACCTACCTTGTCCATTGAATAGTAGGTGCAGCTGCATAACAATCCCTGGATTAGGAGAGCGGGCAGCCAGCCAGTCACCAGGGGCTTTGCCACACCCCCAGTAGCCCTCATTAACCCCTGGAGAAGCCCACACCACCCTTTCTCCACTTCTTATGTGATTTTGGGCGGTGGGTAGCTTGCTGGCCTTTTGACTGTGGGGAGGGGTGGCCAAGGAGAGCCCCAGGTGACTGGATCTCTAGCCAGCCCAAGCAAGCCTCGCTTGCCCAGGGCTCTCCTTTCTTGCGTCGGGTGGCTTTCAGCTGGTGGGGGGATGGCATATGCTAATGAGTTATGCTAATGAGCTCCACCACCTCTTTTTTTTTTCCCCCTACAAAATGACCCCTGCCCATGAACATTGCTTTTATACCCTCCTGTCTGCTTGACAATGGCGTTTTCGCACTTACCTTACGCCGGAGCGACGTCCCTCTTCACCACGCAGCGTCTGCGCGGATTTCGCACTAATTGCTCCGCAGAACCTGGAAGAGCCGCAAAGTCCCACGGCTTTTGTGTCGCAAATGTAAACCGCCAAAACCCAGTTTACATTTGCGACGCAAAAGCCGCAGGACTTTGCGGCTCTTCTGGGTTCTGCGGAGCAATTAGTGCGAAATCCACGCAGACGCTGCGCGGTGAAGAGGGACGTCGCTCTGGCGTAAGGTAAGTGCGAAAACACCCAATGTTCACCCAAACCCTGTGGAACGAGATGGGAGGCAGTGCTGGAAGCAAACGCAGTAGGCACCCTCGGAGGCAGTGGAGTCGGGGCCGTCGACTCTACCAAACATTTATTTAATCCTATGTTTGAGGTGTTATCCGTTGCCAACAAGGCTAGAACAAGATGAAATACAAGCCCTTTACCTCCCCCCCCCCCTCCTCAGTATTATAAATATAAGGGAGAGAAAACCTCTTAAATTGAACAGAAGTGAAGAAAGCGGTAAACCCAGGAGCTGTGGCATCTCCTTCACGGGAGATTTCGAAGAGTCAGGAGGATTAAAAACATGTCAGAGACGGTTTAGGGAGCGCAAATCCTTCCCAGCTCGGGGAACGACGTTAGATAACCTGTCAGGTCTCTTCCAGGTTTATAATCCTATGAAATAATCTTTTTCTCCTCTTTTTGAAAGTCTGGGCTGCCCACTGCTTCATGGCTTCCTAATCTCTTTGCCTTTTATGTCTTATTGATTTCTTCCCGCAAATATTTGTTCCATTATTCATTAGCAATAGAAATTAGACTCATGGAATAGTCATTGTTTATTTCGCCGTTCTTTCCCTTTGGGGGGAAATCCACACTGCTGTCGATCTGTCTCAAAGTTACCATAGTTCTATCACGCGCGGAGAGGACCCAAATACCGAATTAAGGACAGGGTCCTATAAAAACACAGAGTGGTCAAGCTGCAGTACTGCAGTCGGGGCCCTCTGCTCACAACCTGAGTTCAATCCCAGTGGAAGCTGGTGCAGGTAGCCGGCTCCAAGTCGACTCAGCCTTCCGAGGTAGGCAAAATGAGTCCCCAGCTTGCTGGGGGGGGGGGGAAGTGTAGATGACTGGGGAAGGCAATGGCAAACCACCCCGTAAAAAGTCTGCTGGGAAACGTTGTGAAAGCAACGTCACCCCAGAGTCGAAAACGACTGGTGCTTGCACAGGGGACTACATTTACCTTTTTACTATAAAAACAGAGAGGATGGATTTGTAATAGCTTAACGGTTGCTGACAGCTAGATCTTTGGACTCACGAACAGGTCCCTTTGATAGGAACCAGATTTACCTGAGGTTACATTAGCTGGAAATAGGCTATCAGCAGGGGTAAAATGCTAGCAGGAGCTTCTTTGCATATTAGGCCACACATCCCTGATGTAGTCAATCCTCTAAGAGCTTCCAAGGCTCTTAGTACACGGCCTACTGTAAGCTCCAAGAGGATTGGCTACATCAGGGGTGTGTGGCCTAATATGCAAAGGAGATCCTGCTAGAATTCCACCCCTGGCTATCAGGTTCTGAGGTGATGGTCTTGTGGGGAAAGTCCCCAGATGTATTCACCCAGCACCAGAAGAAGAAGAAGACTGCAGATTTATACCTCGTCCTTCAGAGACTCTCTGAATCCTCCCAAGGGAGGAGCCTTCGCCAATGGAGAAAATAGTGGTTTTGCTCTGTAGCTCTGCGCAATTGAGCAAGCTTGGCAAAGCAAGCTGTTATGCAGAAGGAATCAGGATATAGGGATAAGGAAGCAGACGACGGCCAGTTGCTCGGGGGCCTGATCTGGCCCCCGAACTGCATGTTTGACACCCCTGTTCTAAGCCAAATTTGGGGAAGGAGGAGTTCTCGAAAGTATTCTTGGCCGCCGTACAAAGCAAAAGAAAAGCCCTTTCACAATTTGAACACCGCTCCGTCTACCTTAAGCGAGCAGTGCCTTTGACACAGAACTGCAATTTGCTGTTTCCACATGTTCTCTAAAGTTTATCCTAAATTGCTTGATCAAAGAGCTCGTCTGCCAGAGGAGATAAACCCTGCTTTAAACAGCGGAGGAACCAAACATACTTAGCAAAGCGGGGGGGAAATTGTCAAAAATAACATCGTGTACAATCCCAGCATGTTGCTGAGAGGAAGGCAAACGCTTAAGTCCAGCCAAGCGGAGAACCAGAGCGAGAGAGACAGGGAAATGGGAAGCATTTCAGCTGGGTTGGTTCAAACAGGAAAGGGAGGGATCCGAAACGTCTTGAAAACAAGATATCTCCACGCCTTACGCATGGATTAAAATAGATCCAAGTGGGCTGCCGTGTTGGTCTGAAGCAATAGAATAAAGCAGTAGACAAGTTGCTCTTTTAGAAATTTAGAGAAAGTTTCTCTTTTGGAACAGTGTATCAGAATATTTTGGGGTTTTGTATTGACATACTCAAATAGGGATATTGGCTGTTCATCTTATTACATATACTAACCCATTTTCCACTATATTTTCATGTATTCTTTTCTTCTAACGGCAAACTATAATGATGTTATAACCTCTTGAGATACTAATGCCCTCCATTTAAACCCACAATTAACGAAGCCAGGATGACACCGATTTATGGCACTTCACACCTATGACATGTCTTCTTTTTATCACCCTCCACTGTTGTTGCAGCCCAATTAACAAACAAACACAGACCCCAATTTACGATTCTTTTAATCTGCTAAAAACATCCCCATGACTCTACATACCAACTCACTGCCCACTTTCTCTATATTTAAAGATGGCTTGCCGTTCCAGTTTTGTCTGACGAAGTCTGCTTTCGAGCACACGAAAGCTTCCATTCTGAATAAAACTTAGTTGGTCTTAAAGGTGCTACTTGTCTACTGCTTTGTTCTATGGATTAAAATAAGAAGCTTTCGTGTTCTCTGAAAGAAAACTTGACCACTCTGAGGTTTCAGCACGTGTAGAGGCTGAGACTTTTGGCCTCTCTAGCCTATGCGCAGGGCTTTTTTTGAGCAGGAACACACAGGAACGCAGTTCCGGCTGGCTTGGTGTCAGGAGGGTGTGGCCTAATATGCAAACGAGTTCCTGCTGGGCTTTTTTTAACCACAAAAGCCCTGTCAACAAGAGTCTGTTGCTGGAAATGGCTAGGCACAGGGCAGCACATGGGAGTAGGCCAGGTAGGCAGCTGCCCAGCTTACAGGGCACCGCTAGGTGCCCCCTACCCACACCCGGCCTATACGTGCTGTCCAGTGCCTCACCACCCCTTCTGCCCACCCAAGACCTGGGCAGATGAAAGAGGAGACACAACCTCGGAGCAAGGCAGAGGTTCCACCCTGCCCCGCCCCTCTGTCTGCCGGGAACCCTTCCTTGTGGGAAAGGCTGCCTCAGAACTAGGCTGCACCACCCCTTTTGTCCAGGAAGGGGCAGCGCAGTGGTGACCTGCACCTCCCCGCCATTTAAAGTCTCCCCCGGTGATCAGCTGATTGGTGGGAGTCTTTAAATGGAAGGGGAAGGAAGATCAGTTGCTTCTGCATGAGACAGCAGATACAGCCCCATGCTTCCCCCCACCATGGGAGAAGGGAAGGGGGCAGCCGGGGTCTTGACACAAGACCCTCTTCTGAGTGTTTTACACTCCTTCTGCCGGCGTCTTCCTTGTGAAATTGGTTTCCCTTTGGTGATGGTTGCACGGATCGCAGTATGGCGTGAATCTCCACTTTTGATTCGCGAACACAGGAAGATCAAAGCAGTAGTCAAGTGGCACCTTTAAGACCAACTAAGTTTTATTCAGAACGTCAGCTTTCGTGTGCTCTCTCAGCAGACTTCATCAGCCAAAAATGGAATGGCAAGCAGTCCTAAATATAGAGAAAGTGGGCAGCGAGTCGGTATGTAGAGTCATAGGAATGTTTTTTTAGCGGATTAAAAGAAGCACAAATTGGGGTCTGTTTTTTTTTTAATCCGCTAAAAAAACATTTCCACGACTCCGCATACCAACTCACGGCCCACTTTCTCTACATTTAGAACTGCTCGCCTTTCCATTTTTGTCTGATGAAGTCTGCTGAGAGCACACGAAAGCTGACGTTCTGAATAAAACTTAGTTGGTCTTAAAGGTATCACTTGACTCCTGCTTTGTTCTGTTGCTTCAGACCAAGGCAGCGGCGGCCCATTTGGATCTCTCTACAGGAAGATCACGTTGTTTCCCCATCTTGCCTATCAAGCCCCACATTTTTGGAAATCCTGACGGTACGCACACTTCTTTTTTTTTTTTAAGTTCCTTTTGTAACAGATTAGGACAGCTTCCCTTTCATGAATAAACATTCTTTAGAAGTTCGTGGAAATATAGAACAGATATATTGTCTCATTAAGATGAAAAGGCCGGAGTCTTTGTGAAGTTGTAAGATGGAGAATAAAACAGTTGAACACACTGATAAGGCTTAACTGCTTCCTTATGTGTTGATTTGCCCGATCAAAAGTGTAGATAGGGAATTCTGCTGAAATTACTCTTCGCACGTATTAACATTTGCTTATTATTGGAAAGTAACTTTTGAAAGGTTACTGCACAAAGGGACAGCCGGTACTCAAATAAAACATTGAATGTTGATGTAGTTATATAATCAGGGCTTTTTTTGGTAGAAAAAGTCTAGCAGGAACTCATTTGCATATTAGGCCACACACTCCATGACATAACCATTGTTTAGCACAAGGCTTTTTTGTAGAAAAAGTCCTTTTATCTATCCTCTGCTCTTGCGGTATTCCAATCCATCAAACGCAGACTGCTAGATATCCAGTTGCAACGTCTAACTGAGGCAGCTCGGAAAACTTGCTCCCCAAGCTATCTGGGTTTATCCCAGACTCCTGGGCTTTTAGCTCCCTATTTCCTCTTTTTAACTGATCCTCACCAAAGAAGAGCACTCATGCTGGCTAGATTTAATGCATTACCATCGGCCATCCTCTCCGGAAGCTACCACAGAATCCCCCGCAATCTTAGACGATGCCCTTGTAGCCAAGGAGTCATCGAAACGGTCCCTCATGTTCTTCTGGACTGCCCTTTCTATAGCAGCCCACGAGCAAGATACCTAGAAAAAGCCCAGCAGGAACTCATTTGTAGATTAGGCCACACCCCCTGCCACCAAGCCAGTTGAAACTGTGTTCCTGCTCAAAAAAAGCTCTGGTTATAATCTTTTTCAATTTAGGGTTTGTGTGAGTGTTGAAGCCAGTGACTCAGCATGTCTGGAACCCGGAAAGAATGTCACATCTCTCGAGGAATCATGGGAAACTTTTCGGTTTTCCAATTGAGATTCCAATAATTCTTGGAGAAATGTGACATCACTTCTGGCTTTTCCCAGAGTTGAAGTCATGATGCAGTTAGAGCCACTTGGTGTAGTGGTTAAGAGCACAGACTCTAACCTGGGAGAACCGGGTTTGATTCCCTACTACTCCTCCATATGCAGCTGCTGGTGTGGCTTTGGGTCAATCAACAAGTTCTCTCAGAGCTGTTCTCTCAAGAGCAGTTCTCAAAAGAGCTTTCTCAGCCCCACCTACCTCACAGGATGTCTGTTGTGGAGAGAGATAAAAGGAAAGGAGATTGTAAGCCACTCTGAGACTCTGGGTCAAGGACAGGGTATAAATCTAATCTAACTTCTTCTTCTGGTGCCCCCCCCTCCATGGCACCACCCTCAAAGCTCCTGCCAGTTGCTGTAAGCGTTATCTCCTCACAAAGAAACAGACTTCGCAGTAGCAGCTCCTGAAATGTTCTATTGCTTGGAAATTCCACATTCTCATTTTCCTCACTTTCCTTTCCTGAAGCCCCGAGGAGAAGAAGAAGAAGAAGAAGAAGAAGAAGAAGAAGAAGAAGAAGAAGAAGAAGAAGAAGAAGAAGAAGAAGAAGAAGAAGAAGAAGAAGAAGAAGAAGAAGAAGAAGAAGAAGAAGAAGAAGAAGAAGATGATGACGATGACGATGATATTGGATTTATATCCCACCCTCCACTCCGAAGAGTCTCAGAGCGGCTCACAATCTCCTTTCCCTTCCTCCCCCACAACAGACACCCTGTGAGGTAGATGAAGATATTGGATTTATATCCCGCCCTCCACTCCGAAGAGTCTCAGAGTGGCTCACAATCTCCTTTCCCTTCCTCCCCCACAACAGACACCCTGTGAGGTAGATGAAGATATTGGATTTATATCCCGCCCTCCACTCCGAAGAGTCTCAGAGTGGCTCACAATCTCCTTTCCCTTCATCCCCCACCCTGTGAGGTAGATGAAGATATTGGATTTATATCCCACCCTCCACTCCGAAGAGTCTCAGAGCGGCTCACAATCTCCTTTCCCTTCCTCCCCCACAACAGACACCCTGTGAGGTAGATGAAGATATTGGATTTATATCCCACCCTCCACTCCGAAGAGTCTCAGAGCGGCTCACAATCTCCTTTCCCTTCCTCCCCCACAACAGACACCCTGTGAGGTAGATGAAGATATTGGATTTATATCCCACCCTCCACTCCGAAGAGTCTCAGAGCGGCTCACAATCTCCTTTACCTTCCTCCCCCACAACAGACACCCTGTGAGGTAGATGAAGATATTGGATTTATATCCCACCCTCCACTCCGAAGAGTCTCAGAGCGGCTCACAATCTCCTTTCCCTTCCTCCCCCACAACAAACACCCTGTGAGGTAGATGAAGATATTGGATTTATATCCCGCCCTCCACTCCGAAGAGTCTCAGAGCGGCTCACGATCTCCTTTCCCTTCCTCCCCCACAACAGACACCCTGTGAGGTAGATGAAGATATTGGATTTATATCCTGCCCTCCACTCCGAAGAGTCTCAGAGCGGCTCACGATCTCCTTTCCCTTCCTCCCCCACAACAGACACCCTGTGAGGTAGATGAAGATATTGGATTTATATCCCACCCTCCACTCCGAAGAGTCTCAGAGCGGCTCACGATCTCCTTTCCCTTCCTCCCCCACAACAGACACCCTGTGAGGTAGATGAAGGTATTGGATTTATATCCCGCCCTCCACTCCGAAGAGTCTCAGAGCGGCTCACAATCTCCTTTCCCTTCCTCCCCCACAACAGACACCCTGTGAGGTAGATGAAGGTATTGGATTTATATCCCACCCTCCACTCCGAAGAGTCTCAGAGCGGCTCACAATCTCCTTTCCCTTCCTCCCCCACAACAGACACCCTGTGAGGTAGATGAAGGTATTGGATTTATATCCCGCCCTCCACTCCGAAGTTTGATTCCCCACTCCCCCACAACAGACACCCTGTGAGGTGGGTGGGGCTGGAGAGGGCTCTCACAGCAGCTGCCCTTTCAAGGACAACCTCTGCCAGAGCTATGGCTGACCCAAGGCCATTCCAGCAGGTGCAAGTGGAGGAGTGGGGAATCAAACCCGGTTCTCCCAGATAAGAGTCCGCACACTTAACCACTACACCAAACTGGCTCTCCATGAGAGCGGCATAAGGCTAGTGGGAAATCGGTCATAAACTTATTTCTGACCGATTTCCCAGGAGCCTTATGCCGCTCTCACGTTCCTCTTCTCCGCGGGGCTTCAGTCAGATTTCACACTATCTGCCCCGGGGCTTCAACTAGCTCCGCCTCTTTCATGCAGCAAACAAGATCCTCTAAAAACCAGTTTCTGTTTGCCGTGCGAAAAAGGCGAAGCTAATTGCAGTCCCGAGGCAACTAGTGTGAAATCCGACCGAAGCCCCGCGGAGAAGAGGCGCGTGACAGCGGCATAAGGCTAGTGGGGAATCGGTCAGAAACTTACAAGTGAGGAAAACGAGTCTCTGTTTCTTCAGGGTTTTCCACCCTATTCTGCATCTGTTTTGCTCCCTCTAATGGTTGATTTGAAATTACACCACTTTATGTCTGGCATAAATCTGTGAGATGAAGAGAAAACAGAAGAAGAAAAAACACAAAGGAGAGATTGGATTTATATCCTGCCCTTTACTACCCAAAGGAGTCCCAGAGCAGTTTACAATCTCCTTTTCCTTTCCCTCCCTGTCCTTACCTCATCGAAGGATGGGCTGGGACCAGAACAAATAAGGAGGGATGGTGGCTCAGTGGTAGAGTATCTGTTTGGTAAGCAGAAAGTCCCAGGTTCAATTCCTGGCATCTGCAACTAAAAAAGGTCCAGGCAAGTAGGCGTGAAAAACTTCAGCTTGAGACCTTGGAGAGCTGCTGCCAGTCTGAGTAGACAATACTGACTTTGATGGACCGAGGGTCTGATTCAGCATCTTACGGTTGCCAAGTCCAATTCAAGAAATATCTGGGGACTTTGGGGGTGGAGCCAGGAGACATTGGGGTGGAGCCAGGAGTAAGGTTGTGACAAGCATCATTGAACTCCGAAGGGAGATCTAGCCACCACATTTAATGTGACCGCGCACCTTTTAAATGCCTTTCCTCCATTGGAAATAATGAGGGATAGGGACACCTTCTTTTGGGGCTCATAAAATTGCACCCCCCCCCCCCGATCCAATCAATTTGAAACTTGGAGGGTGTTTTGGGGAGAGGCACCGGATACTATGCTGCAAATTTGGTGCCTACCCCTCAAAAAACAGCTGTCCAGAGCCCCAGAAACCCGCAGATCAATTCTCCATTATTTCCCATGGGAATCATTCTCTATAGGGAATAATGGAGTGACCAGCAGACATTTCCCTCTCTCCCCCCCCCCCCACTTTCTGATGATGACCCTGAAGTGGGGGAAGGGATCCCCTGCCCCCACCTTGGGATTGGCAACCCTATCATATGTTCAAATAGCTACCGGGTGCTTCCTGGTAGCAAAATGCTGAAGCGCATGCATGGCACATTTCCTGGCTGTCTGAATGGCTGGGGCCTGCCCTGCAAGCACCTGGGATGAGCCGGAGAAGTGTGAATGTTCCTCTAAGCACATGTATGGCCCTCACCTATTGTGGCACAGCATGATTACCCCAGTGTGTCTCTTCCTGGAGCAGCTCTTTCAAAGCTGAGAGACCACCAGGGCAAATTTTGTGTCTGATCGTAGCCGTAAGAACATAAGAGAAGCCATGTTGGTTCAGGCCAGTGGCCCATCCAGTCCAACACTCTGTGTTACATAAGAACATAAGAGAAGCCATGTTGGTTCAGGCCAATGGCCCCTCCAGTCCAACACTCTGTGTCACATACGAACATAAGAGAAGCCATGTTGGATCAGGCCAATGGCCCATCCAGTCCAACACTCTGTGTCACATAAGAACATAAGAGAAGCCATGTTGGATCAGGCCAATGGCCCATCCAATCCAACACTCCATGTCACATAAGAACATAAGAGAAGCCATGTTGGATCAGACCAATGGCCCATCCAGTCCAACACTCCGTGTCACATAAGAACATAAGAGAAGCCATGTTGGATCAGGCCAATGGCCCCTCCAGTCCAACACTCTGGGCGTTTTCGCACTGACCTTAATCGGCAGCGACGCCCCTCTTCACACCAATTTCGCACCAATTGCCGCAGAGTACCTGTCACATAAGAACATAAGAGACGCCGTGTTGGATCAGGCCAATGGCCCATCCAGTCCAACACTCTGTGTCACACAGTGGCCAAAAATCCCAGGTGCCATCAAGAGGTCCACCAGTGGGGCCAGGACACCAGAAGCCCTCCCACTGTTTTCCCCTCCCCAAGCACCAAGAATACAGAGCATCACTGCCTGAGACAGAAAGTTCCAACAATACACTGTCGCTAATAGCCACTGATGGACCTCTGCTCCATATGTTTATCCAATCCCCTCTTGAAGCTGGCTATGCTTGTAGCCGCCACCACCTCCTGTGGCAGTGAATTCCACATGTTAATCACCCTTTGAGTGAAGAAGTACTTCCTTTTATCAGTTCTAACCCGAATGCTCAGCAATATCATTGAATGTCCACCAGTTCTCGTATTGTGAGAGAGGGAGAAAAGGACTTCTTTCTCTACTTTCTCCATCCCATGCATAATCTTGTAAACCTCTATCATGTCACCCCGCAGTTGACGTTTCTCCAAGCTAAAGAGCCCCAAGCGTTATAACCTTTCTTCACAGGGAAAGCGTTCCAACCCTTTAATCATTCTAGTTGCCCTTCTCTGGACTTTCTCCAATGCTGTATCCTTTTTGAGAGTGCATCGACATAGATGTAGCGATCATTTTTCTGAACAGATGACTCAAATGTATTTTTAAAATTATTTTCAAACAGTTAGGCAAAGTCAGAGGGATCGGCTTGCTATTTATCACCTCAGTTTACATAAGACTAACAGCGTCATCTTAAGGAGAGTTAAACTCTTCTAAGCCCACTGACTTCAATTGGCTTAGAAGGGCTTAACTCTATTTAGGATGTCACTGTAATTGTATTTGCAGAATAGTGCTAAATTTACATACATGTCCTTTAACATCAGTTTGGATACTGGCCAATATTTTGTAGGTGTAGTGGCATGGAGGAAGGTGCTACGTTGCCCGTCCCATACAAAAACAAAAACCTGGGCTTTTTTGGTAGCAGGAACTCCTTTGCATTGTAGGCCACACAGCCCTGATGGAGCCAATCCTCCTGGAGCTTACAGTAGGCCCTGCACTAAGAGCCCTGTAAGCTCTTGGAGGAATGGCTACATCAGGGGTGTGTGGCCTAATATGCAAAGGAGCTCCTGCTACAAAAAAAAAAATCCCTGGCAAAAACAAATTCTGAAAGAGTGAATTCAAGCTCTTTTTGTTGTTGTTCAGTTTGAGGAGATTGAGGAAGAATCGCACTGCTACAGCACCAACCCCAAATCAGACTTTTCCCTGCAGCCACTGTGGCCAGATCTGCCTGTCCCGCATTGGTCTTGTCAGCCACCAGCGAGCCTGCAGCAGACGTGGACTACTGCACCCTTCTTAAATCTTCGTTCGCGAAGTCAAGCCAAGAGAGAGAGAGAGAGATGTTCAGTTGCACAGTCAAGTCTGACTCTTTGCGACCCCATGGACTGCACCCCCCCAAAAAAAAAAGTAAGTAAGAAGAAAAATACATCAAACCACTGTATAAGATAACCAGGGGTGGAATTCTAGCAGGAGCTCCTTTGCATATTAGGCCACACACGGTTGATGTAGCCAGTCCTCCAAGAACTTACAAGGCTCTTTTTTGTAAGCTCTTGGAGGATTGGCTGCATCAGGGGGTGTGGCCAAATATGCAAATGAGCTCCTGCTTGAATTCCACCCCTGATGATAATAACAAATGGAGGGGGGGGGACTGTATTTGACAAATGGGAGAGAAGAGGACATCATATTGAAAGTTGTCAAGGTCTGTCTTCGCTCTGTAAAATTAGCTTAGGACCTCCTGCAGAAAAAAAGAAGAAGCATTAATTGCAATGTAATTAAATATAATTAATAAGACACTCCAGGAGTGTGTGTTACAGAGAGATAATGTCAACCCCTGGGTGTGACCTGTGGTCTGATGTTATCCTAAGTGAAATGTGTGGATTTTTTGCACTTTTGTTGAGGTACAGAAAAGTTTAGGGGGGTTTCGATAACTCTCTTAGGTGCCTTTAACCCACATCCTTTGGACACAGACTTGGGTTCGTTCATATACTCATGTACTGTGCCGAATCCTCAAATCTTTTTGAATGGGGATTGAGTACGTGGATAACAAAAGTGGGGAGCAGGTAGTACAGTCCATTGAAAACCAAAAAAACAAGGACCACAGGAAATTATGCACATTGATTGCCAAAGGTGAACGCAACAATACATAATCTACTGAATGAGTCTGATGCGTATAAAAGATGAAAACGTAACAAGGCTCTGGATAATACACAGATTTTTAATCTTTTTATAGATTTGTACGAAGAGCATCAGTGTCTAAGGTGCATTTCTATGAGAAGCAACTGGATCCCCCATTCAAGTCTGAGCAGGTATACAGCACAGGAAAAGAATCCTACTAACAAGTAATCAAGGTTAGCCTGAGCCTTCAAATGGGTAGGCTGGCATCTGCCAGAGCTACTGTGGTACAGTGGTTAGGAGCTTCAAACTCTAATCTGAACTAGGTTTGATGCCCTGCTCCTGAAGCCTGCTGGGGGACCTTGCGCCAGTCACAGTTCTCTCAGAACTCTCTCAGCCCCACCTGCCTCACAAGGTGCCTGTTGTGGGGAGAGGAAGGGAAGGAGATTGTGAGGCACTCTGAGACTCTGAGATTCAGAGTAGAGGGTGGGATATAAATCCAATATCTTCTTTTCTTCTTCTTCTTCTTCCTCCTCCTCCTCCTTCTCCTCCTCCTCCTCCTCCTCTTCTTCTTCTTCTTCTTCTTCATGTCTATCCTAGACCTCCAAATTCAAATTCCTTTATTGGCATAGAAGTAAAAAGTACAGCATGGCAAAGTCGCACAGAGTTTCAGTTATAAAAACTAGTCAAGCATCAAGAAGGGGAGCTAGTCTTTTGCTCCCTGATTGTTTTGGCAGCCAAAAGGTACTTTGCAGCTAGGCTAGTGGTATGGGAAAGAGCCCTATGGCGCAGAGTGGTGAAGCTGCAGTACTGCAGTCGGAGCCCTCTGCTCACGACCTGAGTTTGATCCCCAGCAGAAGCTGGTTCAGGTAGCCGGCTCCAGGTTGACTCAGCCTTCCATCCTTCTGAGGTCGGTAAAATGAGTACCCAGCTTGCTGGGGGGAAAGCGTAGATGACTGGGGAAGGCAATGGCAAACCACCCTGTAAAAAGTCTGCCATGAAAACATTGTGAAAGCAACGTCACCCCAGAGTCGAAAACGACTGGTGCTTGCACAGCAGGACTACCTTTACCTTTTAGTGGTATGGCAACAGATAACAGAAAGAAAACCAACTTTGCCACAGGTAGTCCGTAAAGGTTAGACAGGATAGGTTTGATTATACAGTCCTGCACTTTCCCATAGAAATCACAAGTAAGACATGGGTGACGGTTTCGAGGTGCCTTCCATTACATGGGCAGAACCTTTCCTGAGAAGGGATGTTGGCAAACCTCCCAGACAGTACCGCTGAGGGTAAAACATTAAGTCTTCCTAACATAAAAGAGCGGCGTAACCGGGGTGACGTAAGCTGGGAAAGGCAGGCAGCAGGCAGCCCATAATTTGGAAAGATACCGAATGCTAAAGGGGAACACGTTTTATGTTCAGAGGAACAAAGGGACTGTTTCTCAATATCTAAAATCCTCTGTTTCAGAATTCTGAATGTCTGCATTTCACTTAGCATACAGAGGTTGTCCGTACATGGAATGTATTTTCTTCTGGATCCAACTACACCAATTGGGAGTGAAGGAGTCTGCTAGCATCATATGAATATAACTAGCAGGGTCTGCCCTAAAGTGTAGGCGTAGCCAAAACTTTATGGTTAGTAGCCATGCCCTGGTCTTGATCAAATGGGTTCCAGTTTCTAGGCACATTGCAGCATAGCTAACACAGTTGGGGATACCCAAAATACTGCGTAGGAACACAGCCTGAATTTGCTCAAGTTGGAAATTGAAGGCGCACATCCAAGTGGGGATCCCATATAATAACTGAGATACTGCTTTGGCATTAAAAACATGGTGGCTGGGACAAATTGGTTACCCTTCTTGTAAAAGAAGCTAACCACCGCAGATGAGCTGCACCTTGCTGAAATGACTGCTTGCTTACGTTGAACTGTCCGGCCTACCTGAAGGACCGTCTCTCCCCGTATGAGCCCCAGAGAGCACTGAGGTCAGTAGGAAAAAAACAGAATGACTACCCCTGGGCCAAGAGAAATTAAACTACAGAACACTCGCACACGGGCCTTTTCGGCTGCGGCCCCATATCTTTGGAACCAACTCCCAGAGGAGGTGCGGGCCCTGCGGAACCTTGATCAGTTCCACAGGGCCTGCAAGACCACCCTCTTTAAATTAGCTTTTATGAACAGCTGAATTATAATTCTACAACGAAGAAATATCCGCCATCAGCATTAACTAGAATATAGCGTCAATGATAATGTTATGGTTTGTTTTAATTAATGCACTAACTGGTTTTTAAGGTTAAATTAATGCTCAATTTTAATGTCTTTAATGTAATTGTTTTATTAATGTACCATTGGTCATTGGGTTGCTTATTACTGTTCTATTTATTAATGTACCATTGGTCATTGTGTTGTTAGCCACCCTGAGCCTGCTTCGGCGGGGGAGGGCGGGATACAAATAAAATTTTACTTTACTTACTTACTTTACGATTGTACTGGGAAAAGACCCCCAAAGTATTTAAAAGATTTCACCTGTTCAATATTATTTCCCTTGAGGCACCAGGTTTGTGGTTTCCAGGACTTTGAGAGTACTATAATTTTGGATTTTGCATAGTTTATAGACAGGAAATTTGTCTCGCAGTAGGAAGTAAAGGCGAGTAGCAGGCGCTTGAGGCTCTTCTGCGAGTGTGACAGTACAGCTGCATCGTCTGCATAAAGCAATAAAGGCTATCCCAGACCAATTGCATTGTAGGATGCCTCCTTATCCATTTGGTTGCACTGGCTTGCATCATGTGAGTCTCAGGGAGAACAGCAAACTACAAACAACACAAAGAAGATTCATCCTCGCAACCACCTTGCAAAGGAAGTTAGTCTGAGAGTGTGTGACTGGCCCAAGCTCACCCAGCTAGCTTCCATGGCAGAGTGGGGATTCAAACATGGGTCTCCCAGATCCAAGGCAAATGCACTACACCAGCGTTTCCCATTTGCAGGGTCACAACCCAGTACAGGGTCACGCAAACCTCAATTCCGGGTCACCAGGGGCGGCCTGCCTGCCCCTCCCTCTCCCCTCTTTATCTTTGGCGCTGCACTCCAGCCCCTGACCCCCACGCTGATGCTGATGCCGACTGTAGCACTCTGTGAGCATCCTCCAGACGGAAGACGCTCAGAGAGTGCTACAGAGACTGCACGTTGGCCAGAAGCCCTCCCCCATCCCTCTCTGATGTAAACATCAGAGAGGGCGGGGAACGCTCCTGGCAAACGTGCAGTCTCTGTAGCACTCCCTGAGCATCCTCCACCCAGACCACGGGAAAAAACCAGGCCACCGGGGGGGGTGGAGTTTGGGAAACCCTGCACTACACCATGCGGGCTCATGGTGGATGATAGTGTTTGCTTCTGTTCCCTTTCATACTGTTCTATCATGGATAGGCTTCTGGTTTTATGGATGAGATTTAAAAGGGAGTAACTCCGTTTAGCATTGCAATGTTCATTCAGCTTCAAAACCTTGCGGGATGGGTTAAAAAGAAGTCTGCGTACGGGTGGTAAAAGCCTCTCTGCCCCATTTCCAAGAAAACAGCAAGTGCCTGTTATCAGCCCTTGTGTTTCGTTTCCACACACACGGAGGAATCTGACACAAGCACAAAGCGTTTTTTGTTTTTTTTAAGGAATCAAATTAAAAGAAAGTTCTGAGATGGATTCTGTTACTTTTATCCATTCCGGCAGACTGCCAAACGGATTTTAATATAATATTTATTCATCCATACAAGCATAATAATTGATATTTGCAATTCAATAACGCAACTTAATATTTTTTTTTTATTTGTTTCTGATCTCCTTTCCCTTCCTGCCTTCAGATCAACAATCTCGATGTCAGCATATCCGTCGCTCTAATGACCCTTTCAAGCATCAAAGGCAAAAACTAATCAGGAATCTAATTTTTCAAGTTTTCTCTTTTTTCCCCCCTCCAATTAATTATTATTTTTCCTTCGAAAGAAAGGTCAAATAAGAACTTGGAAGAGTTAACCTCGTGTGAGAACTCTTTACGTGTGCTCATAATAGCATTATGGTAATGTTATTGGGTTACGGCGCCTTTTTTGTAGAAAAAGCCCAGCTGGAACTCATATTAGGCCACACCCCCTGACATCACCATTGTTTCGCGCAGGCTTTTTAAAAGAATAAGCCCAGCAGGGACTCATTTGCATATTAGGCCACACCCTCTGACATCACCATTGCTTCACACAGGCTTTTTTTTAGAATAAGCCCAGCAGGGACTCATTTGCATATTAGGCCACACCCCCTGGCATTACCATTGTTTCGTGCAGGCTTTTTTTTAGAATAAGCCCAGAAGGGACTCATCTGCGTATTGGGCCACACCCCCTGACATCACCATTGATTCGCGCGGGCTTTTTTTTAGAATAAGCCCAGCAGGGACTCATTTGCATATTAAGCCACACCCTTGACAAAAAACTAGCCGGAACATTCTTGTGCGTTCCTGGTAAGAAAAAGCCCTGTTGGGTTGCATCAAACGAAAGAGATGGCTTTGAGCCTAACTCAATGCAACAGTGTCCTCATGACCATCGGAACACCGACACCATTTTAAAAGACATTTTAAAATACTACGAGGGTCCAATAACAATGAGTACTTATAAAGGGCGGGGGGGCAGAGCATTACACTGTGGTCCTAGAAACGGATTGGGCCATCACAGCATTTTAAAATGTCTTTAAAACGGTGGAGGTCAGGGCTATTTTTGTAGCAGGAACGCCTTTGCATATTAGGCCACACTCCCATGATGTAGCCAGTCCTCCAAGACCTTACAGGGTTCTTCGTACAGGGCCTGCTGTAAGCTCTTGGAGGGTTGGCTACACCAGGGGTGTGTGGCCAAAGATGCAAAGGAGTTCCTGCTACAAAAAAAAAGCCCAGATTGTGCCACATACTTAAGAAGAATTGGGGGGGGGGGGTTAGTTATTGATGGTGCTACAGACTGCCATCTAATGATTGCATTAATTGCCATTTTATTTCGGCTTTTAATTATTGTACTGTGTTTTAAATTCTCAACTTCTTGTTTATCCGTTGTTGTAACCCGCCCTGACCCTGCTGTGCACAGAAGGGTGGGGTAGAAATCTAATCAAATTAATACATTTAGGGGCTGGGTGATGAAATCTGGGTTGTTCAGTCCGCTGACACAGAAACAGCCGTCATTTTGAACTCAGGAAATGCCTTTCTCAGTGAACTTCTAATGTCCACGAACAAGCGTGAAAGCGCAGAAGAATTCATGACACTTTAAAGCGCCCTCATTTGGAGGAGAATTCATTTTACTAAAATAAATGCAGGTGAAAGACTACCAGAGCAGATTCGGGGCTTTGCTAGGGAATAAGTCAACCCTGTAAATATTGTGATGGTGATTCCGCCCCCCCCCCCCTTAAAGATTGCACGCATGGCATTTGTTTATGTTGCCTCATTGAGTACAACGCAGACCTCCCTTCACCTTCCTCCTTCACTGCAACATCCATTTTGGAATCTAATCAGGCTGCAAAAAAAAAAAAAAAATGATGAATTGCATCTTGATGGCCAGGAAGGTTCAGGATTCTTTCCTTTCTCTTTCACAACCACACGGACTTGGTTGCGAAATAGGGTTGCCAAGCCCCCGGTCCGGGTGGTGGTTCTCCCGCCCAGGAGGTGCCCAACCCGCTGGTCCACAATGGGCCATCGGGGGGAACCTCCACCGATGTCGCCGCGCGATGACATCACTGCACCGGTGACGTCACACGTTGGCCGCTCTAGGTGTTTCCGGGGAAACTCTATGGTAGAGGGAAAACTCTATGGTACAGCCCGAGTCTGGAGGGGACTTGGCAACGCTATTGAGAAATAGTCAAGCCAACATAGGCTTGCCAATCCCCGATCCCTGCAGGAGATCTCCTGGTTTGGCAGGCTGTTTCCCGCTCCCAGTCAGCTCCTGGCCACGGGTGGCCCTAAAGGTAAAGGAGCCACTGGGAACTTTCCTGATAACTTTTCTGATAACTTCCCTAGCCTTGCTTGCCCGCCACTTTTCCTTACAAACACACTCAGCCTTTCCCAGGTGAAGCCTGTCAATCAATACCTTTACTGGCATAAATTAAAATCAAACAAAGCTAGTATTTAAATATAGACTCCAATCAAAAATCAATCATCTCTCCAGAACTTTAATGTGATATTCCCTGATTCTCATAGCAATCAGAAGAAACCTCGCTGCCGAGAGGGCGATATGGGAATACTGAGCCAATAAAAGAAGAGAAACAAGCCTGACTTCTTCTGGGAGGCTATGCCTGTTATGCAAAATAGGGCTAATTAGAACATCCCATATTTGGACATAATATAGTCTACCACATGGCTAAACTTGCTTAACGTAAGAGCCGCACAAACCTCGGATGTTTGAGAGCCGTAAGACACGAACAGGAAGGAAGGAAGGAAGGAAGGAAGGAAGGAAGGAAGGAAGGAAGGAAGGAAGGAAGGAAGGAAGGAAGGAAAGAAAATAGATGTGAGAGAGATGAAGAGGTGGAAAGAAAGCAACTTTAACCTTAAATGTGTTCTCCAAGCCCCTCACATCAGCTGGCTTGGCTTGAGAAGGGATTTAAAAAGACAAATGCCTTCTCCAAGCTGGCCATCGGGGTGCTAGGGGCTTCAAGAGCCACACAATATGTGTGAAAGAATCTCATGTGGCTCTTGAGCTGCAGTTTGGCTACCCCTGGTCTACCAGGGCTTTTTCCGAGCAGGAACACATAGGAACGCAGTTCCAGCTGACCTGGCATCAGGGGTGTGGCCTAATATGCACATGAGTTTCTGCTGTGTGACACAATGGTAATATCAGGGGGTGTGGTCTAATATGCACATGAGTTCCTGCTGGGCTTTGTCTACACACCCCACCCCGTAGTCTGCCATATCAGCGTGAGGGGAATGAATGGGGTTGTGTCCTAAATGGCACAAGGGGCAGGCAAGAAAGGTAACTTGCCCCTTTTCAGCAAAAGCCATGGCTGGTGTTGAACATTTTGAACTGCCTGCACCAAGTCACATGGTTGATCCATCTGTCTCAGCATCGTCTATGCTGACTGGCAGCAGTTCTCCAAGGTCTCAAGCACAGAACGATCTTTCTTGCTACTGGTGATATTACCAATCAGGTAATATCTCTTTGAATGAAGCCCATTGTTTGAGAGGCTCCTTGCAGCTACACAGAGTAGCCACCCTTGCTGAGCCATCCAATCAAGTAATATTTATTTGAATGGAGTCCATTGTTTGAGAGGCTCTTTGCAGCTACACTCAGAGTGGCCGCCCTTGCTGAGCCAGCCAATTAAAGAATATCCATTTGAATGAAATCCATTGTTTGAGAAGCTCTTTGCAGCTACACTCAGAGTGGCCACCCTTGCTGAACCAGCCAATCAGGTAATTTTTATTTGAATGGAGCCCATTGTTTGAGAGACTCTTTGCAGCTACACTCAGAGTGGCTGCCCTTGCTGAGCCAGCCAGTTAGGTAATATCCATTTGAATGAAGCCCATGCAAATGAGGGTTCTGAGAGCCTGTTTTTCTATTGGGTTGTTTATTGCTGGAGGTGTGTTTTGGGTGGAGATTCTGTGTATATAGTTGCGCTAGCCACATGTGTTTTTCAGTTGGGTTTTCCCTAATAAAAGAGCTATGCCAGAATCACTATAATGTCTGACCCACGACTTTTCACTCCCCCGACTGGCCCTGTGGTGCTGACAGTGGAATTGGGGCTGCTCTGCTCAGAGCATGGCTGCAGCAATGATGGAAACAGCTTACAAAATCTTTGACACAGCTTGGGTTCAAGCTGAGCAGCCCTGGCATTGCTTCCAACATTACAGAGCCACAGGGTTCCACTCGCTCTTTTTAGCATTCCAATACGCCCCTGGTGACGGGGAACTGGGAATAAGCCTCACCAGCAAATTGTTCCTGGTAGGGGGGGGAATCTAAAAAAATAAAAATAAAAACCTCATCTCCTTGGCAGCCTCCCTGCGCTTTTGTGTGCCTTGTGCAATCCCAAATGCCTCTCCGCACCTGTTTTAATGTGGACAGCTGGATTTGCTGGCTGAGCAATATTTGGCATTCTGCGGAGTGGGTGGAAATCTGAAGGGGAAGGTGTGCTCCGCGGCGCACGGAGCAATAAATAGCTCGCGCCCAAAAATAACTCGGGAGTCTAAATTTAGATCAAATATGAATGGGGAGGCAAAACAGAAAGGACGATTCGGCACCGGGAAAGAGTGGCGGTCTCGATAGTCATTCAACTTTTAGTTGAGTCATCCGCGCATCGTGTGGGCTGAACGGGAGCTATTTATATGCCTCCGTCGCTATAAATAGTCAAATAGGGATAATTATATAGATAGCCTTCCACACAATTAAATGTATTTATGGCAGAAATAATCAATCTGAGGCATGAATCGGATCAGAAGGAAGGGCTTCAAATCCATTTCGGAAGAGATTTTTTTTTTTTTTTAATGGGTTCGAGCTTCAAAAACCCAGTCAAGACATCACGGTAGAAATGTTTGTTGCTGCTTTGATTAAAAAAACCCAAAAACCAAATAGCTAGTTTGCATGGAGGATTTTAGCAGCTAACAGACATTAAACGCTGCTATGTTTGGAAACTGAAAACAGTTGAAGTAAATGTTCAGTAACATTCAGAGGGGCGGAAAGGCCTGAGCTCCCCTTTGGGGTGCCAACCTCCAGGTGGGACCTGGGGATAGAAGAAGTAGAAGAGGAGGAGGAGATTGGATAAACATATGGAGCAAAGGCCCATCAGCGGCTATTAGCCACAGTGTCTGGGGCAAGTTATGCTCTGTATTCTTGGTGCTTGGGAGGGGCAACAGTGTGAGGACGTCTAGTTTTGGCCCCACTGATGGACCTCCTGATGGCACCTGACGGGTTTTTTGGCCACTGTGTGACACAGTGTTGGACTGGAGGGGCCATTGGCCTGACCCAACATGGCTTCTCTTATGTTCTTATGTGACACAGAGTGTTGAACTGGATGGGCCATTGGTCTGATCCAACATGACTTCTCTTATGTTCTCATGTGACACAGAGTGTTGGACTGGATGGGCCACTGGCCTGATCCAACATGGCTTCTCTTATGTTCTTATGTGACACAGAGTGTTGGACTGGAGGGGCCATTGGCCTGACCCAACATGGCTTCTCTTATGTTCTTATGTGACACAGAGTGTTGGACTGGATGGGCCACTGGCCTGATCCAACATGGCTTCTCTTATGTTCTTATGTGACACAGAGTGCTGGACTAGAGGGGCTATTGGTCTGATCCAACATGGCTTCTCTTATGTTCTTATGTGACACAGAGTGATGGACTGGATGGGCCACTGGCCTGATCCAACGTGGCTTCTCTTATGTTCTTATGTGACATGGAGTGTTGGACTCGATGGGCCACTGGCCTGATTCAACATGGCTTCTCTTATGTTCTTATGTGACACAGAGTGCTGGACTGGATGGGCCATTGGCCTGATCCAACGTGGCTTCTCTTATGTTCTTACATTAAGAAGACTGTAGATTTATACCCTGCCATTCTTTCTGAATTAGAGACTCAGAGTGGCTTACAATCTCCTTTATCCTCTTCTCCACAACAGACACCTTGTGAGGCAGGTAGGGCTGAGAGAACTCTTCCCAGAAGCTGCCCTTTCAAGGACAAGTTTAGGAGAGCTATGGCTGACCCAAGGCCATTCCAGCAGCTGCAAGTGGAGGAGTGGGGATTCAAACCCAGTTCTCCCAGATAAGAGTCCACACACTTCACCACTACACGAAACTGGCTCTCCTATTTGGAGTAACAGCTCCCCAACAGAGGTCTCTGACCTCCCCAGGCCCCATCCTCAAATCTTCAGGAGTTTCCCAGCCTGGATCTGCCAACCCTAACCACCACCACCACCACCACCACCCCCATACACACACACCAGTGGCCAAGGGGGACCTGACAACCTGCTCCCCATCCTTATTCAACAACAACAAAAGCCACAATTGACACTTATTTAAAGGGAAACAAATTTTTAGCTTTTCTCTTTATGATGCAAAGAGATTAACTAGAGCTGGGACTTCCAGGAACATCCATCACATTTAAAAAAGAAAAGAAAAAGAGCCTCACCTAATCCAGGCTCTAGTTGTTGCAGAGGGCTGCCAAGCTCCAGTTGGGAAGGAAGGAAGGAAGGAAGGAAGGAAGGAAGGAAGGAAGGAAGGAAGGAAGGAAGGAAGGAAGGAAGGAAGGAAGGAAGGAAGGAAGGAAGGAAGGAAGGAAGGGAGGGAGGGAGGGAGGGAGGGAGGGAGGGAGGGAGGGAGGGAGGAAGGAAGGAAGGAAGGAAGGAAGGAAGGAAGGAAGGAAGGAAGGAAGGAAGGAAGGAAGGAAGGAAGGAAGGAAGGAAGGAAGGAAGGAAGGAAGGAAGGAAGGAAGGAAGGAAGGAAGGAAGGAAGGAAGGAAGGAAGGAAGGAAGGAAGGAGTTCACGCCAGCTGGTCAATGTAGAAGTTAGTAACCTATCTGGAACTGTAAAAAAACTGAAAGTATGGATCTCATCAAACCTAAGTGTAGAATCAGCCTTGGTGAGAAATGCCTTGTCATGATTGGAGCTTAGAGAAAGCCTGGAAGGTGAAAACAGGATCTGAATTTCCAGATACCACTTTGAGCTCTTATGCAGTAAAAATAGAAATTTTCTCCAAGGCTAAGAATCTACCTTGACCAGTCGAGGTTCGCCCGTTCCCCCCGGTGTTCTTAAGGCGGTCCTTCGTTCTGTTTGCTTCACAGGAGACTGAACCTGCACCTTCTCGGAAACTGACTTAAGAAAAAGGAAATGGCCTCTGTGGACTTTAAATATATATACACACACACACACACACACACACACGTCATGAGGCGTTTGGCTGATGTTTCATTTGCTATAACTATATTTTGTTAAGGCCAGTTATGTTTTTGTGCTAGAGTAACTTTGTTTGTGTTAGCTTTCAGAAGCACAACTGAGACTAATTTATACACAGAAGC
The DNA here is from genome assembly GCF_032191835.1 of Heteronotia binoei. Classification (NCBI taxonomy): domain Eukaryota; kingdom Metazoa; phylum Chordata; class Lepidosauria; order Squamata; family Gekkonidae; genus Heteronotia; species Heteronotia binoei. Next base: position 11,439,558 of record NC_083231.1, read on the forward strand.
GTTGCTTTGTATCTCTGCCACCCATATCTGTTGTGGCTGGAGATCCCTTGGGATTATTACTGATCTCCAGGTGACAATTCACCTGGAGGAAATTGCCTCTTTGAAAGGTGGATGCTGTGGCACTGTCCCCCACTGAAATCCCTCCCCTTCCCCAAGTCCCACCCCCACAGACTCCGCCCCCCCCCCCAATTATCGAAGTATTTCCCAACACAGAGCTTGCAACTGCATTCATGAAAGTTGATACTGAAATAAATGTTATGAGTCATTAGAGCGTCACTTGGGGAGGGACGGTGGCTCAGTGGTAGAGCATCTGCTTGGTAAGCCGAAGGTCCCAGGTTCAACCCCCGGCATCTCCAACTAAAAAGGGTGCAGGCAAATAGGCGTGAAGAACATCAGCTGGAGACCCTGGAGAGCAGGGGAGGGACGGTGGCTCAGTGGTAGAGCATCTGCTTGGGAAGCAAAAGGTCCCAGGTTCAATCCCCGGCATCTCCAACTAGGGCGGGCTATAAATGCAATTAAATAAAAATGCAATTAAATATATATATTTAAAAAGGTCCAGGCCAAGTAGGCATGAAAAACCTCAGCTGGAGACCCTGCAGAACCACTGTCAGTCTGAGTAGACAAGACTGGCTTTGATGGACCACTTGATGATGGATTGATTCAGTTGATGGCAGCTTCGTATGACTCCTGTCTTATATGGCTAAGAACAATCAGGGCCAACCCTAGACTGTCTGGCACCCTAGGCAAGACTAACTTCTGGCGCCCTCCCCCCCCGCACTGATAACATCACTGAGTCACATGGGGGGGGCACCCAGAAGACCAGGGGCCTAGGAAATTGCCTAGTTTGTCTAGTGGGAGGGCCAGCCCTGAGAACAACGCAGTGCTGGATTAAAGCCTGTGGAGGCCCCTAGGCAGTCAAAATCTCAGGGGCCCCCCTTGCAAATTATCTCAGAGTCCGAGTGCCCAGTCCACCGCTCATAGCCCCCGCTGCAGCCTGCAGGCCCCTTCTCCAAAGCCCCTCGGACAAAGCTGCGGGGGAGAGGCAGAGAGGCAAACTTGGCGATGATGCCAGCAGCAGCCAGACCAGGCAAGTTGGGCAAAGAGCGGCTCAGTTGCTGACTGCACATGCAGGCTGAGAGGGCTGCAAGCAGGAGGGAAACCGGAGCGGGGGCCCCTAGGCCATTGCCTACTTGGCCTAATTGTCAATCCGGCCCTGGAACAATGGGCTTGAATTTGCATTTCACAGACCTGTGAATTTAGCACCTGTGAATTTAGGGGGAGGTATTGCTGAGTTTCCTGCATTGCGCAGGGGGTTGGACTAGATGACCCTGGAGGCCCCTTCCGACTCTAGGATTCTGTGACCATTCGGAGGTTTGCATGTGTTTGTGGTTGAGAGTAAAAGCTTGTCATAAAATGGACCGTGCTCTCCTTCTCAGTTAGCAATCAGGTCTTCAGTCTTCATCCAGGGAGTTCCTAAGAGAAGAGGAACAAAAGAGAGAGAAAGAGGAGAGGGCCTGGGAGTTTTTGTTGTTCCGTGTCAACTAGGCAAGGAGCTGGATGAGATACGAGGTCATAACCGCAGTCGGCTTGGGAGTGTGCAGCCTTGTCACATGATGAATGTAATGTGTAGCCAAGCTCTTGAGATATAGGGCTTTGTGTCCGGGGAAACCTCTGAATTATGACCACTTTAGGAACAGAGGGTCTTGTAATTGTGGAACTTTCTAATTCTAAATCCCGAGGCTAAGCGGCAGTTCCACAGATTGTGATTACTGCAGGAAAACCCTGAGTTAAATTGATTGGGCTATGAATCCCAGAAATATACATAAGACCATGTGGATGTGTGTCTTATTATGGCACAGGAACTGAATCCCCCCCCCCCCAGTTTTTTTTTTCCATTCTTGGTGACTGAAAAGAAAAATGGGCTGTGTAGTTCCTTAGGAAAAGGTCCACACCTCCTAGGGATACCAACTCTGGGTTGAGACATTCCTGGACATTTGTGGTAAAGCCAGGGGAGGACAGGATTCAGGGACGGGAGGGACCTCATGGGGTACAATGCCACAGAGTCCATCCCAGTGGTAGCCAAGCTATTGTACATATCAAATATATATTTATAGACCCCTAGGCCAGGCCTCGGATTCAGCGGGAGCTCACAGGAGCGCAGCTCCTGAACCTTTCTGAGAGTTCCTCCTCCTTCTGAGAGTTCCACCTCCTTGTCCATTGAATAGTAGGTGCAGCTGCATAACAATCCCTGGATGAGCTCCACCACCTATTTTTCTACAAAACAACCCCTACCCTAGACTATTGCACAAACCAAGTATATATGTATAGACCCCCTAGACTATTGCACAAACCAAGTATATGTGTATAGACCCCCTAGACTATTGCACAAACCAAGTATATATGTATAGACCCCCTAGACTATTGCACAAACCAAGTATATATGTATAGACCCCCTAGACTATTGCACAAACCAAGTATATATGTATAGACCCCCTAGACTATTGCACAAACCAAGTATATATGCATAGACCCCCTAGACTATTGCACAAACCAAGTATATATGTATAGACCCCCTAGACTATTGCACAAACCAAGTATATATGTATAGACCCCCTAGACTATTGCACAAACCAAGTATATATGCATAGACCCCCTAGACTATTGCACAAACCAAGTATATATGTATAGACCCCCTAGACTATTGCACAAGTCAGGTCTATATTTATCACTCATCATGCTATTTACATACATGAGTGACCACGAGCCGTTGAGAAAGTTTAGCCAGGTAATGAGTTGGCTCTTTGTTGATAAGTCAGTTGTCATCTCTGAAAATGTATCTTCCAAAGCCAAGTTTGCACCGGCCTATAGGAGTTCCCCCACTCAGAACAGCTGACAACTCTTCCAAGTCCCAAGAATTTACATTTGTCAGTAAATCTGGTGGCATTTTTTGTAACCCTAAAGCCAGACCTAAGTCCAATAATGTAATCACATAAATCTATTTGACAATCGGGCCCCCGGTATGCATATTTCGGATTTTAGCACCAGCGCGTTAAAGAAAACCCATTAGAAGCATTGACAGACTGCATTAAATACAGGCCACATCCAAATCCCTAAAGCCAGGGCATTGAAATCGTGGTCTGATGAGTTACCAGGCTGTCAATCTGGCGCCGTTTCAAGTCGCGGCAGCTGAGGTGTGCTTTAAAAAAAAAAAAGGGGGGGGATTTTTTAAATTGGATTCGAAATCAATTAAAACTCCATTAGAAACATAATTGTAGTAATACAAATCATAAAATAATCTCTTTTACAATAAACTATAAAACCAAGGAAGCTTGCATAATTAATGCCGCATGCTAGATGGGCAGTACCGTACTTTACGATGCTCAGAATGTCTCACGGAGCCACGCCTTCTGCTTTCGGCAAAGGGGAAGGCAAACCCGCGTGTTGCAGAAAGACACGCCAGAAGGAAGAGTTAAATGCAGTAATGGTCGTTAGCTAGGAGGCACTTGGAGATCTCCCATTAGAGCCAGTTTGGTGTGGCGGTTAAGTGCGCGGACTCTTATCTGGGAGAACCGGGTTTGAATCCCCACTTCTCCTGCTGGAATGGCCATGGGTCAACCATAGCTCTCGCAGAGTTGTCCTTGAAAGGGCAGCTACTGGGAGAGCTCTCTCAGCCCCACCTACCTCACAAGGTGTCTGTTGTGGGGGAAGAAGATAAAGGAGATTGTAAGTCATTCTGAGACTCTGATTCAGAGAGAAGGGCGCAGTAGGAATCTACAGTCTTATTATTTTTATCAGGCCTTAAATTCAGCAGGAGCTCACAGGAGCACAGCTCCTGAACCTTTCTGAGGATTCCCCCTCCTCCTCCCCACCTACTTTGTCCATTGAATAGTAGGTGCAGCTGCATAACAATCCCTGGATTAGGAGAGCGGGCAGCCAGTCAATCACCAGAGGCTTTGCCACGCCCCCAGCAGCCCTCATTAACCCCTGGAGAAGCCCACACCACCCTTTCTCCACTTCTTGTGTGATTTTGGGTGGCGGGTGGCTTGCTTGCCTTTTGACGGGGGTGGTGGCCAAGAGCCCCAGTTGAGCGAGGTCTGCTTCGGCTCACTGGATCTCTAGCCAGCCTAAGCAGGCTTCACTCGCCTGGGGCTCTCCTTCATTGCATCGGTCGGGTTGCTTTTAGCTGATGGGGGGCAGCAGCATATGCTAATGGGTTGTGCTAATGAGCTCCGCCACCTATTTTTCTACAAAATGACCCCTGATGATTATTATTACAACTAATCTACAGACGAAAGAGATTGGTTCCCCTGGAGACAATGGTCACTTGGAGGGTGGGCTTCATGGCCTTGTCCCCCACTGAGGTCTCTTCCCTCTCCACAAATCACACCCTTGCCAGACTCCAGCCTCAAAATCTCCAGAAATTTCAGCGAAACTGCAAGTGCAACATGAGATTCCCTCTTGGGGGAAAAAATAACAGGTGAATTTCAAAGGGAAAGCAAAGATTTCTGATAAGGCTAAGAAAATTCAGCCTTCTAACCTTGGAGCCGCATAAAAAATTGTTCATGCATTTTGTTAGTCAAGCTACGTTACAGGTTTCATTCTATTTCTATCCTCCCTTTCCTCTAAGGCAGGGGTGTCGGACTCATTTGTTATGAGGGCCAGATCTGATATAAAAGAGGCCTTGATGGCCCGGGCCATGTCAGATTGGGCGGGGCCATGTTGGGCCAGGCCATGTGTGTACCTATTTAAGATTAGGGAGCAGAGGTATAAACTTTATAAAGGACACAGACAAACACAATTATTGTTATTATTATTTTTTTAAAATTAAAACATGCTTAAATAGGGTTGCCAAGTCCAATTCAAGAAATATCTGGGGACTTTGGGGGTGGAGCCAGGAGACTTTGGAGGTGGAGCCAGGAGACATTAGGGGTGGGGCCAAGATCAAGGCTGTGGCAAGCATAATTGAACTCCAAAGGGAGTTCTGGCCATCACATTTCAAGGGACGGCACACCTTTTCAATGCCTTCCTTCCATAGGAAATAATGGATAGGGGCACCTTTTGGGGGGGCTCATAGAATTGGACCCCCTGGTCCAATCTTTTTGAAACTTGGGGGGGGCGTATTTTGGGGAGAGGCACTAGATGCTATACTGAAAATTTGGTGCCTCTACCCCAAAAAACAGCCCCCCCAGAGCCCCAGATACCCACGGATCAATTCTCCATGATTTCCTAGGGGAATAAATCTCCATAGGAAATAATAGAGTTCCCAGCAGACATTTCCCTCCCCTCCCCCTGCTTTCTGATGACCCTGAAGCGGGGAGAAAGCCTCCAAGCCGGGGGATCCCCTGCCCCCACCTGGGGATTGGCAACCCTATGCTTAAAACATTATCATTTGTTGGTCTTAAAGGTGCTTTCTTTGTATTTCTCCCATGGGATCCAGGGAACTGGGCAAAGGAAGCTCTGGCTCTTTCCTTCCTTCCCTAGGAGGGGGAGGATCCTCAGCCAATAGAAGGAAGAGAGGCTTGGCTCAGTAGCTCTGCTGTGCTATTGAGAGAGCCTGGAAAAACAAGCTCTGCCCCCCCGCCTCTCTAAGGGAGGAGCCTCAGCCAATGAAGAAAAGAGAGGTTTTGCTCTGTAGCTCCTGTGCGACTGAGCACACCTGGCAAAGCAAGCTGTTCTGCAGAAGGAAGCAGAGAGAGGGAGAAGGAAGCAGATGACACCAGTTGCTTGAGGGCTTGATAGGAGCCCTCCGAGGGCCTGATTCGGCCCCCGGGCCACTTGTTTGACTTCCCTGCTCTGAGGAGCTCAAGGTGGTATACAGGATGCTGCTCTCCTCCCCCTTTGTCCTGAAAACAACTCTGTGAGGTATGTCAATGTAGGGATTGGGATAGTCTAAGAGAGAGTGACTGGCTCTCTTATCAGGGCCCCGAGCAACTGGCTGTCATCTGCTTCCTTCTCCCTCTCTCCTGCTTCCTTCTGTATAACAGCTTGCTTTGCAAGGCTTGCTCAATCGCACAGGAGCTACAAAGCGAAACCTCTATTTTCTCCATTGGCTGAGGCTCCTCCCTTGGGGAGGAAGGGGGGAGGAATGGCTTGCTTTGCCAAGCTCTCTCAATTGCACAGTGGAGCTACTGAGCCAGGCCTCTCTTCCTTCTGTTGACTTAGGCTCCTCCCCTTCCTGGTCTCCTGGGGAAGGAAGGAAAGAGCCAGAGCTTCCTTTGCCCAGTTCCCTGGATCCCATGGGAGACATACAAAGAAAGCACCTTTAAGGCCAATGAATACTAACATTTTAAGCATGTTTTACGCTTAAAATATATATATGTGTGCGTGTGTGTGTTTGTCTATAAAATTTGTATCTCTGCTACCTAATCTTCAATAGGACACACATGGCCCGGCCCAACAAGGTCTCATTTATGTCAGATCCGGTCCTCATAACAAATGAATTACGCCGCCCCTGGTCTATTCAGACTGTCCGCAGCAGTTCTCCAGCATCTCAAGCAGAGATCTTGGGTCAGTAACGGATCGGTGCTTGCACAGGGGACTGTCTTTACCTTTTAGAATGCGATATGATAGAAGTTTATTGTCTCTGGCCAAAGGCCATTGCAATCAACATAGCTAGGAGATTTCTGCTTGGAAGAGCTACCTGAAGAATTTGATGACAACCAGCTTTGTTAAGACCACTCCAGTTTCTCAAGGTAGTTCCTCTCAATGGGACTCTTATCTGGAAGAATCGGGTTTGATTCCGCACTCCTCCACTTGCAGCTGCTGGAATGGCCTTGGGTCAGCCATAGCTCTTGTAGGAGTTGTCCTTGAAAGGGTGACTTCTGTGAGAGCCCTCTCAGCCCCACCTACTTCACAGGGTGTCTGTTGTGGGGGGGAGGTAAAGGAGATTGTGACCGCTCTGAGATTCAGAGTATAGTGAGAGATATAAATCCAATATCATCATCAATATGTAGATATAGGATATGGCATGTAGTTGTTTCAGAAGTGAGTTTTTTTTCCTCAGGTTACATGACTACCACATGATAAAAGGGGAAGGAATGCTAAGGTTGATGGTAGCGCATAACTTATAATACACTCTTGCTGCCTATGTACAATCATTTGGTAAGACGTTGTCTATGTTGTTTTGGTTAACTGATGAGACGAATTTTTCTACTGAATAGCACTTGAATGTGGAACTGATGAATGGCCAGGGCAGCGCGTGGGTCAGCCACAAGTTGTCTCAGAGCTGTTCTCTCAAGAGCAGTTTCTGTCAGAGCTCTCTCAGCCCCACCAACCTCTCAGGGGTCGTTTTCGCACTCACCTCCAGCCGGCGCGACCCCCCTCTTCACCGCGCAGGATCTGCGCGGATTTCGCACTAAATGCCACGGAGCAGCCTTTTGCGCCGGAAACTCCCGTCGCAAAAGCCGCTCAAACGTAAATCGCCAAAAAGCAGTTTGGCGTTTGCGCGGCTTTTGTGACGGGAGTTTCCGGCGCAAAAGGCTGCTCCGCAGCATTTAGTGCGAAATCCGCGCAGATCCTGTGCAGTGAAGAGGGGGTGTTTGTTGTGGGGAGATGAAGGAAAAGGAGATTGTAAATTGCTCTGAGATTCCAAGTGAAGGGCAGTATATAAATCCAGTTTCCCCCTCCTCCTCCCCTCTTCCCCTCCTCCTCCTCCCGTCTTCCCCTCCTCCTCCCCTCTTCCCCTCCTCCTCCTCCCGTCTTCCCCTCCTCCTCCCCTCTTCCCCTCCTCCTCCTCCCGTCTTCCCCTCCTCCTCCCCTCTTCCCCTCCTCCTCCTCTTCCTCCTTTTATTCTCCTCCTCCTCCACCTTCTTAATATTGCTGGCAATGTGTTGTTAGAAACATTAATTTCAAGCAACGCATCCTTTTCCAATATATATATATATATATTTGGCCAATGATACTTGAAACAAGCGTCTCTGTAAAGATTAAGTGCATAATTTAATTGTCCTTGTATCTGATGGAGGAAAAAATGATTCCCCACAGCCGCCTACTGACCCCGGCCACCTTGCCTCTCGAAACCTTCCTGAACGGCAGAAGCTGATCCTGCAGGTTTTGTATTTATAATGATTAATTAATTCTGCGCTAAGCAATGTTCCTGACTGCACGGAACAAAATCCACTTTAGAAAACATAAATGACAGACTGCCTAAAATAATTAACGCCGGCGCTGATAGAATTGGGGATGTTTCTCTCTCCGCTTTTATGCTGGTGCGTTTCGAGAGACTGTAATTACAAAATATTTCTCCCAAGCAAAAAAAAAGGGACGGCATTTAAAAAGAAGCATGATTCATATAAAGAATATATGTTACAGGCGCCAGGCATTGGAGAGAAAAATGTTGGCTTAAAACAGATATATAACGCAGAGACTTCTAGTAATTGACTGGGAATGTTTTCTTTTTTCTCGAGATGAGCACACCGAAGCTGTTCATCTTTTAAGAATTGGAATACTCAAATTGGGCCCTGCTCCAGCTTGGGGAAACAAGAAACTAGTTTCTATGCACAGAAACTAGTAGCTCATGACAGAGGTAACACATCCCCAGGTGTGTGTCAAAAGGTGGATCCAGTCAGTTCAGTGGGGTCCAAGTGAGGAAGGAGGAGGAGGAGAAGGAAAAGAAGAAGATATTGGATTTATATTGCACCCTATACTCTGAATCTCAGTCTCAGAGCAGTCACAATCTCCTTTACTTCCCCCCCCCCTCACAACAGGTGGGTGGGGCTGAGAGGGCTCTCCCAGAAGCTGCCCTTTCAAGGACAACTCCTGTGAAAGCTATGGCTGACCCAAGGCCATTCCAGCAAGTGGAGGATTGGGGAATCAAACACGGTTCTCCCAAATAAGAGTCCACACACTTAACCACTACACCTTTTAAATGCCTTCCCAGTCACCATTGGAAATAATGAAGGATAGGGGCACCTTCTTTTGGGGCTCACAGAATTGGACCATTACACCAAACAAGCACCACTGTCAGAAGTGAATGTGCATGCGCTGTCTCCTCTACTATAGAAAGAGGAACATTGGCCAGGTGAGGATACGAACTGACTCCTGGGGCTGTTCCACATTCTCATTTTCTTTGCTTGTTTCTGTTTCTTTGGGAGAGGGGTCTGTTTTGCACATTTTTTCCCTCTAGTGGTCAACTTGATATTACGTTAGCTTACGTCAGGCATATTTCCCTGCAGATTTAAACAGCAAGCTTTTGTGCTGGCCCTAAACCCAGGACTTTTTTTTTTTAGCAGGAACTCCTCTGCATATTAGGCCACACCCCCTTGATGTGGCCAATCCCCCAAGAGCTTACAGTAGGCCCTGTACTAAGAGCCCTGTAAGCTCTTGGAGGATTGGCTACATCAGGGGTGTGTGGCCTAATATGCAGAGGAGTTCCTACTACAAAAGAAGCCCTGCATGAACCAATGTGATACCGAATTGAGTCTGAGCATTATAAGTAGCAAAAACATGCAGAATAGGAGAGGGGAAACCCAAAGATAAAAGAACTTAGAAATGAGGAAAGTGAAAATACAGAAATGTCCCTGGTCATAGGCAAAGGCAAAATAACCATTGACCTCACTGGGAAATCTCCCAATGGACCACATGTCTTTCAAACATTCATCAGGATGTGATGAGTCTTCCATCTCATGTGTAGAAAAAAAAATTCTCCACTTTTCCATATGTTCCCATACATCCCAGGATACATTCTTAAATTAACAACCAGATGCAAGGATTAAGTCTAACCTTCCAGCCAGTTTGTAGTGGTTAAGTGTGTGGACTCTTATCTGGGAGAATCGGGTTCGATTCCCCACTTGCAGCTACTGGAATGGCCTTGGGTCAGCCATAGCTCTGGCAGAGGTTGTCCTTGAAAGGGCAGCTGCTGTGAGAGTTGTCTCAGCCCCACCCACCTCACAGGGTGTTGTGAGGGAGGAAGGTAAAGGAGATTGTGAGCCGCTCTGAGACTCTTCGGAGTGGAGGGCGGGATATAAATCCAATATCATCTTCTTCATCATCTTCCTCTTCAGCCAATCTGTTCACCTTCAGTGGACAGGAAATATTTTTCCTAGTTCCCCTGGAAACTCTGTGACATCGTTCATCCAGGGATGAAAATAGGATCATTTTTCCCCCTCATAGCCAAACGGTGCTACCTGCCTGCGCTTAAGCATTTCTTAGCATACGCTTAGCATTTCTATGCTCAGATGACCCAACTCAGGCAACATAAATAAATGTGACCGGAGAGAGGAATGGGAAATGCTCTCCATGAATATCTAAATAGATTGCACAGAATTATACTACATGTAGTTGCTGACAGCTGTGGAAGCGGAAAAACTGACAGCCTGTGTCTCTATAAAGTGTTGCCTTTTGTGTATAAAATTATGCCAGTTTTCTCATTCCAAATATCTGTGCTGGAGCTTACTGTGATATTCAAAATTATACATATAAACATACAGAGAGAGAGAGAGAGAGAGAGAGAGACGGAGACAGTGACAGAGAGAGAAAGAGATGGAGACAGAGAGAGAGACAGAGAGACTGAGACAGAGAGAGCCAAATATATTGTGTCAGGCATTCTGCACTAGAAAGGACATATTCTGCAAGCACAAAAAAACTCAGTCCTGCAATTAGAATAAATCAAGTCAGCGAAGAAAGCACGATTCGGTGTATACAAAGCAAAGGCTACAAATTGGCTGCATGCTCCGATAAATGTTTACAGAATGCCTTCTAACCTGCCCCTGAAACTTCTCCGCAAAACAAAATGTTCGGGATGTTTTAGAGTTTTGGAAGCAGATTCATTTCAGCTTTGTGCTGTGCTGTGCTGTGCTGCTGCCATTTATCTCATCTATGTGAAGGGCAGAGCAAGAAAGTTGAAAAGCTGGGGAGAATAACAAAGCCATCTATATCCCACCTCCAGGGCTGGCCCGCCCACTAGGCAAACTAGGCATTTGCCTAGGGTGCCGGCAGAGTGGGGCACCCAGGCATTAAAATTGTGAGGAAGGGAGGGAGGAGGAGGAGGCACTGTGGGGGGAGGATGGCGAGTTGTGGCACATGGGGGAGCAATGGGCACCATGGCTGCCTGGAGCGCCATGCGCCCTAGGGCCGGCCCTGCCCTCCTTCCTCCCCAATGGGGTCCCAAAGAAGCTCACATTGTTCTCCTCTCCTCCATTTTATCTTCACAACAACCCTGCGGGGTAGGTTAGACTGACAGTGTGTGACTGGCCCAAAATCACCCAGCAAGTGACATTAAAGTGGAGATTTGGACCTCGATCTCCCAGATCCCAGGGGTGTTTTGCGAGCTCCTGTTTAAATACACAACCACACCCTGAGAGCCACCTCTCTCCCTATGCTCCAGTGCAGCAACTTCAGTCCTCTGAGCAAATATTCGGTTCGTTTTCAAACAACAATGCCACAGAGAGCTTTTGAATGTACCGCCAACGTAAGCTGTTGCCTGACTCTCCCAAGGGCTCGTTTGCCATCCAAACCAAGCAAGAGAATTACAGATCTCACAGAGAGGAAAGAAATACTATGCTATTGGTTACTCCTGTTGTGCCCACATACTCTCTGCTGCCCAGGGGTGGAATTCTAGCTGGAGCTCCTTTGCATATTAGGCCCCACCCTCCTGATGTAGCCAATCATCAAAGAGCTTACAAAAAAGAGCCTTGTAAGCTCTTGGAGGATTGGCTACATCCGGTGGGTGGGGCCTAATATGCAAAGGAGCTCCTGCTAGAATTCTACCCTTGCTGTTGCCCGACTTTTCCAGAAACACGTTGTGTATCAGATTCTACCCAAGTACAGGCTGAATGCGTATTTAGAGCAAGCTATCGCACATGGCGTAGTGTGGCCTTCCCTCCTCCTCCTCTTTGGTTTAACAAGATTTGACAGCTTTAGGAGCAAGAAGATCAAACCAATTTACTGCAAATGTTCGGGGTGGGGGAAACAGCAATACGCCGTCTCTGCTTCTTTCTCCCTCCCCCCCAGATAATGATGACTTCAAAAACAAATGGGGTAAAAGTGGCTGCACTCATTGATTGATCTTTGTTTGGAACATTTAAAATAAAAAGAAGAAGAAGAAGAAGAAGCCATACCGCCCAGATATTGACCTGAAAATTTCTGTTCTGCTTATGTAAGCACTAGCATGCAAGAAAGAGTGATATTTCTCGAGCTGTGTCAAATGCTTTGGAACAGTTCATGCAATTTTTAAATAGACTCCAGAAGAGAATCACTTGCTCGTATTACCGAGTGTCAGGAGCGAAATCTGACCCCTCTTTCAAAAGAAAAAGAAAAGAGAATTTAAAAAGAGATTCTAGCGATTTTTATTAAATACCGTTAGCCGGCTGATTAGCTTCAAAAAGGGAACGCACAAAAGTCAGGGTATTTCTATACTACAAACTTCAGCTGTTGTTCATACTAGTCGAGCATCGCAGTTTCATTCACCCAAAGAGCACCCTGGGAATTGTAGTGCTATAGAGGTCATGAGAATTTTCTGAAATAAGAACATCTTGGAGCAACTACAAGTCCCAGGGTACTGTTAAAAGATACATGGCATGATGTACCCCATCCACTTCCCATCCTCAGAGGCTAGATTTTCCCTCCATTTTTTCGTCCCCTCACAGACTGAGCAGCCCTGAGAACATGTATCCTTCTCTCCTGAAGAAACTGTGGCTGTCCCACCCTGTATCAGCAAGATATAGTGGCTATTTGCTCAGCCCAAGAACCTGTGGGAACGGGTAGAATCATCCTTCTGCTTAAACCACTGAAAAGGGCACTTGAGATGCTTCTAAAATGCAAATAACAAAAGAATTTATTCAACATCAAGCGGAAAGGTCAGATGAAATTAGGGGTTGAAATTACTGAGGTAAAATTAGTACAAGCACAGACTTTTGTTCTTATATATCAGGCTAATGAGAGGTTCTTAAATAGGCTTGCCAAACTCCAGGTCCCAGCAGGGGCTCTCCCTTTTTCCCAGGCTCCTTCCCGCTACCAATCAGCTAGCCGATGGGAGGAAGCCCCGCTCCCACAGCCCCCATGAACCTTTCCACCTCCGGAGGCTTCAGACTCCACTGGAAAGTGGAGTTGGGATGGTGCATCTGTGTCTTTAAGGCTGAAGGGCGGGGCGGAGGAGCAGGCAGAATAACATGGCTGGGAAAGCAGCCCAGACTCTCCGTTGGTTGCACAATATTTGCAGAGGTCGTTTGCAGCCCAGACCCTTCGTTTGTCGCATAATCTTTTCAGAGGTCGGTTGCTCTGTGTTACTTTGAAGAAGTTGGAAGTTCAGCAACGCTGAGTAGAGATGTCAATCCCCAGGTGGAAGCAGGTCCTCCCCCACTTCAGAGTCGTCAGAAATGGGGGGGAGGGAAATGTCTGCTGAGCACTTCATTATTCCCTATGGAGATTGATTCCCACAGGGAATAGTGGAGAATTGACCTGGGGGTATCTGGGACTCTGGAGGGGCTTTTTTTTTTTTTGAAGTAGAGGCACCAAATTTTCAGCATAGCATCTAATGACTCTCCACAAAATTCGCGCCAAGTTTCAAATCGATTGGACCAGGGCTCCAGTTCTATGAGCCCCAAAAGAAGGTGCCCCTATCCTTCATGATTTCTAATGTAGGAAAGGCATTTAAAAGGTGTGCGGTTCCTTTAAATGTGATGGCCAGAACTCCCTTTGGAGTTCAGTTGTGCTTGTCACAACTTTGCTTATGGCTCCACCCCCAATGTCTCCTGGCTCCACCCCCAAAGTCTCCTGGCTCCACCCCCAAAGTCCCCAGATATTTCTTGAATTGGACTTGTTAACCCTATTCTTAAATTATTCAGTTACTTAAAGCTATGATGAGAGGCTTCTGTTCCAAACACTCTAATATACTTTATTTGTATAATTGTTGACTCTTTTGGAGCCCAAAAGGCTGGTACCCTTTTCCCAGTACCCAACCTCTATTTGGGGCCCGGCATTCTCCTAGAATTACAGACTACAGCGGTCAGTTCCCCCGGAGCTAATGGCTGCTTCCAGGGGTGGACACAAGGCCTTATTTTGGGCAGGAGCTCTGGAACTTTTAAATTTTATTATGCTCTTTCTTTCTGACCCTTCCCCCCCAAAAAATACTTGCTTCTGGGCACCATTGTTCAAACCCCCTGTGAGAATTTTGCTGCACCCAAAGATTTGACCAACTTTCTAACATTCCCCCCCACACACACACACAAAATGGGGAAATAACCAAAACATATAAAGCAGACAGATGGAAATCTTCATCATGCCACTGTGGCCACATAGGAGAAAGTAATTTAGAAAGTATGATGGGGGAGTCAGGTTTTGTTATGACAATTATAATTCAAGAAGCCTTTTAAGGTAGATGCTGAGCTGATATAATTTAGTCCACCTTCCGGTGATGTCGGGGGTGCGTGGCATATACAAATGAGTTGTGCTTATGAGCTCCAGCACCTCTTTTTCTGCAAAATGACTCTGGTGGACTCTATGACATTTCACCCAACTGAACTCCTCCCCTCCTCAAACCCCACTCTGGTTTGAGGCTCCTCCCTCAAATCTCCAGGAATTTTCCAATCCAGAGTTGGTAACCCTACCAACTTGAAAAATTAACACTGCATATCAACACAGAGGCTAATGTATACTGATAGGGTTGCAAGTGCAATTCAAGAACTATCTGGGGACTTTGGAAGTGGAGCCAGGAGACATTGGGGGTGGAGACAGGAGCAAGGGTGTGACAAAGCATAATTGAACTCCAAAGGGAGTTCTGGCCGTCACGTTTAAGAAGAAGACTGCAGATTTATACCCTGCCCTTCTCTCTGAATCAGAGACTCATAGTGGCTTACAGTCTCCTATATCTTCTCCGCCCACAACAGGCACCCTGTGAGGTGGGTGGGGCTGAGAGGGCTCTCACAGCAGTTGCCCTTTCAAGGACAACTCCTGCAAGAGCTATGGCTCACCCAAGGCCATTCCAGCAGGTGCAAGTGGAGGAGTGGGGAATCAAACCCAGTTCTCCCAGGTAAGAGTCCACACACTTAACCACTACACCAAACCACTACACCTTTTAAATGCTTTCCCGGTCACCATTGGAAATAATGAAGGATAGGAGCACCTTCTTTTTGGGGCTCACAGAATTAGACCCCCTGGTCCAATCTTTTTGAAACCTGGAGGGTTTTTTGAAGAGAGGCACTGGATACTATGCTGCATATTTGGTGCCTCTATCTCAAAAAGAAGAAGAAGAAGATATTGGATTTATATCCCGCCCTCCACTCCGAAGAGTCTCAGAATGGCTCACAATCTCCTTTACCTTCCTCCCCCACAACAGACACCCTGTGAGGTGGGTGGGGCTGGAGAGGGCTCTCACAGCAGCTGCCCTTTCAAGGACAACCTCTGCCAGATCTATGGCTGACCCAAGGTCATGCTAGCAGGTGCAAGTGGAGGAGTGGGGAATCAAACCCGGTTCTCCCAGATAAGAGTCCGCACACTTAACCACTATACCAAACTGGCTCTCCCAGAGTCCCAGATATCTGCAGATCGATTTGCCATTATACCCTATACTTGGAGGGTGTTTTGAGGAGAAGCATTGGATACTATGCTGAAAATTTGGAGCCTCTACCTTAAAAAACAGCCCCCCTCCAGAGCCCCAGATACCCGCAGATCAATTCCCCATTAAACCCTATGAGAATCGGTCTCCGTAGGGAATAATGGAGTGCCCAGCAGACATTTCCCTCCCCCCTGCTTTCTGAGGAGCCTGAAGTGGGGGGAGGGTCTGCAAACCGGGGGATCCCCTGCCCCCACCTGAGGATTGGCAACCCTATATACTGAAGACACAAGTGAAGCAAAACAAGTAAATATAGGAATCACAAACCCTGGAGAGCCACACAAATGGATCTGTTGAGGAAAAACGACGCCATTCTGAAGCACACCTCCCGGGCTCAAAATCGAAATTGTGACGGGCAATGAAAGATCCCTTTACACTGAGACACTAAATATTGTTTGGTGATAAAAATAGCTCCCTTTTTTATCTATTTAACAGAGGAGACATGCCCCAAAGGCACAGGGTTTTATCAGCAGGGAACGATGAAAATAACTGATTGAAGAAAATAATCGCCCCACTCTCAGAGGGACGGCTGAAGTTGTCACATTACACTTGTTGATGTTTTCCCTCCATGACAAGTCCCTGCAGCTTTTTTCAAAATGGAAACTGCAGTATCTGAGCAAACATCCACCAGTCCTCCAAGTCAGTTGACCCATTCGTGGACCAAACTGAATTTTGAGCAGGATTAAAAGAAATTGAAGAAGTGCTTGGAGGCAGAAGGGTTTTTTTTGTTTTGTTTTGTAGCAGGGACTCCTTTGCATATTAGGCCACACACTCTTGACGTAGCCAATCCTCAAAGAGCTTACAGGCCTCTTGGGATGGGGTCTACTGTAAGCTCTTGGAGGATGGGCTCTTAGTATAGGGCAGAGGTGGCCAACGGTAGCTCTCCAGATGATTTTTGCCTACACCTCCCATCAGCCCCAGCCATCAGCCATGCTGGCTGGGGCTGATGGAAGTTGGCTGGGGCTGATGGGAGGTGTAGGCAAAAAACATCTGGAGAGCTACCGTTGGCCACCCCTGGTATAGGGTCTACTGTAAGCTCTTGGAAGATTGGCTACAGAGAAATATCTGGGGACTTTGGGGGTGGAGCCAGGAGACATTGGGGGCAGAGCCAGGTGCAAGAGTGTGACAAGCATAATTGAACTCCAAGGGAGTTCTGGCCATCACATTTAAAGGGACAGGACACTTTTTTAAATGCCTTCCTTCCATAGGAAATAATGAAGGATAGGGGCACCTTCTTTTGGGGCTCATAGAATTGGACCCCCTGGTCCAATCGTTTTGAAACTTGGGAGGTATTTTGGGGAGAGGCATAGATGCTATACTGAAGATGATGCCTCTACCTCAAAAAAACGCCCCCCCCCCGATACCTCCAGATCAATTCTCCATTATACCCTATGAGAATCAATCTCCACATAGGGAACAATGAAGTGCCTAGCAGACATTTCCTTCCCTCTCCCCCCTCCCACTGTTTCTGGAGACTCTGAAGTGAGGGATTGGCGTCTCTACTCATGAGTTGCTTCCAACTTCTTCAAAGTAACACAGACACACCATCTCAAGAGGAAGCTTTTCAATCAGAGATTGAAGCCTCCAGAGGTGGAAAGTCACATGGTGGCTTTGGGGGTGGGGCTTCCCCTGCCAGCCAGTTGACTGGGGGCGGGAAGGAGCCTGGGAAAGTGGAAGAACCCCCGCTGGGATCTGGGGATTGGCAACCCTAATGGGGCTCCAACTCCATAGTGTATAATGGAGTGCCCAGCAGACATTCAAAACACTCCTTTCTGATAGCCCTGAAGTGGGGGGAGGGTCTCCAAACTGGGGGATCCCCTGCCCCCAACTGGGGATTGGCTACCCTAGGTCATCATGGTCTGGCCCAATTGGGGTACCAGCATCCCTAGAAACTGACAGGGAGGCAAACCTCGAGAATAGCCATACACATGGCCTACATTATCCCCAACTTCCCTTGTCTGAGAAGCTGCAGGAACCAACAAGACAACAACTGGGCAGTTTCTAAGATGTGAGACGGAAGCCAGGAGGAAAGGAGGAGGAACACGGTGAACTCACCTTCCATTTCTGTGTTGGATATGGTAATTCGGCACGCAAGAAGATCTGGTAGAGCTGCCAATCCCCAGTTGGGGCCTGGGGATCCCCCAGTTTGGAGGCCCTCCCCCCGCTTCAAGGTTATCAGAAAGCGGAGGAGGGGATGTCTGCTGGGCACTCCATTATACCCTACGGAGACTGATTCCCATATGGTATAATGAAGAATTGATCTATGGGTATCTGGGACTCTGAAGCTGTTTTTTGAGTAATTGCAGGCCCTCTCCAGCTCCCACCTGGAGGATGGCAACCAATTTGAATATAGCACATCTGATGTTGCCGAATTGCCGAGCAATACTGAACATTTGCAATTTTTCAAAATTGCAAATTTTTCAAAAGGGCAATTTTTCAATTCGTGCCCTTTTGTTTCCCTGACAGTTGCTTCCGTTCTGCGTCATTTTCCTTCCAACTCTTCGCCCTCGCTGCCCCCAACTCACTAACATGAAATCTTATTAGCCTTGGCAATCCGCATGCCTTTGTTTGAGTGTCTGAGACAGCATCACAACAGTTGAGCATCATGATGTCATCGATAACAAAAAAAAATCATGGGACAGGCGGGCAAAAGATGCAAAGCTCAATGAGAGCAAAAAAACAATGGCACAGACACGGGGTCAGATCTAGTGGGGGCAGAGGAGGGTGCTTACCCCAGGCGCTGATGGAGGGGGGGCACCAAATTGGGTATGGGGTCCGTTGTATTCTATGGGACCACAAGATAGAATGGCCCATAAGGGGGCGTCATTTTTTTTAATTTTGCCCCTCCTCCCAAAAAACACATGTAGATCTGGTCCTACACAGATAGGGCTTTTTTGGTAGCAGGAACTCTTTTTCATATTAGGCCACACACCCCAGATGTAGCCAGCCCTCCAAGAGCTTACAGTAGGCTCTAGAATAAGAGCCCTGTAAGCTCTTGGAGGATTGGCTACGTCAGGGGTGTGTGGCCTAATATGCAAAGGAGTTTTGCTATAAAAAAAAGCCATGGGCACAGAGAGTGTCACTGAATCACAAACATTGAGAATGCATGCATAATTTTTTAAAAATCACCGAAAAATTGAGATACCTTTCAATGTTCACAAAAAATCAACACAAAACACAATATGAATTTAGCTCAGCTAGGGTTGAGAGGTCCCCCCAGCCCCTGGCGGAGGATAGCGGGGTAGGATTGTAGATCCAACCTGGGAAGCTCCTGGAGATTTGAGGATGGAGTTGAGGGAGGAACAGACCTCAGTGGGATAAAACATTGACCATTGGCCATGCTGGTTGGGGCTGATGGGAGATGTAGGCAAAAAACATCTGGAGAGCTACCATTGGCCACCCCTGCACTATAGAATCCACCTTTCAAAGCATCTCTTTTCTCCAGTAGAACTGAGCTCTGAGCTCTGGACATGAACTCGAGAGCCCACCTGGAAGCTGACATCTAGTAAGCACAAAACTCAAACCGCCTGTACCCGACATTCTTCACTAGCTTTTTCTTATCTAATTACTTAACCTCCAGGGATGAATCTTCAACAATCTAAAATAGTTTGCAATCCGTATGAATACACACAAACCACCATGTTTGTACCACCATGTACGATGGAGAAACCTAGCAATCAGTTCTAGTACTACATCTTTACAAGTTGCTCTTTTCCTTTTTTCCCCTCCCTTAAGTGAGGGGGAAGGCTTTACACCTTTAACATCATTAACTTCTCTCTTGTGGCTGCTCCGCTAACTGTTATATTGAAATGGAGAAACACAGCAAGCGTCTCACATTCCCAAACAGCGAGAAATCCTTAAAGGCCCTTCCAGATCATCAGCAGCCCAGAAAGAAGGGGGCGGGGGGGGGGGGGGCGAGTTGAGCACTGACAAAAATTATTCCAATAAGTATAAAATTATTATAAAACTGTCACATTTCTAATATTTCATCTCATCCCTGACCGTAAGCTCCGCAGCTATAAAAGCAATATCTTCGACTCCTCGACGTGTGGGAACAACGGTTTGCATTCTACCCAGCTTACGACAGTCAAAATGCCTTTAATTATATTCCAGGTGGCTGTTGGCAAGGAATTCTTTAAAAACTCTCGTCAAGGTTAAAGTGTTACTTTCTCGCTTGATCCCGAGATCATCAATCTGTGATTTCTGTTTCACTTGACATGATATCTGTATCATTCTCGAGAAACGCTGTATTACTGTGCGGTCCTGTGAGGCTGGGGATAACATCGACTGTCCCTAAAGGTTCAGACGCAACACAGCAATGTCTCTTTCTCCTTTACTCGCCTTTAAAGGTCAGCCCGACTCAACACTAATGGATATGCTTACTTTGTATTTGAAGAGATAGTAATATCACCGTGTTGCGAGGCCAGAGGAGAGGGGGCGGCCGGGGTTCTTAATCTCAAGTGTATGGTAAGGAGCCGCTAACATCCTACAATCTTGTGTTTCTGGTAAGATGCTGTAACACCAATGAGGGGTGAAATGATTGCTTGCCGATCACAGCAAATAACTGGGCACCTTGAGAGTCCTACGTAGGATTTGGGGAAGGGAGATGTTGGCATTCAAATGATTGCTAGCTGTACAGCCCACAGTAATACCGTATCACTCCCAGACCATTAATTTAAACTCAGAGACGCCAAAACCCAAAGAAGAATCATCTTCATGGATCACTGACCTTGTTAACAAGTATAAAAGAGAATAAATTGTATTAAAGCGATGCCCACTAGCTCTGCTGTGTGGAAAGACCTATTCTTATATTTCTGGCATTACAAATTCCTGGTACCAAGATGGTAGTTAGGGGATTACAGGACTTTTGTCTTTTCAGTGGGCCCCTTTTCACTATTATAATATAGTGAGTTCGATGCATGGAAGAGATGAGGTTGCCGTGATCGTAGCTCTTTATTGAGTTACAGCATGGTAACTAGTGGCTAAGAAGACTGGCTAACTGGGCCACTTCTGGGTTCCCACACTAAGACCCCTTTGGATTGTTTGAACCAGCAGGAGGCTTCTGATTGGACCAGGGCAGCAGGGATTTGGATCCTACTGTTCATTGTTCTAGAGTCCCCAAGCTCAGTCGTCAAGGCTCCAATGAGCCAGGCAGGAACACGGGTACAGAACATTCACATGAATTCACATACACAACAACAATGTTGTAAGAACAATGCTCTAGGAAGAGCTATCGTAACAACAAATGAGAAGGCAACAGCTACCCTCCATGGTCCTAACCCTCTGGATTAATGAAACTTTCTTCTTATCTTACTGCTTTTTGACTTGCAGGTCTTCATCAGATGGAGATCCAACTTTCTTCCATGCAATCATGACGGCCAAATATTTAGCAATTGCTAAGATAGTTTTCCAGTCCTCATCTAAAAAGAAAAACAAGATGACGGTTTGAGATGGTAAAATCATATATCTTATTAAGAGGGAGGACAAAGAACTTCCTCTCAAATCAGACCTGATTTCGCGCTCCAAGAAAATGTGTGCTAAGGAGTCAAGCTGACCAGACCCTTATTCACAAATTCCGTCCAAATAGGCAGGGGCATGGGAGCTGGGTGGGGAGGCATGGCCCTTCTCACCACACACCCCCCCCAGCTGGTGATGAGGGAGCCGCTCCTGGTAGTGGTGGCAATGGGGGAGATGGGTCCCTACTTATCTATATACTATTAGCCACCCGTGGCCCCCATCTGTAAATGACGGAATCTGCAGGTTGGGGCTACACAATGACTAAACAGATATTTCTTCAAATCTGGGGTGCTTCCCAAGTTTGCAGAAAAATCTGATAATATTTTTAAAAACAAACACACAGGGGGCTTAAATCCTTCCAAGCAGGGCTCTTTTTCTAACATAAACTCCTCTGCATATTAGGTAGGCTTCCCAACCCTCCCGCCCTGGCGGGGGACCCCAGGATTTCCAGCCTCTTCCCCCGCTCCCCAAAAAAATGGAAGCGGGGGGAGGGGGAAACGGCGCCAAGGAGTGTGACGAACTGCCCCATCTCGGAGCGGGCGACGCCGCTGCGCGGCTGCCGCCTCTTCTCCGCTTCACCGTAGCTGCTCCTCCGAGATGGGCTCAGGGTGAGACCATCTCGGAGGAGCAGCTAAGATGAAGCGGAGAAGAGGCGGCAGCAGCGCAGCGGCATCGCCCACTCCGCTCTGCCTCTGAGGTAAAATCAGAGAAGGGGAGGGTGGAGACAGGCCAGGAGCATGGCGAGCCGCGAATCTGGGTCCTTCTAGGACCCGGACTCGCGGCTCGCCACACTCCTGGCCTGCCTCCACCCTCCCCTTCTCTGATTTCACCTCAGAAGCAGAGCGGAGCGGGCGACGCCGCTGCGCTGCCACCTTTTCTCCGCCTTTTCTCCGCTTCACCGTAGCTGCTCCTCCGAGATGGGCTCACAATTGGAGTTCAATTGTGCTTGCTCCACCCCCAAAGTCTCCTGGCTCCACCCCCAAAGTCCCCAGATGTTTCTGGAATTGGACTTCGCAACCCTAATATTAGGCCGCATCCCGCGGATGTAGCCAATCCTCCAAGAGCTTAGAAGGCTCTTAGTACAGGGCCTACTGTAAGCTCCAGGAGGACTGGCTACATCAGAGGAGCGTGGCCTAACATGCAGAGGAGCTCCTGCTAGAAAAGGAGCCCTGCCCCCAAGTGAGGTGCTAGCACAGAGAACACCCTAACCTCACAGCTGTACAGCCGAGAGCTCCAGACTGGATTTAGCAGTGGTGGCTACACAGCCTGGGATCCAATCTGGGCAAGGTGAAGGCAGCTGAGCAGAGCCCAGTGGCAGTGCAGCCCGGGGCTCCACACTGGACCTGGTGGCTGTTGTTCAGTCCGGGCACCCGGCTAGACATGATATGATGATGTGGAAGGAATAGAGGAAGCTGCAGCAGGTGGGCAACAGAGCTCAGGAGCCTTGCCGGGCCTGTGACCAGCAGTGGTGGTGGCACCAAAGATTTTTAATTCATATTTTTTTTTAGGCATATATTCCGCCCTTCCCCGTAAACGGGCTCAGGGCGGATCAGAACATACGATGACAACAATAAAAACCTACAGTTCAGAGTTAAAACAATCCATTAAAATTAAAAGAGTAAAAGCAATAAAACAATAAAGTGCACCACAGGCGGGAAGGGCGCATCATACAAGTAAGCAGTTATAGGCCCCGATTAAATGATGGTAGTAATAGCAAGATAGCACCGCAGTAGGGCACAGTGTCACCACAAGGGAGACCAACGGATGGAGTAATAGCTGGAATAGGATGCCTGCCGCCTCAGCCATAAGCCCGGCAGAATAGCTCCGTCTTGCAGGCCCTACGGAATGGCAGTGGCTCAGGTATGGCCCGGATGTCCATGGGGAGCTGATTCCACCAGGCAGGGGCTGGGTCAAGGCAAATCGGACATCCTTCGGGCCAGGGGTGGTCAGGAGGTATTGCGTAGTCGATCACAATAATCTCTGGGGCATATATGGGGAAAGGCGGTCTTTCAGGTATGTTGGTCCCAGACTGCAGAAGGCTTTAAACGTCAGTACCAGATGTCGGGTGGGAAAGACGTGTTGCCAAATACTCTGGATGTAGCTGCAAGAAGATCTACCACCGCAGAGATGGCCTCATTACCACAGGGACAATTGGCAAGATAAAGATCTAGAGGGATTTGCAAAAAATCTATTTCATCCCAGCTTATTTCTTTATTATTTATTACAAAATATTTATATCCCAGGAGCCTTGTGGCACAGAGTGGTAAGCGGCAGTACTGCAGTCCAAGCTCTGCTAGTGACCTGAGTTTGATCTGGCGGAAGCTGGGTTCAGGTCGCCGGCTCGAGGTTGACTCAGCCTTCCGTCCTTCCTAGATCGGTAAAAAGAGTCCCCAGCTTGCTGGGGGGGGGGAAGTGTAGACGACCGGGGAAGGCAATGGCAAACCACCCCATCAAAAGTCTGCCATGGAAACAGCGTGATGCGACGTCACCCCAGAGTCGGAAACGACTGGTGCTTGCACAGGGGACTACCTTTACCTTTATCTTAACCGTCGGTGGTCCTCGGAGACGTTACTACTGTCGCTGGTAACAGGAATCGACCCAAGCAAAGCGGCAGCCCTCTCCCATCTTAGATGTTGTGTGCAAGCAAAAACAAATCAGTTTTGCTGGCCCCGTGGAACTGGGGAGAGGTCCTGCAGGGAGGGTGTTTCATGAAACCGGTGCTGCCACAGAGAAGGCCCTGGCCCTGGTGGAACTCAGCCTGGCCTCCTTTGGCCCGGGGATGGAGAGGAGATTTTGAGCTCCCAAGCACAGTGCTCTGTGGGGAACATGTGGGGAGAGGTGGTGTCACAGATAGACAGGTCCCAGGCCATACAGGGCTTTAAAGGTCAACACCAGCACCTTGAACCGGATTTGGACCATAACTGGCAGCCAGTGCAAAGCTTTTAGCACAGGTTGAATGCGCTTCTGTCGGGACAGCTTCATCAGCAGTCAGGTTGCCGCGTTCTGCACCAGCTGCAACTTCCAGATCTGAATCAATGGCAGCCCTACGTAGAGGGCATTACAGTAGTCTATTCTCATTGCTAAGACGCTACATTCAAAGCAAGGAACCAACTGCCGTATCCACCAAAGGTGGGAAAAGGCAGATTTGGCAGGGCCTGCTACCTGACCCTCCATAGTTAGAGAGGGCTCCAGGAGTTCTTTCAGGCTCTTGACCTTCGACCCCAGTGTCAATACCACCCCATCAAAAGCCAGCAAGGAAATCTCCTCCGTCTTATTTTGCACAGCAACGCTGGTCATCAGAGTGGGGGGAGAGCTAACACATCGTTTATTTGAATAGCATTACCTTTGCACCCTATGCAATGCAAACCATTTCAAATGCGGAATTTTCACAGAAATCAGCGGTTCAGTCAGGCAACTAAACTATCCGAGGCCCGCAGATGTAGAGCTGATATTGCTACCAGTAATTAATATTAATTAAAGCTGAAGTTTTCAAGGTACGAAGCTACGAAAGGAATCGGCAGGGTTCGGGCCTCCTATTTGTCAACTTTTATTTGAAAGCAGCAGGAGAACAATCTGAACAATATTTAGCCTCCAACTATCACGCAGATTGTTTTGTGTGGCTGTAATTACACAAAGACAGCTTTGGTCGAAGCTCCTGAACACTTTTTATTGCTAATTTTGGCTATAAACCTGTTAATTAGTTACTAGTAAAACATTAGTGAAAGGAGCACAAAAAAAAAAAAAGGACCCATCTGTTTAACATTACAAAAACGTCTTCTGGGCATAACATTTTAAAGCAATTGTGGTAGTGACTGCATCACCTATTTATTGAACAAAACACACAAATTCTTTCCCTTTCATCTTCTCTTTGCCTTGAAATCTAAGCTCTCCAATTTAATATAGATAAAAACAGGGCTTTTTTTTTTTTTTTTGCAGGAGCTCCTTTGCATATTAGACTCCGCCCCCCTGATGTAGCCAATCCTCCACGAGCTCTTTAGCTTGGAGAAACGTCAACTGCGGGGTGACATGATAGAAGTTTACAAGTTTATGCATGGGATAGAGAAGGCAGAGAAGGAAGTCCTTTTCTCCCTTTCTCACAATGCAAGAACTTGTGGGCACTCAATGAAATTGCTGAGCAGTTGGGTTAGAACGGATAAAAGGAAGTACTTCTTCACCCAAAGGGTGATTAACACGTGGAATTCACTACCGCAGGAGGTGGCGGTGGATACAAGCATTGCCAGTTTCAAGAGGGGATTGGATAAACATATGTAACAGAGGTCCATCAGTGGCTATTAGCCACAGCGTATTGTTGGAACTCATTGTCTGGGGCAGTGATCCTCTGCATTCTTGGTGCTTGGGAGGGGCCACAGTGTGAGGACTTCTAGTGTCCTGGCCCCACTGATGGACCTCCTGATGGCACCTGGGGTTTCTTGGTCATTGTGCGTACAGAGTGTTGGACTGGATAGGCCATTGGCCTGATCCAACATGGTTTCTCTTATGTTCTTAGCTTACACGCACACATCTGCCCCCAAGTCCCACCCGTCCTTACCTTGTCTTAAAACAGATTGGGACTAGATTAAATACCTACTGGGAACTTCCTGGTAGCAAATCTCTAAAATGCACGCAGAGCGCATTTCCCAGCCCCCTGAACAGCTGGGGCACACAATGCATGCGCCCTGCACGTGGAGGACCAGTCTGAATGCTTCTCTTGCACGTGTGCAGGCTGTGCCTCTCCCAGTAGAAGGGCAGGGGCTGTGTGATTGCTGCAGCACGCACCCAAGAGAACCGGCTTTTTCAAAGCCAGGATGCCGTCACGCCACATTCCCAGAGAGATCCCACTCATTGTTTGAAGGGAAAAAATGACTCAATCCTGCAGCTCTAGTTTCCAAATAAATTCCAGACTTCAGATAGGATCCAGACAATGGGCGTGACCAACTAGGTGATCGCCTAGGGCAGCAACCTTCTAAGGGTGCCAAATCAGGCCAGGCCTGTAGCCACAGGGGGGCCTGTGTAGGGTTGCCAAGTCCAATTCAAGAAATGTCTGGGGACTTTGGGGGTGGAGCCAGGAGACTTTGGGGCGGAGCCAAGAGCAAGGGTGTGGCAAGCCTCATTGAACTCCAAGGGAGTTCTGGCCATCACATTTAAAGGGACGGCACATCTTTTTAAATGCCTTCCTTCCATAGGAAATAATGAAGGATAGGGGCACCTTCTTTTGGGGCTCATAGAATTGGACCCCCTGGTCCAAATCTTTTTGAAACTTGGGAGGTATTTTGGGGAGAGGCACTAGCTGCTATACTGAAAATTTGGTGCCCCTATCTCAAAAAACAGCCCCCCCCAGAGCCCTCGATACCCGCAGATCAATTCCCCATCATTCCCTATGGGAATCGTTCATGGAGGTGCATGATGGCTCTGGGGGCGGGGCTTCCCCTGCCGGCCAGCTGGCTGGGGGAGGGGGGAAGCCTCTAAAACCAGGGGATCCCCCTCTGGGACCTGGGGATTGGGAAGCCTAGGCCTGTGGGAGCACTGCCCCCTGACTTCCAGATAGCATCCCCTGACTCCCAGGAGGCCCGCTGGGGTGCAGCCTGCTTTTTTCTTTTTGCCCTGGCTGAATCGGTGAAGTGTCATCAGTGGCAGCTGGAGCTGGGAGAGCTTGAGTAGGGCACACAGTGCACTGCAGCAGCAAAAGGAGTGAGGCAGAGGAGCGGGAGGTGGAGGAAGCCACGTGAAATGGGCTGGGGAGGGGCACAATTTAGGGTTGCCAGGTCCAGTTCAAGAAATACCTGGGGACTTTGGGGGTGGAGCCAGGAGCAAGGTTGTGACAAGCATCATTGAACTCCAAAGGGAGTTCTGGCCATCACATTGAAAGGGACCGCACACCTTTTAAAGGCCTTTTCTCTGTCGGAAATAATGAAGGATAGGGGCACCTTCTTTGGGGGCTCACAGAATGGGACCCCCTGGTCCAATCTGTTTGAAACTTGGAAGGTCTTTTGAGAAGAGGCATCTGATGCTATGCTGCAAATTTGGTGCCTCTAACTCAAAAAACAGTCCCCCCCCCCAAAAAAATAAAACCCCAGGTACTCACCAATCAATTCTCCATTATTCTCAGTCTCTATAGGGAATGAGTGCCCAGAAGACATTTCCCTCCCCCTCCCCCTGCTTTCTGATGACCCTGAAGTGGGGGGAGGGCCCCCAAACCAGGGGATCCCCTGCCCCCACCTGGGGATTAAGTAACCCAATATAAATAGAGAATCACAGATAAATGACTAGCAAGGGAGCCCTCCAAATAATTTCAGCCAAGAACTGGCAAAGTAGAGTCTTCTCCACAAAACAAACTGCTGTAGAAAAAAAAAAGCCAACAGTAGCAGACAGCACCACATTATAAACACTACTTTCGTTGCATTTGGATTCATTTCCATGATCAAAATTGTAATCTTTTGCATTAAGCCTGTGGAAGCTTCAGAGAAACGGAAGCAGAGAGGCGCCGCCTTCGTAGCTGTCTGCTACTGTTGGCTTTTTTTCTACAGCTGTAAAGTACTGGGGTCGACGCAGTAAGAGACCAGAGTCGGAGAGTGATTTCAGCAAGCTTTGCTTCAGGAACACAACACAGACTGAGCTCTATTCAAACCTCCCGCTCCTTTATACAATTCTTGCCCCCTTCTGATTGGTCCTTAACTATGTACATGGATTGGCTATTTACAGGGCCCTAAGGGCCTATCAGGGTACAGTATGAGCCTAGATGTTGATTGGCTACTTATGTTTCAATCCTTCCCCTGATTGGGCACGCTTAGGCCTTCTCTGGAACCCTGGTGTGGAGTACAAGCTTTGGCTTGTTCAGCTTCCCTCCAAAAGTAACAGTTCCCTCCAAAAGTAACAGTTCTCCCATTTGAGCCTAGGACACAACAACAGCAGTTTGGCTGAAATCACTTGGAGGCTTATTGGTCCCAAAAAAAGACTGTTCTTGCTGTATAACTTCACCCATTTTGTCCTTTTAAGGACTGCGCATACTGTATGACTTCACTTTATGTACAATTCATTGCTTTAAGTGTTTCTTTATGGTTCTTTTATAAACTTCAAAGTAAAATTGTTTATTATTGGAGGGTGGTTTAATCACAGAACCCTTAGGGGCTCCCTTGCTACCCACCTGGGGATTGGCAACCCAAGGACAATTCGAGCTGCTGGCTGCCGAGTGCCAGGGTGGGGGGAGAGGGAGGTGGAAGGAAACCGGCCCCCTGCTTGTACGCAAAGAGCAGTCCCTTCTTGACTCCAAAGTTTTAGGGTTGGCTGCCTTGACGTGGCCACATTCGGAGCTTCCAGCTTTTGCCCCTACTTCAGAAAGCTTCTGAGAAGCAGCAAACCCTGCAGTGAATGAGAAAGGCTGCCCCCGGACTTTAAAAAAAGCCCCCCAACTTTTAAAATCCTGGCGACGGCCCTGAATCGGGCACTCCCATGTGACTCCCATGTGACTCGGAGAGGCCACGCCACTTAGGGTTGCCAAGTCCAATTAAAGAAAAATCTGGGGACTTTGGGGGCGGAGCCAGGAGACTTTGGGGGTGGAGCCAGGAGACTTTGGGGGTGGAGCCAAGAACAAGGATGTGACAAGCATAATTGAACTCCAAGGGAGTTCTGCCCATCACATTTAAAGGGACAGCACACCTTTAAAAATTCCTTTCTTCCATAGGAAATAATGAAGTATAGGGGCACCATCTTTTGGGGCTCATAGAATTGGACCCTCTGGTCCAATCGTTTTGAAACTTGGGGGGTATTTTGGGGAGAGGCACTAGATGTTATACTAAAAATTTGGTGCCTCTACCTCAAAAAATAGCCCCCCCCAGAGCCCCCAATACCAACGGATGAATTCCCTATTATTCCCTATGGGAATCGTTCTCCATAGGGAATAATAGAATGCCCAGTAGACATTCCCCCCCCCACGCTTTCTAAAAGGGGGGAGGACCTCCAAACCAGGGAATCCCCTGCCCCTTCCCTCTCTCTCTCTCTCACACACACACACACACACTTACCAGATCTTCTTCCGGAGAACTCTTGTGAAAGCGAAAGCAAAAGAAAGGGCGGGGCTGTTCTCCCAAGCCCTTCCTGCTCGCTGCCCAGCCTTAAAGGGGCAGACATTTTACAAACGGCTCAGGAGCTCTATAATGAAGCCTACAGGTATGTTCTCCCCCCCCTCCACCCCCCCCCTCTTCCCACTTCTTGAAGACCGGGAGATGAGGCTGCAAACCCAGGGGACTCCCGCCAGAGCGGGGGGGTTGGGAAGCCTAACGCCACTGCCTAGCGGCCACCTCTCCAAGTTCCCCCAGCATGGGCCTCTTGGAGTCTCCGAAAGGCCTGGGCAGTGCAACTCACTGTCGCCTGCTTCCTTCTCCCTCTCTTGCTTCCTTCTGCAAACTTGCTTTGCCAAGCTTGCTCAACTGCACAAGAGCTACGGAGCAAAGCTCCTTCCTTGGGGAGGAAGAGGGGGAAGGAGAGCTAGCTTTGCCAGGCTCTTTCAGTCACACAGCAGAGCTACCGATCCAAGCCTCCCTTGCTTCTGTTGGCTGAGGCTCAACGAGCCAGTGAGGTGGAGTAGGCTGAGTGTGCGTGTTTGTGTTCTTTATGAAGTTTATATCTCGCCTACCTGGCATTACATTTTACGACACACATGGCCCAGCCTGACAAGGTGAGGATCCGGCCCTCATAACAAATGAGTTTGATGCCCCTGATTCTAAGCATTCCCCCAGCCTTCTGTCCCTCTTTTGGTGGGACCGGAGAGACCAGTCCATTGCCTAGCACTGACATCAGCAGCCTGCAGATTTTACCCACCCCACCATTACAGCGTCTCTCTCTTTGTGCTTTCAGATAACTACCTTTCATTTTGATCATATCAGAAAATTAATTTATTTTGTGCTTCCAACGTCGGCTCGCTCATAAAAGCGCAGCTTCGTACAATGCAGCTTGCAATATTATTCACAAGCCAAACGAGCTTCAAGTTGACAAGCGCATTCCCGTTTTACTTTGTTATTAGTAAAAATGGTTCGTCAAAACATTGACACGTGCCGTATTTCAACTGCCATAAGTGGCAGCGATAAAACGGAAAGGATCGGGCCTTGACAATAACGTCCAATGAGAAATATTAAAATGTATCCTCCCTGCGACAAAAATTAAAAATAAAAAAGCGAAGACAAATGTCACAAAAATTACTGCAGCTAAAAGAACTTCAAAAATGGTTACTGAGCGAGGAAGCGAGGAAGAGAACTCTGCATGAGTGAGGAAGCCGGCTATCAAGGCCGAGGAGCAACAGTGGCTCAGTGGTAGAGCATCTGCTTGGTAAGCAGAAGGTCCCAGGTTCAGTCCCCGGCATCTCCAACTAAAAAGGGTCCAGGCAAGTAGGCACGAAAATCTCAGCTTGAGACCCTGGAGAGCAGCTGCCAGTCTGAGAAGACAAGACTGACTTTGATGGACACAGGGTCTGATTCAGTAGAAGGCAGCTTCATATGTTCATATGGTCAGGGGAAGGACGGTGGCTCAGTGGTAGAGCATCTTCTTGGTAAGCAGAAGGTCCCAGGTTCAATCCCCGGCATCTCCAACTCAAAAGGGTCCAGGCAAATAGCCGTGAAAAACCTCAGCTTGAGACCCTGGAGAGCAGCTGCCAGTCTGAGAAGACAAGACTGATTTTGATGGACGGAGGGCCTGATTCAGTATAAGGCAACTTCATATGTTCATATGTTCACAGGATGCGAAGATTGTGGGCACTCTCACATGTGCTAAATAATGTGGTTCCAATCCAGGTGGGGGCAGGGGCTCCCCCAGTTTGAAGGCCCTCCCCCCACTTCAGGGTCATCAAAAAGGGGGGGAGGGAAATGTCTGCTGGGCACTCCGTTATTTCCTATGGAGACAGATTCCCGTAGGGTATAACGGAGAATTAATCTGCAGGTATCTTGGGATCTGGGAGGCCTGTTTTTTTGAGGTAGAGGCACCAAATTTTCAGCATAACATCCAGTGCTGGACTTTAGAATAAAAGTCAGAAAGTCAGAAGCTCCAGCTGCCCTGGCTCAGCAGGAAGGAGACCCAAACAATGGCTGTAGCTAGAGATAAACTCCATCCCATTCACCTCCATCCTCTGTTTTCTTCACTCCAGGGCAGGGCTCTTTTTGTAGCAGGAACTCCTTGGCATATTAGGCCACACACCCCTGATGTAACCAATCCTCCAGGAGCTTACAGTAGGCCCTGTAAGAAGAGCTCTGTAAGCTCCAGGAGGATTGGCTACATCAGGGGTGTGTGGCCTAATATGCAAAGGAGCTTCTGCTAGAATTCCATCCCTGGGCCACACACCCCTGATGTAGCCAATCCTCCTGGAGCTTAGAGTAGGCCTTGTACAAAGAGCCCTGTAAGCTCTGGGAGGATTGGCTACAGCAGGGAGGTGTGGCCTAATATGCAAAGGAGCTTCTGCTAGAATTCCACCCCTGAGGTAGCCAATCCTCCTGGAGCTTCCAGTAGGCCTTGTACAAAGAGCTCTGTAAGCTCCAGGAGGATTGGCTACATCAGGGGTGTGTGGCCTAATATGCAAAGGAGCTTCTGCTAGAATTCCATCCCTGGGCCACACACCCCTGATGTAGCCAATCCTCCTGGAGCTTACAGTAGGCCCTGTAAGAAGAGCTCTGTAAGCTCCAAAAGGATTGTCTCCATCAGGGGTGTGTGGCCTAATATCCAAAGGAGTTCCTGCTACAGAAAAAAGCCTTGCTCCAGGGCATTCTGGGAACTGTAGATCTCATGCTGATTCTTCACAAATCTGGTTCATTTGCATATAAAACAGGAGATGGGGGGGTCTAATCAAGGTCTGCAGGTAAAGGTAGCTGAACCATTCCCACTGCAATTCCCAGTCATTCCACATCGGCTTTCTTTTGATATCGGAAGCAGGCTTGGGGGGAAGGGAGTTGGGTTACCATGGAGAGGAAAGTCAGGAACAACAAATATGGCTACCGCTAGGCATGAGGTTCTTCCCTGAAGGACCCTGGAAAAGGTAACAGTCCTGGACTCCAGCCCAATGCCAGAGTGTGGCATCTGAAAAATACAAAAAAAACCCAAAAAACCCTCCCACTAGGGTCACCTATCCCCAGGTGGGCAAACCGGAAACTGCAGTGTACGGATTAGCAAACGCTAAAAATAAACATAAAACCACTGCGTTTTTATGTTGCAAGAGTGGTGTGAAATAACTTTTTGATTTTTCTATGGACATTTAATGAATTTTGGTTTGCGATGATGATAATATAATTGCATCATTCTGAAAGAAATCGCTTAGGCATTTCTTTGCAACATTAAAAACGCAGTGGTTTATTTCTAGTGTTTGCTAATCCCCAGGTGGGCGCAGGGGATCCTCCCCCCGCTTCAGGGTCATCAGAAACTGGGGAGGGGAGGGAAATGTCTGCTGGGCACACCATTGTTCCCTATGGAGAATGATTCCCATAGGATATAATGGAGAATTGATCTGTGGGTATCTGGGGCTCTGGGGGGGGACTGTTTTTTGAGGCAGAGCAACCAAATTTGCAGCATAGCATCCGGTGCCTCTCCCCAAAACACCCTCCATGTTTCAAAAAGATTGGACCAGGGGGTCCAATTCTATGAGCCCCAAAGCAAGTGCCCCTATCTATAATTTCCAATGGAGGGAAGGCATTTAAAAGGTGTGCAGTCCCTTTAAATGTGATGGCCAGAACTCCCTTCAGAGTTCAATTGTGCTTTTCACAACCTTGCTCCTGGCTCCACCCCCAAAGTCTCCTGGCTCCACCCCCAAAGTCCCCAGATATTTCTTGAATTGGACCTGGCAACCCTCACACATACACACGGAGTATATCCCTAGCTACCACTGTAATATCTAGCATGGCCACTGGTCTGAAAGGATGGAGGGATGTGGCATATGGGCTTTGCCTCCAAACTTTGTCTGAATCTAAGAAAAGCTGAGGAGATTCTTCCACCTCAGCTCCTTTTATAGGCAGCTCTTTAAACCAATCTCATTTCCTCTTCCAACTTTACATTCATTAAATAATTTCAGTCACGTCTTGACTTCTAAGAAGACTGCTATCTCAGCCTTTGGTTGAGGGAGTTTTTAGGCTGCTTTGTGTTGGTAGCCTCTTCCTGTTTCCACAGAAACCGCTGGAAGTCTGCTGCCCCCATAGTAAGGCTACTTCTCCATGTGCAGTCCTCAGCCTCAGCACAGTGTTTCCTTTACCCTCTTCCCACAGCATGGAGCCTGTTCCTGCATTCCAGACTCTCCATACCAGCCAGTTTGGTGAAGTGGTTAAGTGTGCGGACTCTTATCTGGGAGAACCGGGTTTGATTCCCCACTCCTCCACTTGCACCTGCTGGAATGGCCTTGGGTCAGCCATAGCTCTGGCAGAGGTTGTCCTTGAAAGGGCAGCTGCTGTGAGAGCCCTCTCCAGCCCCACCTACCTCACAGGGTGTCTATTGCGGGGGAGGAAGATAAAAGAGATTGTGAGCCGCTCTGAGACTCTTCGGAGTGGAGACTCTTCGGAGTGGAGGGCGGGATATAAATCCAATATCTTCATATTCTTCTTCTACCCTATCTGCCATGTCATGAAATTGAAGTCTACTACTAGGGATGGGGGCAAACTGAATTATGAACCAAAATTCATCATGAACTGAGCCTGGTTCATGGTTTGTGAACCACGGGTCATGCCATCCCAGCCCTCATGAGCCCCATGAAGCTCCCATGAACCTCCTAGGTTGGTTCATGGAGTCATAGAGTTGGAAGGGACCTCCTGGGTCATCTAGTCCAACCCCCTGCACAATGCAGAAAACTCACAAACACCTCCCCCTAAATTCACAGGATCTTCATTGCTGTCCGATGGCCATCTAGCCTCTGTTTAAAAACCTCCAAGGAAGGAGAGCCCACCACCTCCCGAAGGAAGCCTGTTCCACTGAGGAACCGCTCTAACGGTCAGGAAGTTCTTCCTAATGTTGAGCCGGAAACTCTTTGGATTTAATTTCAACCCATTGGTTTTGGTCCTACCTTCTGGGGTCACAGAAAACAATTCCACACCCTCCTCTATATGACAGCCCTTCAAGTACTTGAAGATGGTGATCCTATCACCTCTCAGCCGCCTCCTCTCCAGGCTAAACATCCCCAACTCCTTCAGCCTTTCCTCATAGGGCTTTCCTCATATGTTTGTGTGGTTCATTTCAGCAGACATGTTCATGCCAGCAGTGGGGCTTGAAGAATGCAGTCTCTTTAAATGCCTTCTGCAAGCCATACCATTGCAGTAGTATGGCTTGCAACACAATTTAAAGGGACACCTTTAAATGCTTTTTTGCAAGCTGGGCTACCCACTGCACCTCTACAGCACGACTCAAAAGTGAATTGAGAAGGTGCAATGCAGCAAGTGAACTGGGATGCCATCTAAACAATCTCTTTAAATGGGTTTTTGGAAGATTTCCTCATAGGATTTTCCTCATAGGTTCGTGTGGTTCATTTCAGCAGACATTCTTCAGTGGGGCTTGAAGAATGCATTTAAAGAAACTGCAGTCTCTTTAATTGCCTTCTTCTAAGCCATACCATTGCAGTAACATCACTCGCAAAACCATTTAAATGCTTTTGCAAAACCATTACAAATGCTTGCAAAACAATTTAAATGGACCCCTTTAAAGGCTTTTTTGCAAGCTGGGCTACCACTGCACCGCTTCGGCACGACTCACCAGTGAATTGAGAAGGTGCAATGCAGCAAGTGAACTGGGATGGCATCGAAACAGTCCCTTTAAATGGGTTTTTGGAAGATCTCCTCCTCGCATTCTGCAGCTGTCAGGCAGCCAATGCGTTAGTAGCCTCTTGCCATTTCTACAGAAACCACTGGAAGTCTGCTGCCCCCGTAGTAAGGCTGCTTTTCCATGTGCAGTCCTCAGCCCCAGGAAATTGCCCCCACCAGAAAGGAGGGAGGGAAGATACACGAACCTCACAAACTGGAACTAGTTCACAAAGTGAGGAAGGTTCATCCTGGTTTGTGGGACCTCACAAATCATGAACCAGGACGAACCTCCATTTTCCCGGTTCGTGTCCATCCCTATTTACTGCTCATATCCATAAAGCACAGAATCATAGAATCATAGAGTTGAAAGGGACCTCCAGGGTCATCTAGTCCAAACCCCTGCACAATGTAGGAAACTCATAAATACCTCCCCCTAAATTCACAGGATCTTCATTGCTGTCAGATGGCCATCTAGCCTCTGTTGAAAAACCTCCAAGGAAGAAGAGCCCACCACCTCCTGAGAAAGCCCGTTCCACTGAGGAACTGCTCTAACGGTCAGGAAGTTCTTCCTAATGTTGAGTCGGAAACTCTTTTGATTTAATTTCAACCCATTGGTTCTGGTCCTACCTTCTGGGGTCACAGAAAGCAATTCCACACCATCTTCTAGATGACACCCCTTCAAGTACTCGAAGATGGTGAACATATCACCTCTCAGCCACCTCCTCTCCAGGCTAAACATCCCCAGCTCCTTCAACCTTTCGTCATAGGACTTGGTCTCCAGACCCCTCACCATCTCCATCGCCCTCCTCTGGACCCGTTCCAGCTTGTCTATATCCTTCTTAAATTGTAGTGCCCCAAACTGAACACAATACTCCAGGTGAGGTCTTACCAGAGCAGAGGAAAGTGATACCATCACTTCACATGATATATAAGTTCCCAGCTCAAAGCCATTGTACATTAAATTAGGTTCGTCAGCTTTGAACTGAGAAATACCTGGAGGTTTTGGAGGTGGAGCCTGGGAAAGCTGGGGTTTGGGGAGGGGAGGGACCTCAGCAGATATAATGGCATAGAGTCCACCTTTCAATGAAGTCATTTTCTGTAACCAGGAGACCAGCTGTAATATCGGGAGATTTCCAGCCGCCGCCCTATTATTTCCAGAAGCAATAATTAAGGGGCTTCGTCCTTTAGGATCTTTCTGAAAGTTCTCCATGGCTTGGCACCTTGAATTCACTTTGCACCGAAAGAGGTACGTTGCGCTGTGTGTATCAGACGACCCTCATTAGCCATCCCTTCCCATTAATGATGAAATAATGCAATCTCCTATTTTCTGTAATTAACTGTATTAGGAAGTCATTTTTCTGGGCCCATTTTTTTTTAAAACTGAAATTCCATTCAAAGTTCAGCATATCAGATCTTATTAATTTTATTACATTACAGCATGAAACGTTTCGTCGGAGGAGGAGAGGCGGGGAAGGAATCAAACCCAAACGCGACGCTTTGATAATACTGGTTTTTCAAAATCCTGTGCTACCGCTTTTCTGCCTCTCTTATTTTTAAAAACAATCCGCGTCAGAGTTTTCTAATATGAAGAGCTTTCCCCCACTCCGCCATCAACCGGGGCCAACTGATCTCATGCTACTTCAAAGGCATGTTTGGTCTATTTCTCCATTCTTTTTCCTTAAAAAAAAAACACACAATGAGATTCTAAGGCCTCCAACTAGGACGGTTATGAAGCTCACAGCTCTTGCCTGATCTGTGATTGACCTATAGTTGGTTGGGAGAGGAAAGGGGATGCATAAATTATATTAATTACCTCCTGGGAGACCATTGTATCATTGACTGTAGTTGGACCCCCCCCCCCAAGTGCTAAGTAGGGCCTTTCCTACAGGGGGTGGGCTCCTAAATGAATAGTTTCCACAGGCATGTGAAAATGTATTTATTTTTAACAGTTTTTGCTAGATTCTGCTGAGAGTGCTGCCATGTCTTACAGCCACATCTTGGGTTTGTGCCTTTGTTTTAGCTTGATGTGTTGGGGTGGGCATAGGGTTGCCAAGTCCAATTCAAGAAATATCTGGGGACTTTGGGGGTGGAGCCAGGAGACATTGGGGGTGGAGCCAGGAGCAAGGTTGTGACAAGCACAATTGAACTCCAAGAGAGTTCTGGCCACCACATTTCAAGGGACTGAACGCCTTTTAAATGCCTTCCTTCCATAGGAAATAATAGAGGATCGGGGCGCCTTCTTTCGGGGCTCATAGAATTGGACCCCCTGGTCCAATCTTTTTGAAACTTGGGAGGTATTTTGGGGAGAGGCACTAGCTGCTATAGTGAAAATTTGGTGCCTCTATCTCAAAAAACAGCTCCCCCAGAGCCCCCAATACCCACGGATCAATTCCCCATCATTCCTATGGGAATCGTTCATGGAGGTGCATGATGGCTCTGGGGGCGGGGCTTCCCCCGCCGGCCAGCTGGCTGGGGGAGGGAGGAAGCCTGTAAAACCGGGGGATCCCCCTCTGGGGCCTGGGGATTGGGAAGCCTAGGTGGGCAGAATTGAGAGCTTGTTCAACTGCTATTATTATTTAGTCCACCTTTCTCACTGAGGTTCAAGGCGGATTACAAGACTGGCAGACCAGTGGCCAGTATAGGCAAATTTACTTCACTTATACCCAGTGTTCCCTCTAAGCTCAGTTAATGTGAGCTAGCTCACGGTTTTTTAGCTTCTGACTGACACATTTTTGTCTTAGCTCAGGAAAAATAGCCCCAGAGCAAACTAATTTATGCAGGAGCTCACAACTTTAATGCCAGTAGCTCAAAAAGTAAAAATTTTGCTCACAAGACTCCACAGCTTAGAGGGAGTATTGCTTACACCCCACCTTTTCTCCCAATGTGGACAGGTTCAAGTTCATCCAGCGATAGGATTGCAACCCTTGGAGCACGGAAGGTGGAGACTGAAAGTGATGAGACAGGAAGTGATGTGATGATGCTCTAGGAATCTCAAAAATCTCAATAGTAAAACCATAAAGATTTTTGAAATGTGTAGTGTCATAATCTCACTCCCTCTTCTAGAAGAGGAAGTGATGCCATGTCACTTTAGGGATTTCCTAGTACATCTTGATATCACTTCCTTTCCAAAACAGGAAGTGACACCCTGGTGATGATCGACACCGTTCCCCCAGCCTTTCCCTCTCCCACTCCAATGAACAAGGACTGGGGACAAGAAAATTTGCTAGAAGGTCTCCTTCCTTAGCCTGATAAGTGGCAACCCTACACAAGCTAGCTTGAGGTATTTTGTTGATAGCTCAAGTGTCTGTTCCAGAAATTAAGTCCACTTAGGAGTTCATCCCTGTCTACATACTTCCCCTCTCCCTCCCATACATTTTACTCTGTGGCTGGGCCACACACACATACCTTTGAAATTGAAATTATGAAGCTGCCTTATACTGAATCAGACCCTTGGTCCATCAAAGTCAGTATTGTCTTCTCAGACTGGCAGCGGCTCTCCAGGGTCTCCAGCTGAGGCTTTTCACACCTATTTGCCTGGACCCTTTTTTTGGAGATGCCAGGGATTGAACCTGGGACCTTCTGCTTCCCAAGCAGATGCTCTACCACTGAGCCACCGTCCCTCCCCATCCCTTTGTGCACAGGGATCATCCCTTTTCAGAATTATAGCTTAAACACCTACCATTTTCTACTTCTCAGGGGCGGCGGGTGGGGGATGTCAATTTGTGTTAGTTCTGTTATAATCTTACTGTTCTTTACCATTGTCATTTTTAGAGGGAACTTCTGCCATCAAGTTTCCATTTTGGCTGGTATTTCACTCGAAACTGCTTCCGGCTCCTCTCTGTTTGTCAGTTGTCACATGAGCCTAAGAAAGAGGGCTTCTGGCCATCAACACCTCTGAGAAACAACTGAGGGGCAGGAGTGCCCCTTAAATGCCATCCTGCTTACTGAGGGAAGCAGGTGTTCTAAAGAGAAGCCAGCCTGGCCTTGTATCCTGCAATCAGACTATTGATCAGTGCCTTTCAAGTGATGAATTAGTGTGCCGTTAGCCTTCAAAGAATCCCGCTGCGTCAACGGTCTACCAAAGGTGGAACTGTACTCCCGTTATCGTTTCCCCGAAATAGGTCAGACTTGACTGAAAAACTGCAATCAAGATACTTGAATTGCCCACAAAAGTCTCATCAGGTCACTGCCACAACCGTTTGGGGGGAAATATTCCCCCAAACACCTCCTTCTCTCCTTTATCCAGTCAGGTAGAGTACTTGAACGTCCACAGTGTAGGATTGCCAGTTTCCAGGTGGGGCCTGGAGATCTCTCAGAATTACAGACATCTCCAGACAACAGACATCAGCTCCCCTGGAGAAAATGGCTGCTTTGGAGGGAGGGCTCTATGGCACTGTGGCTCACTGAGATCCCTCCTTTCCCCAGCCCCTAACCTCACATGGACATAGAAAGCCAGGGCTTTTTTTGTAGCAGGAACTTCTTTGCATATTAGGCCACACACCCCTGGTATTGCCAATCCTCCTGGAGCTTACACTAGGCCCTGTACTAAGAGCCCTGGAATCTCTTAGAGGATGGGCTACATCAGGGGGTGTGGCCTAATATGCAAAGGAGTTCCTGCTATTTAAGAAGCCCTGGCTTCCTATGTCCATGTGAGGTCAGAGATTGGGGAGAGGAGGGATCTCAGGGAGTCACAGTGCCATAGAGCCCACCCTCCAAAAGCCAGAAATCCCACTCCCAAATTCAACGTACTGACACCACACGGAAGTGACATCATCATGTCAGTGATACCATGTGGTGATGCTCTGGTTTTTGTGCAAAACTCTATGGTTTGAGGGTGATTTTACCATAGAGTTTTGCTCCAAAGGCAGAGTGTATTCCAACATGATGACATCAGTTCCATGTGATGTCAGCATGTCGTGGCACTCCGCCCTCACTCCTGGAAAGTCCATCCCTCGCCCCTGCCAGCACAATCATTGAACCTACTAAACACAGCATTATAGACCACAGTCCCAAATAAGTTATCTAAGTAACGTTGTGAAGCATTTACTACCATGCTCTCCTATTGCCTGCATAGAAAAGATGTCTTGAATAGTTCAGTTTTGCATTGTTGGCAGAAAGCCAGGTGCTTTCCTAACCTTCTTGGCCAGGGTTACCAGGTCCAACTCAGAAAATACCTGGGAACTTTGTGGATGGAGCCAGGAGACTTTCCCAGTCCTTAAAACAAACAAATAAAAATACAGTAGTGCAGTTCCTCTGAATGCAGTCTTCATTTCCTCATCCCCCAGCAGCTTAAGTTCCACTAAATGAAAGTGAACATATACACTCTTACAAAGCAGTCAAATAAGCACAGTCAGCAAGCACGCACTTTTGTGATCTCGCTGCGGCAACTTACGTTGCTGAATATAAACATCTGGCTGTATTTCAACCAACTTCTTCAGACTAACAGGAAAATGAAAGAACAGCCTAGAGGGTGGTGTTTTCCTCCAAACAAAGGGACTGATCACACACACACACACACACACACCCCGCAGCTTTCCTCCTGCTGAGATTTAAAGGCACACACACATTCAGAACTACAAACAGTTGCAAGCATCTTCTAAACCTGCTGAGGTTTGACGGCACCTGCAGGGCTGGTGGCAGACTTTCTGGCACCCTAGGCTGGAAGGGTGGGGGCCACCCTTTCCCTCCTGGGAGATTTAAATCATGTGGGAGGGTGCTCAGGAACAGTCACTGTCCTCCCCATGCCACCCACGGCAGCAATTCAAATTGCATGGGAAGAGTGGCAGGAGCGAGCGCACATGCCTCCCTGTGTGACGTAAAGAGCCCACCAACCAGCCTGAATGAGTCAATCCATCTTGTGACGCAATCCATATTATTTTGACTGCTTGGTTAAACAACCTCATAGCCAAGTTGCTTGCGATTTCCCTCAATAAACATTCTTAGTGCTCTGGATTCTAAGGGTCTGCCAGTTATTGACCCAAATGGCCAATTCTCATAGTAAAAGAGAAAAAGGTTTATTGAAATCATATACATAAGAACATAAGAGAAGCCATGTTAGATCAGGCCAACGGCCCATCCAGTACAACACTCTGTATCACACAGTGGCCAAAAATTTATATATATATAAGAAAATAAGAACATAAGAGAAGCCATGTTAGATCAGGCCAATGGCCCATCCAGTCCAACACTCTGTGTCACACAGTGGCAAAAAAATTATATATATATATATATATATATATATATATATATATATATACACATACACACAAACATACACACACACACACTGTGGCTAATAGCCACTGATGGACCTCTGCTCCATATTTTTATCTAAACCTCTCTTGATGGTGGCTATGCTTGTGGCCGCTGCCACCTCCTGTGGCAGTGAATTCCACATGTTAATCACCCTTTGGATGGAGAAGTACTTCCTTTTATCCGTTTTAACCTGTCTGCTCAGCAATTTCATCGAATGCCCACGAGTTCTTGTATTCTGAGAATAGAAGAAGAAGAAGAAGAAGATATTGGATTTATATCCCGCCCTCCACTCCAAAGAGTCTCAGAGCGGCTCACAATCTCCTTTACCTTCTTCCCCCACAACAGACACCCTGTGAGGTGGGTGGGGCTGGAGAGGGCTCTCACAGCAGCTGCCCTTTCAAGGACAACCTCTGCCAGAGCTATGGCTGACCCAAGGCCATGCTAGCAGGTGCAAGTGGAGGAGTGGGGAATCAAACCCGGTTCTCCCAGATAAGAGTCCGCATACTTAACCACTACACCAAACTCGCTCACCCTTTGGGTGAAGAAGTACCTCCTTTTATCCATTCTAACCCGACTGCTCAGCAATTTCATTGAATGCCCACGAGTTCTTGTATTGTGAGAAAGAAAAAAGTACTTCTTTCTCTACCTTCTCCATCCCATGCATAATCTTGTAAACCTCTCTCATGTCACCCCGCAGTCGACGTTTCTCCAAGCTAAAGAGCCCCAAGCGTTTTAACCTTTCTTCATAGGGAAAGTGTTCCAAAC
Source organism: Heteronotia binoei (assembly GCF_032191835.1). Classification (NCBI taxonomy): domain Eukaryota; kingdom Metazoa; phylum Chordata; class Lepidosauria; order Squamata; family Gekkonidae; genus Heteronotia; species Heteronotia binoei. The sequence goes on from NC_083231.1 coordinate 11,481,387, forward strand.
CTGTAATCATTCTAGTTGCCCTTTTCTCCACTTTTTCAGAGCGTAGCCTTGTGCTGTGGATAGCCAGAGACAGGAATGATAGAAGCGATGTGGTTACACAAAATTATAGTACAAAAAAAAAGCGCACACAAAGATTCTCTCACCAACTAAGAGAGCCAGTTTGGTCTAGAAGAGAGCCAGTTTGGTTTAGTGGTTAAGAGTGCAGACTCTTATCTGTGAGAACCGGGTTTGATTCCCCCCTCCTCCACTTGCAGCTGCTGGAAAGGCCTTGGGTCAGCCATAGCTCTCACAAGAGTTGTCCTTGAAAGGGCAGCTTCTGAGAGAGCTCTCTCAGCCCCACCCACCTCACAGGGTGTTTGTTGTGGGGGAAGAAGATAAGGGAGATTGTCAACTGCTCTGAGACTCTGATTCAGAGAGAAGGGTGGAGTATAAATACAGTCTTCTAAGCACTGGTTCCCTCGGAAGTTGGTGCCTACAGTTCCTTAGAGTATCAAGGTCAATGGCGAAGACCTTCTGCTCCATTGCCAGAGCGATGTGATAACTAGCTAGCCATGTCTGAAGCACAATAAACTACAAAGCATACTTTCACCCCATCCCTCCTGCACGTCTTAGCAGTTAGATATATGTGTCTCCAAGCAATTATAGGAAACAAAAGTTACAAAGTTCAGTGTTCAGAATAAGCAATACTGCCAGGGTTCGTGTCTTTTAGAAAACATGGCATGCTCATCCTGACATCAATATTCCTTACAAGCTGGTAATAGTACTTTGGTACTTTGCCAAGAATACCCTTCTGTAAGTTCTCTTTGTCACTGCCCAGATTGTGGGCATTCCTTTACACTGGAGTAGAACCTAAATCAGCAACCGATTTAGGATGAAGAGGTGTCTGAAAGAAGGTTTCTGCCTTAACTTCAGGTCGTGGTTAGGTGGATTTGAGCTGAACTGGAAAACAGGCCTTATTCCAAGCGACATGGCAATGGTATGTGTGTCCCTGACCATGCCTAGTAACAGAATGTGTTTTCAACCTTCCTGCTCTTTCTTTTTGTGTGTTGTGCTGTTGTGTGTTATGTTGCTTCCTACTTATGGAGACCCTATGAATGAACATCCTCCAAAAAGTCCTACCGGGTCTTGCAAGCTGAGGGCCCTCGTGGCTTCCCTTATTGAGTCAATCCATCCCATAAGAACATAAGTGAAGTCACATTGGATCAGGCCAGTGGTCCAAACTGTCCATCACTCTGTGTCACACATTGCCCAAAACTCAGGTGCCGTCAGGAGGTCCACCAGCAGGGCCTCCTGCCTAGGGTAGCCAAGTCCCCATAGGTACCATAGACTCTTCCCCAGAATTGCTAGAGCATCCCTATGTGGAACCATAGAGCTTCCAATGAATTCCTAGAGTGCCCCCACGAACCATGCCTCTTGCAATATATCGTTTCCGGGCACTGCACATGCAGCATGACAATGGGACTCTTTGGGGGTGGGGACCCCCTGGCAGGTTGGAGCCCACCAACGCGGGGGATCCTCCGACCCCGGCGGGAACCTGCCAGCCTTACTCTTGCCTCTTTTCCTGCCGCCTTCAACTTTTCCTCACAGTGACTTTTCCAGTGACTCTTGTCTTCTCATAATGTCACTGAACTATGATAGCCTCCGTTAAGTCATTTGGCTTCGAGGGAGCGTCTAGGCTTGATTTTGTCTCTCCAGAGTCAAAAAGTTTGTCGCCCATTCCAAGTCCTCCTCAGCGTCTCATTGCCGAGTCGAACGAAAACGCTCGCGCTTATTCAGAAGTGCGACTGACCCCGTGAACCTTTCGCTTCCTGCTGGAGCTCGGTGACAATTCGTCAGCCGTAATTGATACGCCGTAATATTTCCTTTGTCGCTGCTGGAGAGTAGAGACTTGTGTTTTTAATGATTTTCTGTCACCACCTGAGAGCGATAAAGCCTATGAGCACGATAAAGGATTTTTGGATACCCCACTGAGGACATATCATGTTCTGCTGTCTTCTCAATAGATTCTATGGATGCGGCTACAGCGTGCGCACAACCTAAATATTTTGGGCTTAGACTAAGAACCGTCTATTTCTTATGGTGCGATTACACAGCATGGGTGGCATACCACCGGCAAAAGAAAGAGAGCTCTGAGGGGTGATAGGCAGTGGTTAAAAACCTTCTGCTTGCTGGAGAAAGAGGAAATTCTGACTTGGCTATTTTGTGAAAGAAAAGCCTGAACCGAGAGCTGCCGGAGAAATATATAGGCCATGACAGGAGAGCAGAAATATCATGGAACACCCAGCAAAATGACTTGTAGTACATACCTAATTGGCTTAAATTGCTTATTTGGGTTTTCTGTGAGCAGCAAATGTAGACCATATAACTTGTCTAGCTGCAGCTGTTTTCTTTATTCAACACTTTATCACCCGAGAAGGAGGTATAGTGCCTTAAATTATACACCAAAGACAGAGATTTCAAGAGCCTTTAAGCAATTTTTTCCCAAAGCCTTAGAAAGGGAGGAAAGGACTATCTGCATTAATTCTTCCATATCTTTCCCATCCTTTCGTGCTTGAAAACACATAGATGGTACTTCTGGGACCTATGGGGTGTGTCTGCACAGGAGTGTCTCCTGTACCTTTTTAACCCTTCAGGTAGGGTTGCCAAGTCCAATTCAAGAAATATCTGGGGACTTTGGGGGTGGAGCCAGGAGACTTTGGGGGTGCAGCCAGGAGACATTAGGGGTGGAGCCAAGAACAAGGCTTTGACAAGCTTAATTGAACTCCAAGGGGAGTTCTGGCCATCTCATTTAAAGGGACAGCACACCTTTTCAATTCCTTCCTTCCATAGGAAATAATGAAGGATAGGGGCACCTTCTTTTGGGGCTCATAGAATTGGACCCTTTGGTCCAATCTTTTTGAAACGTGGGGGGTATTTTGGGGAGAGGCACTAGAAGCTATACTAAAAATTTGGTGCCTCTACTCCAAAAAATTGCCCCCCCAGAGCCCCAGATACCCATGGATCAATTCTCCATGATTTTCTATGAGAATAAATCCCCATAGGGAATAACAGAGTTTCCAGCAGACATTTCCCTCCCCTCCCCCCGCTTTCTGACGACCCTGAAGCAGGGGGAGGGCCTCCAAACCAGGGGATCCCCTGCCCCCACCTGGGGATTGGCAACCCTACCTTCAGGTAAAAAAGGGGGGGAAAAACACACATCTTCTCTAAAGCCCTCCAAAAGATCTTTAAATTATATCCATGATGTCATTTTTTTTTAAAAAAAAAAAAATCAATTTGAGATGTGAATGGTGTTGCTGTATCAAAAGGTATGGTAAGAATTAAACACAGGGAAGACAACAATTTCGCACTAGACCTTTAATCCTGGTTTAGCCCTGTCCCCAAGTTAAAAAACATAAAACATGCTTAAACCCTTAGCACTCGTTGATCTTAAAGGTGCTTTCTTTGTATTTCTTCCACGGGATCCAGGAAACTGGGCCAAGGAAGCTCTGGCTCTTTTCTTCCTTCCCCAGGGCGTGGAGGGGAGGAGCCTCAGCCAATAGAAGGAAGAGAGGCTTGACTCACTAGCTCTGCTGTGCGATTGAGAAAGCATGGGAAAACAAGCTCTCCCTCCCCTCCTTCCTCCCCCAGGGAGGAGTCTCAGCCAATGGAGAAAATAGAGGCTTTGCTCTCTAGCTCCTGTGCAATTGAGCAAGTCTTGCAAAGCAAGCTGTGATGCAGAAGGAAGGCAAGAGAGATGGAGAAGGTAGCAGATGACAGCCAGTGGCTCGGGAGCTTGTTAGGAGCCCTCCGGTGGCCTGATTCAGCCCTCAGACTGCATGTTTGACACCCCTGCTTTAGATGTACTCATGACCACATGAGAGCTTATGAGGATGAGCACTCCATTCTTTAACATAGTATCTATAACTGGCCCAGTGCAATAATTGTCTGCAATTCAACCAGAAATATTCAGATCTGAACATTATTCTAGTGCCTTGCTCTCTGGTTTCAGGAAACCCTGCTGTGAAGACTATGGAGGAACAAATGGCTTCAAAGATCACTAACTGATAAGGGCATCATCCAACAGAAAGAACTTTCAGTGTTCCCACTAAGCAGTATTCTTTAAATAAACAATAATAATACATTTCCATGGACAGTGTTCCTACTTTACAATATCACTGTGTTATTGTAAAGGACCTTGGAGGTGCTTTCTGTTCATAAGACAAGCATAAGGATTCATTTTTCAATACGGCAGAAAAACTGCAAGATAAAAAGTCCTGCAGTAGGTATGTGCCTGAAAGAGATGTTGGCTTTTTCTATTTAACCCCCCCCCCCTGGTAATATGTACCTATGATATACAGATCTTCCACATTCTCATTTCTGTTGCTTGTGTGTTTCCTGTTGCTTTGGGGATGGGTTATGTCCAGCATGTGCTTTGCTCCCTCTAGCAGTCGATTCGATATTGCAATGCTTTATGTCCAGCATAAAAAACTGCTGTTTAAATCTGCAGGGAGATACGCTGGACATACAGCAATGTAATATCGAACTGGCCACTAGAGGGAACAAAATGTGTAGAAAGGGGGGGGGGAAAACAGAGACACGGGGACACACAAATGACAAAAATAAGAATACGGAAAAGCTCATTATCCAAACACAAGAGTTTGCTTATGTCCCAACAAAACAGGTTTGTTTTAAAAGAAATAAATTATCAATAATAGTAATATGCAGGACTTTTTTTTAGCAGGAACGCACAGGAACGCAGTTACGTCTGGTTTAGCATAGTGACCTAATATGCAAATGAGTTCCTGCTGGCTTTTTTGCACAAAAAAGTCCTGTGTGAAACAATGGTGGCATCAGGGGTGTGGCCTGATATGCAAATGAGCTCCTGCTTGCATTTTTCTATTTAAAAAAACCCCTGGTAATATGTACCTATGACATACAGATCTTGCATATTCTGCCACAGAAACGTGAAATTAACCTAACATAGACCATGTTCCAAGACCTCTCCGGTCTCATTCTACAAAAATCCGAGAGAAATGATCAAATACTTTTCTTCACTTGTTTCAATTCATGTGTCGATCACCAGCATTTCCCTATAGATAAATCCAAGTAGTCAGCCGTGTTGGTCTGAAGTAGTAGAACAAAATAGGAGTCAAGTTGCACCGTTAAGACCAACTTAGTTTTATTCAGAAGGTAAGCTTTCGTGTGCTCTCTAAGCACACTTCAACAGACGAGGAATCCGGTACAGTGAGCAAAGCCACACATATCTGGTAGTCAGTGGCTCAGAATGCAAACTGGTACAAATTTAAGATCCAATGACAGTATAGTAAAATTATCTGGTAAGGAGTGGTTTAGAATGCATAATGGTACAAATCTAAGATTCAATGATAGAATGCAAAATTGAATCTTGCAAAAAATGCAACTTGATTCCTATTTTGTTCTACAGCATTTCCCTAGTCACCTTCTCCAATTTACCCTTGGCATGGTGGGAAGTCGTATTGTAGTAATTCCAATGCAGGCAGGGGTCTTCCCCACCATCTCCTTGGAATGTATGGCTTTCAAAGTGCTGGAAGAATGACAAAAAAAGGACCAAATTCATAAAAAGGAACATTTACTTGAAATTAGAACCATCAATTCCAGAAAGGAAAACCATATAGTGAGTAAGTTGTCTAATTACTGAGCAAACAAAAAATTAACTGAAGGGAATAAATTGCATTCCTATTTCCCAAGTTCTAAAACAGTGATTTAAAGAGGTAGGAAGAATAATCTTAGTTACTCAATTTGCCTTTATTCAGGAGAGCTCTGTTGCTCGCTGTTGCCTACTTCTCAGCTGTCATTCTCTCTACCCATGTGATGACGTCAGCGGAGATTGGGACCACGGAGGAGAAAAGAAGTGGAGAAAAACAACACACTCACTCGTGTAGGAAATAATTCTCAATGCAATCCACAAAATGCAACTTCTGAGTGCTCATAAACAATTCAGTGGTGCAGCTAGAAAACCATCCTATGTACGACACAACTACTGTCCAAAAAAACATGTAACATTTAAACTGCAGTCCAACGAATAATAAAAGGACCAGTCCAACTTCCCAAATCACTGGGTAGGTAAAACGGGACAAGTGTTGCCTCTAAACCAGGAGTGTCAAACTCATTTGTTATGAGGGCTGGATCTGAGATAAATAAGACCCTGTCGGGCCAGGCCATGTACATCATAAAATGTAATGCCAGGTGGAGGAGATGTAACTTTATAAAGGACACAAACACAAAGATCTTTTCAAAAACTTAAAATAAAGCATGCTTAAAACATTAGCACTCTTGCAATATTTTGTTTATTTAACAGTCTCTGTTAATTGACACCTCTTGCTCTGAATTATTGCATCAAAATCTGGAGACAATGTCTGTTCTACAGCAATCTTGAGTATGCTGTTCAGGTGTTGTCCAAGAGTGTATCTGTAAACTGCAAACTTATTCCCATCATACTTTTTAAATGACTTTCTCCTATTTCTCCTACAGCCCTGTGGTGCAGAGTGTTAAAGCTGCAGTACTGCAGTCCTAAGCTCTGCTCACAACCTGTGTTTGATCCCGGGCGGAAGCTGAGTTTTCAGGTAGCTGGCTCGAGGTTGACTCAGCCTTCCATCCTTCCGAGGTTGGTAAAATGAGTACCCAGCTTGCTGGGGGGAAGTGTAGATGACTGGGAAAGGCAATGGCAAAGCACCCCATAAAAAGTCTGCCATGAAAACATTGTGAAAGCAACATCACCCCAGAGTCGGAGACGACTGGTGCTTGCACAGGGGACCTTTCCTTTCCTCCTATGTGGCCACAGTGGCATGATGAAGATTTCTATCAGTCTGCTTGATATGTTTTGGTTATTTTCCCATTTTTTTGTTAGGAAAAAACGTTAGAAAGTTTGTCAGATCTTAGAGTTCAGCAAAATTCTCACAGTGCGGTTGGACAACGGAGCCCAGAAGCAAATATGGGGGGGATGGAAAGGGTAAGAAAGAAAGAAAGAGCTCAATAAAATTTAGAGGTTCTGGAACTCCGTTCCTGTGAGTTCTTGCAGGGCTTCTTTGTAGATTTTTAAGTTCAAGTTTATTTATATCCCGCCCTTCCCACCGAAGTGGCTCAGGGTGGCTCACAACACATAAAAATCTAACATAATTTGAATTTAAAACATCTTACACAGTTAAAAGAGTAGAATAATAAAACATATAAAACATATAACGACAGTCTATCAGAACTACACTCAGCTTCCAATGCCAGTTAATTATAAGCCAGCCGGAAGACGGCTGTCTTACAGGCCCTGCGGAACTGGCCAAGGTCTTGCAGGGCCCTCACCTCTTCCGGCAGTTGGTTCCACCAGAAGGGAGCCGTTATAGAAAAGGCTCTGTCCCTGGTGGATTGCAGGCGGGCCTCCTTTGGCCCAGGGATAACAAGCAGATTTTGAGATCCTGATCTCAGTACTCTCTGGGGAACATGTGGGGAGAAACGGTCCCTAAGGTAGGCAGGTCCTAGGCCATATAGGGCTTTAAAGGTAATAACCAGCACCTTGTACCGGACTCGGTATATTATTGGCAGCCAGTGCAGAGTCCGGAGCCCTGGCCGAATGTGCTCCCATCTTGGGAGCCCCAATAACAACCGGGCCGCAGCATTCTGCACTAACTTAAAACATTTTTACATATTAGGCCACACACCCTGACACTAAGGCAGCCGGAACTGTGTTCCTTCGCATTCCTGCTCCAAAAAAAAAAAATCCCTGATCAGATGTATTTTGTCATAAGAGTACACATGGTTAAGGTCTTGCTGGGCTTTGGCCCACCTCCACAAGACTTTGGGGCTCTTGGCATATTAATCCTGAGGTTTTCATTAGGACTCTAAGGTTTAATCCTTAGGTTTTCATTAGGACCCTTAGGAATCCTTAGGACTCTTCTTAGGTTTTCATTACATGAGTCCTGCGGGGGTCTTAGTGGCTCGTACACTGAACATGAGTCAACAGTGTGATGCGGCGGCTAAAAAGGCAAATGCGGTTTGGGGCTATATCAATTAGAACTATAGTGTCCAGATCACGTGAAGTGATGGTATCGTTTTACTCTGGCTCTGGTAAAACCTCACCCGGAGTCTTGTGTTCAGTTTTGGGCACCACAATTTAAGAAGGATATAGACAAGCTGGAACGGGTCCTGAGGAGGGTGACGAAGATGGTGAGAGGTCTGGAGACCAAGTCCTATGAAGAAAGGTTGAAGGAGCTGGGCATGTTTAGCCTGGAGAGGAGGCAGCTGAGAGGTGATGTGATCACCATTTTCTAGTACTTGAAGGGCCGTCATCTAGAGGATGGTGTGGAATTGTTTTCTGTGGCCCCAAGAGGTCAGACCAGAACCAATGGGTCAAAATTAAATCAAAAGAGTTTCTGGTTCAACATTAGGAAGAACTTCCTGACCGTTAGAGCGGATCCTCAGTGGAACAGGCTTCCTCGGGAGGTGGTGGGCTCTCCTTCCTTGGAGGTTTTTAAACAGAGGCTAGATGGCCATCTGACAGCAATGAGGATCCTGTGAATTAGGGGGGAAGTATTTGTGGGTTTCCTGCATTGTTCAGGGGGTTGGACTAGATGACCCTAGAGGTCCCTTCCAATTCTATGATTCTATGATCAGACCATTGTCTATCTAGTTGAACATCCCATCTTGCACCTTAGCAACCAGTTCCTCTGAAGGGCGAACAACAGGGCATAGAGGCCGAGGCCTTCCCCTGATGTGGCCTCTTAGCTCTGGGATTCAGACTGCTTCTGAATGTTCCCTTAAGTCACAGACCGATTCCCCACTAGCCTTACCCTGCTCTCACTCTCCTCTTCTCCGCGGGGCTTCTGTCAGATTCCACGGAAGCTGCCCGGGGACTGCAACTCGCTCCATCTCTTTCACGCAGCAAGCAAGATCCTCTAAAACCAGTTTCTGTTTGTCACGCGAAAGAGGCAAAGCCAGTTGCAGCCCCGGGGCAGACAGTGTGAAATCTGACGGAAGCCCCGTGGAGAAGAGGAAGGTGAGAGCAGGGCAAGGCTAGTGGGGAATCGGTCAGAGTGTCCAGTAGTCATGGATGAACTTACCTTCTATGAATCCATCCACCTAACCTAGCTATGGGAAAACAGGAACTGACCATTGGAAAGATCTGGGCTGCAGAAGCACAACCACCAGAGCCCAGAGAGAGTGTGCCAAAATATCTTCTTCTGCAGATGATAGCAAGGCATAGAAGGGCAGTTATGTTAGCACAGTTGCAGTTTCAATGGGAAGATACCAAGGGATACCATTTTCCAATCGATTCAAGTCAATAGCCATGATGGTCTGAAGCCACAGAGCAGGGGTGGCCAAACCATGGCCTCCCTCCCTCCCTCCCTCCCTCCCACCCTCCCTTCCTCCCTTCCTTCCTTCCTCCCTCCCTCCCTCCCTTCCTTCCTTCCTTCCTTCCTTCCTTCCTTCCTTCCTTCCTTCCTTCCTTCCTTCCTTCCTTCCTCCCTCCCTCCCTCCCTCCCTTCCTCGCAGCTCTCAAACATCTGACGTTTATTCTATGTGGCTCTTACATTAAGCAAGTTTGGCCATCCCTGCCATAGAGCAAAGTTTGAGCCCTGTGGCACCCTTAAGGTTGGCAAAGTGTGATGCTGGGTATGTGTGCGCATGCCCACGAAAGCTTATACTCAGAATTAAACTTTGTTGGCTTTAAAGGTGCCACTGGTTTCAAAATTTGACCATCTTCTACGGTTCAGATTGAATAGACTATGTAGAATTAGCTGACTGTATATTTTCAAATTTAAGGTCAAACTTAATTCTCTCATTACTTGGAGCTGATTTTGATTCCCCAGATGACAAAATGTCTAGGTTATGAAGACATGGAGAAAACCAAGTCACTGTGCAGGTGGCCAAATATTTAGCAGTGGTTATAGCAGGGGTGGCCAAACTGAAGAGCCACATGGAATAAATGTCAGATGTTTGAGAGCCTCAATACATGAACATCAGATGTTGGAGTACAAGACATGAAAGATGGGAGGGAGGGAGGAAAATAGATGGGGAGGGAGGGGAGAGAGGTGTAAAGAAAGCAACTTCAAATGCTTTCTCCAAGTTGTTTGACAGGGCAGTGGAGTCTTTGAGAGCCACACAACATGTGTGAAAGAGCCACAGTTTGGCCACTCCTGGGTTATAGAATTTATTGTTCATGCTATAGCTTATGAAAGCTGAGCCAGTTTGGTGTGGTGGTTAAGTGTGCAGACTCTTATCTGGGAGAACCGGGTTTGATTCCCCACTCCTCCACTTGCAGCTGCTGGAATGGTCTTGGGTCAGCCAGAGCTCTTGCAAGAGTTGTCCTTGAAAGGGCAGCTGCTGTGAGAGCCCTCTCAGCCCCACCCACCTCACAGGGTGTCTGTTGTGGGGGGAGAAGATATAGGAGATTGTGAGCCACTCTGAGTCTCTGAGTTCAGAGAGAAGGGCGGGTATAAATCTGCAGTCTTCTTGTTCTTCTTCACAGTGTGTTTAAAGAGGCACCCGTGCGGTTTGTTTTACCTGATTATGTGCTGTTATTCTTGACAATGGCTGAAGGAACAGTGATTTGATTGGAATCCATCTAACCTCCTTTTAAAGTTGTCTGTGCTCATGACCAGTTCTGCATTCTCTGGCAGTGAATTCCACATTTGAATCACTCGCTTTTAAAAGAAGAAATCCTGCCTCAGTCCTGAAAATTTTCACGCGTCCCGCTTTCCATATGCAAGAGCACAAAAAGCAGAAGAGAACATGGGTGCGAGTCCCTTCTGCCACATTCACCCCTTCCTCGGGCGGATTCAAATCATGTTACCTCTTGCAGAAGACTGGTAACGAACGCAAGGATTTCACACCATAACCCCCGGCCCATTCTTCCTGAGCACAGGATGTGGTCTCCACTTCATTACTGCTTAATTCCAGGATAAATGTTGCCGTCCCTCTTTTTATAGAATTATGAACAGCGCCTTTATTTACACGGAGAGTGCAATTTTCTCGCATTTGACAGACCATTGCTCATGGTTTTCATTGTCACGGCATTAGTGAAATGTAGCGTTAAGCTTTAAATTTTCAACCGGTGCCCAATCAATAAGAAGATCCTCCCATCCGAATAATGCCATGATATTTGACCGAAATCTATTCAGCTGGTTCATTCCTCGCGACTTTGCAAATGCCGTCACCCTCTAAATGAACGTGGCCTTCCGCAGTGACGCGGCACGTGTTTTCGTCTCCCTTTGACCAACATCCCCGGCTCTTGATTCAGCGCTTCTAATGAATATATTTCAAAACGAAGGAGCCGATTAAATAAATTTTATGCGCTGTATCAAAACAGTCATATTAACATTATTTGTGACAGCAAAGTTCTGAGTAAATTACAGGGGACTTACATATGCGGTACATTTAGCGAGAAAAGGGGTTTTCAAAGACAATAAATCTGGGGAGATGTCAACATGCCAAAGGAAAGATATGTGGACTTACTTCTCCATATTTCCATGACAGGAACAAAACGTGAGCCTTGGCGTGCTTTTCAAATGCATCAAATTAGTATCCAAAACCAGAATTTATTGCTCATGTGATAGCTTAGGAAAGCAGGGCCTGTAAACTGTAATAAAAGACTCCTATATCCCCGGATCCCTAGATGCCCCGTATGACAAGACGATGATTATGTATTCTCCTCTCTATAGCTATTTTTCCTTCAGCCATATTGTTTAATTTGCGGGCTGGCTGAAGCAATGAAATTTCCCCCCCTTCCTGCCAGATGACTCCATTAATAAAATAGCACCGTCTCCCAAGAAGAAGGCTGGCCGGCTGCTTGTTAGGCATATCACACATTGAGAGGGTAAGCACAAGATGGTGGAATAGCTCGAACTCATCGTGTGTGTGTTAAATACTGGATTCAACACATAGGAGTTTAACCAGGAACATGCTTTGTTAGCAACTATACACTAAGGAAGGGGTGGTCAAACTGTGGCTCGGGAGCCACGTGTGGCTCTTTCACACATATTGTGTGGCTCTTGAAGACCCCACTGCCCCCATTGACCAGCTTGGAGAAGGCATTTTTAGAATCACTTCTCCAAGCCAAGCCAGCCAGCAACTTGGAGAATGCATTTGAAGTTAAAGTTGCTTCCTTTCCAGCTCTCCCTCCCTCTCCTCCTTCCCCCATCTACTTGCTTTCCTTCCTCCCTCCCTCCCTTCCTGCCTTGCAGCTCTCAAACATCTGGCATTTATTCCATGTGGCTAGGCTTCCCAACGCTCCCGCCCTGGCGGGGGACCCCAGGATTTCCACCCTCTTCTCCCGCTCCCCAAAAAAATGGGAGCGGGGGGAGGGGGAAACGGCGCTGAGGAGCATGGGGAGCCACCCGATCCTGGAGCGGGCAAGGCCGCCGCGCTGCTGCCGCCCCCTCCCCGCCCACCGCAGCTGCTCCTCCGAGATGGGCCCAGGCTGTGCCCATCTCAGAGGAGCAGCCAAGAGGCGGCAGCAGCGCAGGGGAGGGCGAGGCAGGCCAGGAGCATGGCAAGCCACGAATCCGGGCCCTTCTAGGACCCGGGCTCGCGGCTCACCACGCCCCCAGCCCGCCTCCACCCCCCCCTTCGATTCCACCCCAGAGGCAGAGCGGCGCGGGCAAGGCCGCCGCGCCGCTGCCGCCTCTTCTCCGCTCGCCGTGGCTGCTCCTCCGAGATGGGCTCAGGCTGAGCCCATCTCAGAGGAGCAGCCACGGCGAGCGGAGAAGAGGCGTCAGCTGCGCAGCGGCGTCGCCCGCTCCGAGACGGGGCGGCTCGCCGTTTCCCCCCTCCCCCCTAGCTCCACCCCAGTGTCTCCTGGCTCCACCCCCAAAGTCCCCATATATTTCTGGGGTTGGACTTGGCAACCCTACATGTGGCTCTTAGGTTAAGCAAGTCTGGCCACCCCTACACTAAGGCAACATGGGGGGGCCGAGACCCCACTTGTATACGTGCAAACACCACACACACACACACCTTCCCATACCAAATCAAGGCAGTCAAGTTTCGCACCAAGACCGCTCATCGGTTGCTGCTTCCAGTTCAAATCAATCAAGAGTCTCTAGCGTTCCCGGGCGTGCGCAAAGCTTCCTGTGAAACATTAAATTCAGTACATAACAGTGTGGTCTGATTGGTTTTTGACAACTCGTGCAGCCATATAGGAAGACAAAAAACACTTTCATACCGACTAAATAACGTACCTTCAATCCACTTTCAATGCACTTTGCGACTGGGCTTCACCATGTGAAATGGCTAAATTCACTTGCAAATGGCCGCTAAAGTGGACTGAAGCGGCGTTATTTAGCATATGTGCCAGTGCCGAAGGTGGACAGATGCATTTGTATGCTCACTAACAGTGTTAGAGAGGTGAGGCTGGGATGCACTTCTGAAAGCCAGTTTGGTGTAGTGGTTAAGTGCGCGGACTCTTATCTGGGAGAACCGGGCTTGATTCTCCACTCCTCCACTTGCAGCTGCTGGAATGGCCTTGGGTCAGTCGTAGCTCTCGCAGCAGTTGTCCTTGAAAGGGCAGCTGTTGTAAGAGCACTCTCAGCATCACTCACCTAACAGGATGTCTGTTGGGGGGGGGGGGAGAAGATATAGGAGATAGTAAGCCGCTCTGAGTCTCTGCTTCAGAGAGAAGAGCGGGGTATAAATCTGCAGTCTTCTTCTTCTTCTTCTGTTTCTTGTGGGAAAGAACTAGAATTGAACTGAATTGAATGGATTTTATATCACAGTGAAATTTGTACGTGATATGCAACAGTCAATATAAAGCTAGCCCCGTGGCGCAGAGTGGTAAAGCTACAGTACTGCAGTCCTAAGCTCTGGAGAGCCAGTTTGGTGTAGTGGTTAAGTGAACGGACACTTATCTGGGAGAACCAGGTTTGATTCCCCACTCCTCCACTTGCACCTGCTGGAATGGCCTTGGGTCAGCCATAGCTCTGGCAGAGGTTGTCCTTGAAAGGGCATCTGCTGTGAAAGCCCTCTCCAGCCCCACCCACCTCACAGGGTGTTTGTTGTGGGGGAGGAAGGTAAAGGAGATTGTGAGCCACTCTGAGACTCTTCGGGCTTGATTCTCCACTCCTCCACTTGCAGCTGCTGGAATGGCCTTGGGTCAGTCGTAGCTCTCGCAGGAGTTGTCCTTGAAAGGGCAGCTGTTGTAAGAGCACTCTCAGCCTCACTCACCTAACAGGATGTCTGTTGTGGGGGGGGGGGGGAGAAGATATAGGAGATAGTAAGCCGCTCTGAGTCTCTGCTTCAGAGAGAAGAGCGGGGTATAAATCTGCAGTCTTCTTCTTCTTCTTCTGTTTCTTGTGGGAAAGAACTAGAATTGAACTGAATTGAATGGATTTTATATCACAGTGAAATTTGTACGTGATATGCAACAGTCAATATAAAGCTAGCCCCGTGGCGCAGAGTGGTAAAGCTACAGTACTGCAGTCCTAAGCTCTGGAGAGCCAGTTTGGTGTAGTGGTTAAGTGAACGGACACTTATCTGGGAGAACCAGGTTTGATTCCCCACTCCTCCACTTGCACCTGCTGGAATGGCCTTGGGTAAGCCATAGCTCTGGCAGAGGTTGTCCTTGAAAGGGCATCTGCTGTGAAAGCCCTCTCCAGCCCCACCCACCTCACAGGGTGTTTGTTGTGGGGGAGGAAGGTAAAGGAGATTGTGAGCCACTCTGAGACTTTTCGGCGTGGAGGGCGGGATACAAATTCAATATCTTCTTCTTCATCATCTTCTCTGCTCGTGACCTGAGTTCGATCCTGGCAGAAGCTGGGTTCAGGTAGCCTTCCATCCTTCTAAGATCAGTAAAATGAGTACCCACCTTGTTTGGGGTAGGTGACTGGGGAAGGCAAGGGCAAACCACCTCGTAAAAAGTCTGCCAAGAAAATGTCAGGATGTGACGTCACCCCATGGCTTGGTAACGACTCAGTGCTTGCACAGGGGACTACCTTTACCTTTTCCTTTACCTTTTTAACCCACTGGCTTCCTGCAAGGCAGGAAGGCTGAGCGGGGGAAGGGACTTGTGTCCCATGTGCCTTGAGAGGCACGCGGGAGGTGACCGTCAGCTCCCCTAACCCCCCCACCCCGATCAGGAAGCTGGAGGGGGGAGGGGGCTGCTTGATGATGTCATCATACAGCGCACGCGCTTTGCACGTGTACAAATGTTTTTTTGTGATGTCATCGTACAGCGCACGCGCTTTGCACGTGTACAAATGTTTTTTTTTTAGGAAGATGGGGAGTGGGGGGCGCTGAGCTTGGGACTCTTTAGCTTGGAGAAACGTCGACTGCGGGGTGACATGATAGAGGTTTACAAGATGCATGGGATGGAGAAAGTAGAGAAAGAAGTACTTTTCTCCCTTTCTCACAATACAAAAACTCGTGGGCATTCAATGAAATTGCTGAGCAGACAGGTTAAAACAGATAAAAGGAAGTACTTCTTCACCCAAAGGGTGATTAACATGTGGAATTCACTGCCACAGGAGGTGGTGGCGGCCACAAGTATAGCCACCTTCAAGAGGGGTTTAGATAAAAATATGGAGCACAGGTCCATCAGTGGCTATTAGCCACAGTGTGTGTGTATATATAAAATTTTTTGGCCACTGTGTGACACAGAGTGTTGGACTGGATGGGCCGTTGGCCTGATCCAACATGGCTTCTCTTATGTTCTTGTGTTCTTATGAGCTGGGATCAGCCTCCAGCAGCAGAAAACCCAGCGCCGGCCCTGAATGCGGTGCTCTGAAGCACCACAGTGCCTGCCGACACCATTCCTGGGTGAGTCTTGGTCTCCCCTCGCCCCAGTCAGATGTCTCTTTGGATCAAAACTTGATCTGTGGAAGATCATATACAGACCATCGGGGGGTGGGGGTGGGGAGGAGTTGTTGCATATTGAAGGGATTTTCCTTCCCAGTGTTGGACATGATTTACAATGATCCCAGGAAAAGCGTGCCTATATTTTGCAATAAGTTAATTAAAAAGTTAATTGGAAGAAAAGAGCCCCGCGGCGCAGAGTGGTAAAGCTGCAGTACCACAGTCCGAGATCTCTGCTCATGACCTGAGTTCGATCCCGGTGGAAGCTGGGTTCAGGTAGCTGGCTCCAGGTTGACTCAGCCTTCCATCCTTCCGAGGTCAGTAAAATGAGTACCCAGCTTGCTGGGGGGAAAGTTGTAGATGACTGGGGAAGGCAATGGCAAACCACCCCGTAAAAAGACTGCTGTGAAAACGTTGTGAAAGCAATATCACCCCAGAGTCGGAAACAACTGGTGCTTGCACAGGGGACTACTTTTACCTTTTTAATTGGAAGAAACGGCTTCAAAACTGGAATTTTTAGTGCCAAAATGAGTATTTTTGTGCATTTTTTGGCACTCAAAGAGCTAGTTTTGAAGGTGTTTCTATTATTGTCATTTCTGCATTCCAGAAAAGTACAATAGCATTCTTTTGCATAGAGGAACAAACAAGCAAACAAGAAAAGGAAACTGCTTTGAAATGAGACGTCTGATGTGCCAAAAAGCATTTTGGGGAAAAAGTCTTGGGACACAGAAAGGGATACTTATGAAGGGGTTTCTTCTTTGTCTTTTGCTAGTCCCTTGCTGCAGCCCCATGGTGCAGAGTGGTAAAGTTGCAGTACCGCAGTCCGAGCTCTCTGCTCACGATCTGAGTTCGATCCTGGTGGAAGCTGGGTTCAGGTAGCCGACTCCAGGTTGACTCAGCCTTCCATCCTTCCGAGGTTGGTCAAATGAGTCCCCAGCTTGCTGGGGGGGGGGGGAGTGTAGACGACTGGGGAAGGCAAAGGCAAACCACCCCGTAAAAAAGTCTGCCGTGAAAACGTTGTGAGTTTCAGAGTATCGGCGGGATATAAATCCAATATCTTCTTATGCCAGGGATCCAAGACCAACTGGACAAATGCTATACAGGATGAAGGATGCAACGAGGAAGGGATGAAGCTGAGTGGAAAAGCTGGCGAGATCCAAAACAACATGGATCTTTCTATTGCCTTATCTTAATTTTATCTCAGAAGCCCCATGGCACAGAGTGGTAAGGCTGCAGTACTTCAGTCCAAGCTTTGCTCACAACCTGAGTGATCCCAGCGGAAGCTGGGTTCAGGCAGCCGGCTCCAGGTTGACTCAGCCTTCCATCCTTCCGAGGTCGGTAAAACGAGTCCCCAGCTTGCTGGGGGGAAAGCGTAGATGACTGGGGAAGGCAGTGGCAAACCACCCCGTAAAAAATCTGCTGTGAAAACGTTGTGAAAGCAACGTCACCCCAGAGTCGGAAACGACTGGTGCTTGCACAGGGGGACTACCTTTACCTTTTACCTTTAGTCCCTTCCTACAAATGGGTGTGCTTTCCCCAGTGTCATGGACATGAGGCACCTATGGTGCTTTTAAAGAAAGAATTCTTGAGTCTGTAGTTTCAGTGGCAATGGGGAGTTTGCTCTCTTTTTGCTTGCTGGGTTCTTCCCTAGAAGTTCCATTAAATAAGAAGAAAGAAGACCAAAGCAATATGATGGAAATAAAGTAGAAGAAAAATCATAATCAGGATGAAGCTGGGGAAGTCCGGGGTTGCTATGCAGAGGCAGGTAATGGCAAACCACCTCTGAACCTCTCTTAGGAACATAAGAGAAGCCATGTTGGGTCAGGCCAGTGGCCCATTCAGTCCAACACTCTGTGTCAAATAAGAACATAAGAGAAGCCATGTTGGGTCAGGCCAGTGGCCCATCCAGTCCAACACTCTGCGTCACATAAGAACATAAGAGAAGCCATGTTGGGTCAGGCAAATGGCCCATCCAGACCAACACTCTGTGTCACATAAGAACATAAGAGAAGCCCTGTTGGATCAGGCCAGTGGCCCATCCAGTCCAACACTCTGTGTCACATAAGAACATAAGAGAAGCCATGTTAGATCAGGCCAATGGCTCATTCAGTCCAACACTCTGTGTCACATAAGAACATAAGAGAAGCCATGTTGGATCAGGCCAATGGCCCATCCAGTCCAACACTCTGTGTCACATAAGAACATAAGGGAAGCCATGTTGGGTCAGGCAAATGGCCCATCCAGACCAACACTCTGTGTCACATAAGAACATAAGAGAAGCCCTGTTGGATCAGGCCAGTGGCCCATCCAGTCCAACACTCTGTGTCACATAAGAACATAAGAGAAGCCATGTTAGATCAGGCCAATGGCTCATTCAGTCCAACACTCTGTGTCACATAAGAACATAAGAGAAGCCATGTTGGATCAGGCCAATGGCCCATCCAGTCCAACACTCTGTGTCACATAAGAACATAAGGGAAGCCATGTTGGGTCAGGCAAATAGCCCATCCAGACCAACACTCTGTCACACAGTGGCCAAAAAAAAGGAGGTTCACAAGTGGGGCTAGAAACCCTTCCACTTTGCCCCCCCCCCCAAGCACCAAGAATATAGAGCATCACTGCCCCAGACAGTTTCAATAATATGCTGTGGCTAATAGCCACTGATGGACCTCTGCTCCATATTTTTATCCAAACCCCTCTTGAAGCTGGCTATGCTTGTAGCCGCCACCACCTCCTGTGGCAGTGAATGCCACATATTAATCACCCTTTGGGTGAAGAAGTGCTTCCTTTTATCCATTCTAATCTGACTGTTCAGCAATTTCATTGAATGCCCGCGAGTTCTTGTATTGTGAGAAAGGGAGAAAAGGACTTCTTTCTCTACTTTTTCCATCCCATGCATAATCTTGTAAACCTCTATCATGTCACCCCGCAGTCGACATTTCTCCAAGCTAAAGAACCCCAAGCATTTTAAACTTTCTTCATAGGGAAAGTGCTTCAAACCTTTAATCATTCTAGTTCCTTTTTCTGGACTTTTTCCAATGCTATAATATCCTTTTTGAGGTGCGGTGACCAGAATTGTACACAGTATTCCAAATGAGACCGCACTATCGATTTATACAGGGGCATTATGATACTGGCTGATTTGTTTTCAATTCCCTTCCTAATAATTCCCAGCATGGTGTTGGCCTTTTTTATTGCAATCCCACACTGTCTTGACATTTTCAGTGAGTTATCTACCACGACCTCAAGATCTCTCTCTTGGTCAGTCTCTGCCAGTTCACAACCCATCAACTTGTATTTGTAGCTGGGATTTTTTACCCCAATGTGCATTACTTTGCACTTGGCCACATTGAACCTCATCTGCCACGTTGACACCCACTCACCCAGCCTCAACAGATCCCTTTGGAATGCCTCACAATCCTCTCTGGTTCTTACCACCCTAAACAATTTAATGTCATCTGCAAACTTGGCCACTTCACTGCTTCCACCTCTTTCCCTTCCTTTGAACTGCCCCATTTGTTGTTATGTAAAACGACCCATTAGCCGATGGTATTGAAAGGCAAACTTACTTGCGAAGCAGAATTTCAACGCCTAAGGTAGAGAAGCGATGCATCAGAAGCCTGTTAGAAGAAGAAAGCAAGCGGTTGGGTGTTCACCTCTTTTTGCCAAAATGGCGACCGTGGCGGTGGAGCACCAGAACAAACAAGAAGGGCAGGAAAGAGCTGCCGCTATTTCCCTGGCTCCCTGTGGAGCCCCTTGCTGAAAGGAAACTCCTCCAGGATCTCCCTAGAGATGCCACAGCTGCGGCACCTCTCCAACCACCCGGTTTGGGGTGGTCACTAGAGATGAGCTCCGCAGACCCCCACCAAGCTTGAAGCGCCGAAACCCAGAAGACCAGCTCTGAGAGAATTGTGACTGTCCCAAGGTCACCAAGCAGCTACATTCCAAGGGGGGAATCAAACCCAGTTCTCCAGATTAGAGTCCTTTGCTCTTAACCACTACACCGAACAAATAAACCTAATAACAGGCTTCGTTGGAAGAGAATATTTTATCAAAAACATGTAGGGGTCGGGAGCTTTTCAGAGACCCATGGAGTCATTTTTAAAAATGGAATTGTCAGGAGAAAACATTTCTCAGTGCCAGCTTCCCTGTACTTACACAGCAAAACAAATAAGTTCAAGGCCCATTTAAATAATAAGCACTGCATATTAAATTTTATGAGTAAATATACATGCAAAAGAAAACCGAAGAGTGCAGGGTGGAGTTCCCTTCCCCAGACACATACTGCCATTCGAGTAGTAGATAAAATGTGTTTTCTACTTGCACTCTGGCTTTAATATGCCAAAATGTGCAAAACTGCCCTCGGGGAAAGGCTTGAGGGTGGATCCCCAGAACAATAGCTCCTAAATCACAGTTCTCCCAGGCGCTAACAACCAGCACATGAGTTCCTCAGGACTGTCTCTCGCCATAGAAGGGACCTGTCGTGAAAAGGTCATCTTTTATAGAAGTTTCCTTCCCACCGGTGAGGCAAACAATTGAAGCAATGGCTTCTGTGCAGAGAAATATGAAGCTACTGGGAACAATGCAGGATAGAGACATTAGAAAAATCCTTCCGAGCATGGGCCCCTGTTGCAGGTACAAGAGAAGAAACATGATTTTGCATGCCGGTATCCTTGACAATATGAGCCCAGTGGCGCAGAGTGGTAAAGCTGCAGTACTGCAGTCGGAGCCCTCTGCTCACGACCTGAGTTCGATCCCAGTGGAAGCTGGTTCAGGTAGCTGGACCCAGGTTGACTCAGCCTTCCATCCTTCTGAGGTCGGTAAAATGAGTACCCAGCTTGCTGGGGGGAAAATGTAGATGACCGCGGAAGGCAATGGCAAACCACCCCGTAAAAAGTCTGCTGTGAAAAAGTTGTGAAAGCAACATCACCCCAGAGTCCGAAACGACTGGTGCTTGCACAGGGAACTACCTTTACCTTTTTATCCTTGACAATTGCTGTCAAGGGTTAAGGGTTTTTGAACCAGGAATCAGGAGATCACCTGGAATTACAACAGATTTCCAGACTACAGAGAAGAAGAAGAAGACAGCTGATTTATATTCTGCCCTCCACTCTGAATCAGAGTCTCAGAACGGTTTACAATCTCCTTTATCTTCTTCCCCCACAACAGACACCCTGTGAGGTAGGTGGGGCTGGGAAAGCTCTGACAGAAGCTGCACTTTCAAGGCCAACTCCTACAAGAGCTATGGTTGACCCAAGGCCATTCCAGCAGGTGCAAGTGGAGGAGTGCGGAATCAAACCCGGTTCTCCCAGATAAGAGTCCGTTCACTTAACCACTACACCAAACTTCAGTTCCCTGAAGAAAACGGCACCATTAGAAGTCCAGTTCTTTTTCTGTCTGGAGTTGTTCTCTCTGTTCCTGCCCCCATGAAGTCCTGGAGTGGACTTGGGCAGTCTGAAACACTAGCTCAGACTAACGTAACAGAGTTATCGAAATACCACACCTCCCCTCCCGAAACCCAGCCCTCCCAAGGCTTCACCCCCAAATTTCCAGGAATTTCCTCACCTGGAGCTGGCAATCCTATCTTGAGCCGGGGCTGGGCTTCCAAACGAACATTGGTGTCAAAGTGGTCTCAAAAGAGCTTGGGGAAAAAAATGGGGGAAGTGAAAATTAAAGGCACAAAAATGTGTACAGAAACCAGAGGCAGTTGGGTCAAGATATTTTTAAAAAATGTGGAAAAGCCCTTTCTTGTGTATGTATTTATCGATCTAATTATCTATCTAATTTTAATATGTTTGTAAATTGCTAATGTTTTTAAACTGTTGTGAGCCACCCTGAGCCTGTCGGGGGAGGGCGAGATATAAATCTGATAAATAAAAATAAAATAAATGTGAACTGAAGTGTCCCTACCTGGCTCATTGGAGCCTGTAGGACTGAGCTTGGGGACTCGGGAACAATGGGCAGGAGGATCCTGATCCCTGCTGCCCTGCTCCAATCACAGGCCTCCTGCTGCTTTGAATGACCCAATGGCATGCTTGCGTGAGAACCCTGTATATAGTTGGCCCCATTGGCCCAGTTTTCCAGTCTCAGAGTCTAGCCTTTAGCATGCTGTACTTAATAAAGGAGCTATGATCACAACTACTTCGTCTCTTCCATGCGTTGAACCCACTATATTATACCCTTCATCTGAACATAAGAACGTGAGAACAGAAGAGAAGCCCTGTTGGATCAGGCCAGTGGCCCATCCAGTCCAGCACTCTGTGTCATATTAGAACATAAGAGAAGCCATGTTGGATCAGGCCAATGGCCCATCCAGTCCAACATAGAACATAAGAGAAGCCATGTTGGATCAGGCCAGTGGCCCATCCAGTCCAGCACTCTGTGTCACATTAGAACATAAGAGAAGCCATGTTGGATCAGGCCAATGGCCCATCCAGTCCAACATAGAACATAAGAGAAGCCATGTTGGATCAGGCCAGTGGCCCATCCAGTCCAGCACTCTGTGTCACATTAGAACATAAGAGAAGCCATGTTGGATCAGGCCAATGGCCCATCCAGTCCAACATAGAACATAAGAGAAGCCATGTTGGATCAGGCCAATGGCCCATCCAGTCCAACATAGAACATAAGAGAAGCCATGTTGGATCAGGCCAATGGCCCATCCAGTCCAACATAGAACATAAGAGAAGCCATGTTGGATCAGGCCAATGGCCCATCCAGTCCAACATAGAACATAAGAGAAGCCATGTTGGATCAGGCCAATGGCCCATCCAGTCCAACATAGAACATAAGAGAAGCCATGTTGGATCAGGCCAGTGGCCCATCCAGTCCAGCACTCTGTGTCACACAGTGGCCAAAAAACCACAAAAAACCAAGTGCCATCAGGAGGTTCACGTGGGGCAAGAATCCCTTCCATTTTGCCTCCCCGCAAGCACCAAGAATACAGAGCATCGCTGCCCCAGACAGTTCCAGTAATATACCGTGGCTAATAGCCACTGATGGACCTCTGCTCCATTTTTTTTATGCAGTCCCCTCTTGAAGCTGGCTATGCTTGTAGCCACCACCACCTCCTGTGGCAGTGAATTCCACATGTTAATCACCCTCTGGGTGAAGAGGTACTTCCTTTTATCTGTTTTAACCCGACGGCTCAGCAATTTCATTGAATGCCCACGAGTTCTCGTATTGTGAGTTCTTGTATTGTATTGTATCGGGCACAGAGCAGAATAAACACGTGAACAATTCTAGTCTGGGAGTTGTATATAAGGTTTAGTATTAGGGCTGAGGTAGAATAGCTGTCTAGTTCCACTTGAATATTCCCATTTCCGTTTTCTCCTCTGAGAGAAAGAACAGATGCAGACAAAATAATGTACTGATTATCTGACATAGTCTCCGTGTAACTCATATGGTTTCCTTTTATGCGTTGATGATTAAGAAAACTCAGGCCAAAAGCTCTGTCAGACTATGCAGTAAATTGCACAAACTTATTGTAGTTGGTTTTATAGAAAGGAAAGTCAACTTTTACTGTTCTTTTATTTTTATAATTTGGAATGTGCTTGGTTTTGTATTTTTAATTTTTTTTTTTTAATGCTTAAGATTGCAGCAGCTATCAGACTATCCCTTGTGAGAAACAAGCCCAGGAAACTTCATTTTCACCTCAGTTCCTCTTCGAAAGGACTTATTTTTTTTTACCATTAACACATTTTCATTTTCTTTTTACCTCAGCTGTACAGTGTAAATTTTGTAAAAGTCTCAAAGGAACCATCAGTGAGCAAACCAAACCAGATGGGAACAGCTTGACAGAAAACCAAGATGAAAATGGCCGCGACAACATAACTGCCCAGTATAAATGTATTCGGTTCTCCATATTTGGTCCTCACTTGGTCAGCAGACAGTACTTTCTCTATTCCAGTTTCCCAATCCCAAGACTGCTACTCCAGGATCCCCCTGAAACTCTATGGTAAAACTCTTGACATAAAACCTAGAATCCTAGAGGGTCACACAGACATAATGACGTCACTTCTGGTTTTGTGCCAGAAGCCATTTTGTGGTGTTGATGTGATGCCTATTTGCATGTTCCCAGCCCCGAAAGCTTCCTCCAGGAGCTAGTTCTGGGCTGACAACCCTGCTACTCATCTAGAAGCAAGAGAGGTATGAGGTAGCAAGCAACATAAAATTACAGAATGCTTAATGGCTTAAGAGTGGCAGGCCTCAAACAGAGAAGCTTCAAGGGGAGATTGCAGTGTGAGACTGCTGAACTGGAGTTCATTCACAAATCAGAACAATGGAATACACACATACCAGATCTGAATAGGAACATGGGATTCTTATCTCATTACATATGATAATATTGGATGATATTGGATTTATATTCCGCCCTCTACTTTGAATCTCAGAGTCTCAGAGCAGTTCACAATCCCCTTTACCTTCCTCCCGCACAATAGACGCCCTGTAACATGGATGGGGCTGAGAGAGCTCTCCCAGAAGCTACCCTTTCAAGGACAGCTCTGTGAGAGCTATGGCTGGCCCAAGGCCATTCCAGCAGGTGCAAGTGGAGGTGTGGGGAATCAAACCTGGTTCTCCCAGGTAAGAGTCTACGCACTTAACCACTGCACCAAACTGGCTCTCATATGCTTAAGTATGTCAAACAGTTTCTCCCCCCAGATAAGAGTCTGCACCCTTAATCACTACACCAAACTGGTGTAGTGGTTAAGATAAAACTGAGAGAGGAGAATGGTGTTGTAAACTTCTTTGAGCCCTCACTGGAGAGAAAAATGAGATATAAATTGAGAAAGTAGGATATAAATATGTGCAGGCATAGCTGGGATATTTCGAAGAAGGAGAAGAAAGAGGATATTGGGTTTATATGCCACCCTCCACTCCGTATCTCATAGTGCCTCGCAATCTCCTTCCTCCCCCACACCAGACACCCTGTGAGGTGGGTGGGGCTGAGAGAGTTCTCACAGAAGTTGCCCTTTCAAGGACAACTCGGTGCGAACTAGGGCTGACCCAAGGCCATTCCAGCAGCTGCAAGTGGAGGAGTGGTTCTCCCAGATAAGAGTCTGCACACTTAACCACTACACCAGACTGGCTCTCAACAACAGATGTTAAAATGACCAGTGCTACTACTTACAGCTTTACAGGGAATTTCTGCACCGTATCGTGCTTAAAATTTGAAGAAGATGTGGAATGTGCAAACACTGTTGCACATGAGAAAGAGCTTTGTTTCCAGCCGACGTTGCGAAATTCAGATACGTTCCTGTGCAACAGAAGATAGCAGCGGCTCCATTTTCCAAACATCACATTTCACGTGGGAGACTCAGGATCCTCTCCAGATTATTTTTTTTCCCCACCCCCTTCTGATCGAAATCTTTCTGTTTGCTTGTAGTATCTTCATCATCGGCATCAAGAAGTACCGTTTTGTTTTCTCAAGCTGTAACCGCAAAGTCTCATTTGAAGTCTTCCAAGATTATCACATCCCAGCTTCTGAAATAATTAAATCTCAGCTTCATTATCTTTAGTATTATTCCCTCACACTTTTGTTTTCCAAGGAAGTTTATCACCGTTAGCACTCCAAGGGCAATTACATGCTAATGTATTGACAATTGTGGCTGAATCTGGTACTCCAGGTGAAGTATATCTTTGATAATTAGAGACTATTAATTCTGGTGTGTTCGATTTATCATCCGGGGCTGCGGTAACGAAGCACAGATTTCTATTTACCTCATGCTTTTAACACATGGCTTTCGACAACAGCTTTTGGAAAACAGGCCTCTGTTTTATTTACTGGCCAGTATGTCAGAATTTAGTTTGAATAATGGATTAATTAGGCTTACACAATGTGTTTGCTGCTTTATAGTTAAAAATAAAGTTAATGGAGGGAAATTGCTAATTTACTTCGGGGGGGGGGACATAGCTTTTTGGGCTTGCTAGTGTTATTCAAATCTATAACCCGAGGAGAAACAAATTAAACTGTATAAAGTTTACCAAGTAGGAGCCCCGTGGCACAGAGTGGTAAAGCTTCAGTACCGCAGTCCAAGCTCTGCTCATGACCTGAGTTCGATCCTGGCGGAAGCTGGTTCAGATAGCCGGCTCGAGGTTGACTCAGCCTTCCATCCTTCCGAGGTGGGTAAAATGAAGAAGAAGAATTGCAGATTTATAACCCGCCCTTCTCTCAGAATCAGAGACTCAGAGCGGCTTACAATCTCCCTTATCTTCTCCCCCCACAACAGACACCCTGTGAGGTGGGTGGGGCTGAGAGGGCACTCACAGCAGTTGCCCTTTCAAGGACAACCTCTGCCAGAGCTATGGCTGACCCAAGGCCATTCCAGCAGCTGCAAGTAGAGGAGTGGGGAATCAAACCCGGTTCTCCCAGATAAGAGTCCGCACACTTAACCACTGCACCAAATTGGCTCTCAGCTTGCTGAGTACCCAGTTTGCTGAGAGTAAAGTGTAGATGACTGGGAAAGGCAACGGCAAACCACCCTGTAAAAAGTCTGCCGTGAAAAATGTCATGATGCAACGTCATCCCAGAGTCAGAAACGACTGGTTCTTGCACAGGGGACTACCTTTACCTTTTTAAAGCTTACCAAATATAGATGTAACGTGTACTTAATGGTTCAGAATGGAAGGGGTGATATCTAAGAACTGGAGGAGTTTTGAGGTAAAAATGGAGTGATTGTACTTTCGGACATAATTCTCAAGGTTACTGGGGGGGGGGCATCGGCCATCAAGGGAATGATTCACTGCAGAGCTTACATGAGCTCAAATCATATTTAGAATAAGATGGAGGACTCCAGATGGATCATATGTTTGGTTAGTTAGACAGTCCAACTATAGTCATTGGTCTCTAACTGTGAACCAGTGAGCCAAAGGCCTGAGTTGTTCTCATCATTAACAGGCTGATGGAGTTTGGCCATCTCAAAGGCCAGACACAGTCTAGTTTCAGGCAGCTGGTTAGTAACAGCTGGTTGTTGTAATAAAAACAACTGAAGAGGACAATAGCGGAAGAGAGGGATGAAGACAAAAAGCCTGCCCTCTGGAAGAAGAAGAAGAAGAAGAAGAAGAAGAAGAAGAAGAAGAAGAAGAAGAAGAAGAAGAAGAAGAAGAAGGAGAAAGAGAAGGAGAAGGAGAAGGAGAAGGAGAAAGAGAAGGAGAAGGAGAGAGATTGGATTTATTCCCCATTCTTTGCTAGTCAAAAGAGTCTCAGAGCAGCTCAGAGCAGCTGGAAAGAGCCCAGTGTTCACACTGAAAATGAGAAGCTTAATGCTGTGATTAGAGAATGCAGAACGGGGTTCCTAAATAATTGAGCCGTTAAAACTGAAGAAGGAATTGAAACGTCATCAAAATCTAGAGAGACGTCTTTTTAAGAAAGTGGCTGCGTTGAAGCTACGTTCCTTAGGAGCACCCACCTTGTGAATTTCAGTTGGACTATTTCCAAGTTTGGACTTATATCTATTCATTTGGGGACAGGGTTTTTTTGGCCCCCTTGAGGTTTCTGTTATTTTAAAAGCCCTTAGCACCTCTGGACTCTTATCAATGTCGTATTGTTTATGATGTGTTGTACACAGTCCTTGCAATATATTTTTGCAAACTGTAAGACGGTGTATTACTTGGTGGCTTTGATCAGTCTTGAGAGAACTTGGGGCTGACCCAAGACCACATTGGGGGGTGTATGTGAAGTGGGGAATCAAACCCAGTTCTCCCAGATAAGAGACCACACACTTAACCACTACACCAAACTGGCTCTCACCATGAATCTGACCTTTAGTCCACAAATGTCAGTATTGCCTACTGAGACTGGCAATGGTTCTCCAGGGCCTCAGGTGGACCTTTCACATCACCTCCTATCTCCTTCATTTTGCTGGAGAATGCCAGGGACTTTCTGCATGCCAAACCGATGATCTGCCACAGAGACGCAGCCTTTCCTTAACTGAGAAAGCAGCAGAGTCTTACTCATGCAGGGCCTCGATATCCTAATTCCAACATCTTTGGAGAACTGGCCCAAAAAGGAGGAAATCATTGAGTTCAGAACTAGTGTTATTGTCTTCAGTATCCAGAACAGCCAGGGGAGAGTCTGACTTCATTGCTAACATCAAAAGGCAGCCAGAACAAGGGAAGATGGCGACTGGAATTTAATTTAGGAGCTGAAATTGCACAAGGAAGAAGAAGACTGTAGAATAATCCCCCCATCTCTCTGAATCAGAGTCTCAGAGTGGCTTACAATCTCCTATATCTTCTCCCCCCACAAACACACACAACAGACACCCTGAGAAGGCTCTCGCAGCAGCTGATTGCTACCTTCCTCTTAGAGTCATTTTAAAGAAAATGCCAAGATGTACTTGTTTTACAAATGTTAAGCAACCATATTACCTTCACTTTTGGCTTCTTCATAGATGTTATACTTCATTTATTTAAAATTTTACAAGACTATCTCAAGTGACTAGAAGTGAAGCTGGAGAACATAACAGAACCCAAAAGCATATAAAATATCAAACTGTTAGAATAGCCAGCAGAGACATCACAAGGGACGGTGGCTCAGTGGAGCATCTGCTTGGTAAGCAGAAGGTCCCAGCTTCAATCCCCGGCATCTCCAAAAAAGGGTCCAGGCAAATAGGTGTGAAAAACCTCAACTTGACCGGAGCCAGGGTCTTCTCTGTTGTGGCTCCCTGCTAGTGGAATGAGCTTCCAGAGGAGGTTAGGGCCCTGTGAGAGCTTTCACAGTTCTGCAAGGGCCTGCAAAACTGTGAGAGCCAGTTTGGTGTAGCGGTGAAGTGTGCGGACTCTTATCTGGGAGAACCGGGTTGGATTCCCCACTCCTCCGCTTGCACCTGCTGGAATGGCCTTGGGTCAGCCATAGCTCTGGCAGAGGTTGTCCTTGAAAGGACAGCTGCAGGGAGAGCCCTCTCCAGCCCCACCCACCTCACAGGGTGTCTGTTGTGGAGGAGGAAGGTAAAGGAGATTGTCAGCCGCTCTGAGGCTCTTCAGAGCGGAGGGCGGGATATAAATCCAATATCTTTATCTACCTCACGGGGTGTCTGTTGTGGGGGAGGAAGGTAAAGGAAATTGTGAGCCGCTCTGAGACTCTTCGGAGTGGAGGGCGGGATATAAATCCAACATCTTCATCTACCTCACAGGGTGTCTGTTGTGGGGGAGGAAGGTAAAGGAGATTGTGAGCCGCTCTGAGACTCTTCGGAGTGGAGGGCGGGATATAAATCCAACATCTTCATCTACCTCACAGGGTGTCTGTTGTGGGGGAGGAAGGGAAAGGAGATTGTGAGCCGCTCTGAGACTCTTCGGAGTGGAGGGCGGGATATAAACCAATATCTTCATCTACCTCACAGGGTGTCTGTTGTGGGGGAGGAAGGTAAAGGAGATTGTGAGCCCCTCTGAGACTCTTTGGAGTGGAGGGCGGGATATAAATCCAATATCTTCATCTTCTTCTTCTGCAAAATGGTGCTCTTCTGCCAGGCATTTCTGAATTAAAATCCACGACAACAGATTAAGAAAACCCAGATATTAAACCATCTGGCCCACAAAAACAGACTCTATTTGGCCCACCTTGAACACTCTACTGTGACCGGGACCTTTCTCTTAATAGGACATCCAGCCGTAACAACTACATAATAAAACTTAACATCGACTGAATTGGCAGCTACCATTACTAATACATCAATATATTCCACTCTTAGATCAAAATAGCACCTGACATTGTTTTATGGTATTGCTTTTATCTATGATGTACTTTATATTTTTTTTATGCTATGGTTTATTAATATTGGTTTTTTTATGACCTTTGAATGCGAGCCGCTCTGAGCCTGCTTCGGGCAGGGAGGGTGGGATATAAGTCGAATAAATAAATAATTAATACCATCAATGAAGAGACCCCTGCCCCAAGAATTAACTTAGGCTATCAAGGCCGAGCGCAGAATAGATGCTTTTGAGCTGTGGGGCTGGAGAAGACTCTTGAGAGTCCCTTGGACTGAAAGAAGATTCAGTTAGTCAGGCCTAATAGAAATTAACCCAGACTGTTCCCTGGAAGGTCGGATGCTGAAGCTGAAGCTCAAATCCTTTGGCCACCAAATGAGAAGGGAGCACTCCCTGGAGAAGATCCTGACGCTGGGAAAGGCAGAAGGCAAAAGAAGAAGGGGACGGCAAAAGATGAGATTGATGGACAGCGTTACTGATGTGACGAACACGAATTTGAGCAGACTTCGGAGGATGGTGGAAGACAGGAGGGCCTGGCGTGACTTTGTCCATGGGGTCGCAAAGAGTCAGACTTAACTGTGCGACTGAACAATAACAAAATCAAGACATTCCAAAGGTTCTCTGAAGGTTTGAAGAACTCATAATTTTTGCCTGGTGAGCACACCATTTCACAGTAGCAATCACATGAGGAACCCCCAGGGTCTCTTCATCTCACCAGCATCCAGTTTAAGCAGCTGCCCAAAAGCTTTGTGGCTACACAGTAGCTGTGTGTGTGAAGTGGGGAGGGGTGGACATCAGTGTTCTCTCTAAGCTGAATTAATGTGAGCTAGCTCACAGTTTTTTAGCCTCCAGCTCAAACATTTTTGTCTGAGCTCAGGGAAAATGGCTCCAGAGCAGACCAATATATGATCCTCTGGTAAAATTATCTCAAAGGTGCTTTTCTCCACATTATTTTTGTATCTAGTCTTTCTCTTCCATCTTTTCTAAACTTTCTTCTGGTCTTCTGAGAGCCAGTTTGGTGTAATGGTTAAGTGTGCGGACTCTTATCTGGGAGAACCGGGTTGCATTCCCCACTCCCCCACTTGCACCTGCTGGAATGGCCTTGGGTCAGCCATAGCTCTGGCAGAGGTTGTCCTTGAAAGGGCAGCTGCTGTGAGAGCCCTCTCAGCCCCACCCACCTCATGGGGTGTCTGTTGTGGGGGAAGAAGGGAAAGGTCGCTCTGAGACTCTGTCCTTGAAAGGGCAGCTGCTGTGAGAGTTCTCTCAGCCCCACCCACCTCACAGGGTGTCTGTTGTGGGGGGAGAAGATATAGGAGATTATAAGCCACTCTCTGATTCAGAGAGAAGGGTGGGGTATAAATCTGCAGTCTTCTTCTTCGGCATCAACTTCCCTTCTCACCCCGCCTTTCAATCTTAAACAAAACACAGACAAAATATATGCTGGTTTAAGTGGGAGCATTTTTTTTACACAGCAAATATTTTGTTTAAATATGCTCCCAACTTGTTTAAATATACTCTCAACTTAAGAACAGTAGTTCTCCTGGCATAGCGTCTACCTCTTACTACTCAAAGGCATATTCAAAACAGATGTATACATGAAAATTTGCTATGTTCAAAAGTAACCTGGAATTTGCCTTTTTGTTATCTAAACAGACATAATTTAATTTGTTTCCAATAATTGCTGAAGAAAGCACTACAATAATTAATGAAAAATAAACAATATCTGTTTAGTTGACAAAAGGCAAATTATTATTGGTTCATTTGCCATTTTCACTTTAATTGGACTCTTTAACTGTAAAAGCAGATCCAAAGCCCAGGACCTCCCTCTCTCGCAACACCACATCAATATATCAAGTGTGGACAACTAGAATTTCGGGTGATATTCATTCTTTTAAAACCTTATTTACAGTGAAAGGGATTCTTTTTTGTTGGTTTTTTTTTAAGTTAGAATTCCTGTAGGTTTCTGAAGTCATAACTAGAGGTGTGTATGGAAAAGAAAATCATTAAAAATCAGTTTTGGGTTGATTAAACAACAAAAAAAATTGTTATTCTCCGGAAAGCCGAATCTCATATTAGGTAAAGGGGAAAAACCTGAAAAAAATCGGTATTCCCAATTTTTTGGGGCTCCGTTATACTCTATGGGCCATTTTAGTCAATGGCAAAATTCCTCAGAGTACATTCCATGGGCTGGGGGGGGGGGAGGAGTTTGAGCGTGTAGTGTATTGCGTTAGTACACTATCACATTATTGCGTTATTACGCCATGTCATAATACAAGCACCGCGCAGCCATGCAGGGGAGGCGACTGGGGGGGGCAGTCCCCAGGCGACTCTGCGCAGCGCGCGAAAGGCTCCGCCTATGACCATCAGTGGCGGGAAGTTTGACTGGCCAGGATTGGGCTGGCCAGCCTGGGAGGTTGTTCCGGGTTATGTATATAAGCGGGACCCGGCCCGTGTGTTTGCTCTCTTGTGATGTGCCTCCAATAAAGCATGTTGCCCTATCATCGTCTCCAGTCTCGGTACATTCAGAGCGAGAAGCACCAAATTTTCTGGGTACCTGCTGGAGCCTCTCTCCAAAAGAATCCTCAAGTTTCAAAAAGATTGGACCAGGGAGTCCAATCCTATGGGCACCCAAAGAAGGTGCCCCTATCCCAATTGAAATCAATGGCTGCAAAAACTCCATTGGTTTCAATTGTGGGGGGAAAAAATGATTTAAGGTCAAATAAGAGAATCTCTTTCCTAAAAAACAGTGGTTTTTCAGTCAGCAGCAGAACCAGCGCATGTGCCCAGCAGAAGCAATACTACTATGGCATTGCAAAAAAAAAGGGGGTGGGGGGTGGGGAAACCAACAGGACAAAAATCAAATTGGGTAGGAGAGATTTCCTGGGGAACCTTTGTTCCTATCTCCAGATGGCAGAGATCAGCTCCCCTGGAGAAAACAGCTGCTTAGATTAGGGTTGCCAGCCTCCAGGTGGGGCCTGGAGATCTTTTGCGTTTAAGATCTTAACTGGCCTCCTTACAGGGGAAGTGCTAAAGCTCTATGCCAACAATGTCACTCAAAGAATTTCCTGTCTCAGACCCTAATTATTTTTAAAAGTCTACTAACAGCCCTTACTGAGTTGTAAAAATACAGAAGCGCCCACTGAACAACTCTCAGCCCAAACGGCTTGCCCCTGAAAAACAACCTTCTGGAAGTCAAAACTATGCCCCCCCCCAACAAAGCAATTCAACTTTTTTTAAAACCCCTAGCAAAGGGCAGCCCTCCCCCCAACCCAAACTAGCCCCCCCCCCTTCACAGCCCTCCCTTTAACCCACAAGGCAAATTTAAAAAGACCTAACAGGAAAATATTTTTAAGCGTTGCCGGGCAAACCAGGAGATGTCTTCTTCCTGCAGCCAGGGACAGGACAGCAGTCAGGGGTATTCCTTCAGAAATGTTCAAGGGATTCAGCAGCAGGGTAATACTCTCTGGCCATGCACAGAAGATTTTCAAAATGTGAAAAATCCCCTGTGACTGGCATGCACTTCTTTGGCCCTAATTGGCCAGATTGTCCATCTCTCCCTCCCCTATACACACACACACGCACACACTGTGGCTAATAGCCACTGATGGACCTCTGCTCCATATTTTTATCTAACCCCCCCTTGAAGCTGGCTATGCTTGTAGCTGCCACCAACTCCTGTGGCAGTGAATTCCACATGTTAATCACCCTTTGGGTGAAGAAGTACCTCCTTTTATCCATTCTAACCTGACTGCTCAGCAATTTCATTGAATGCCCACGAGTTCTTGTATTGTGAGAAAGGGAGAAAAGGACTTCTTTTGCTACCTTCTCCATCTCATGCATAATCTTGTAAACCTCTTATCATGTCACCCCGCAGTCGACGTTTCTCCAAGCTGGCTGCTAGGCCTTACAAAGGAAAGCAATTTAACCGCACTGTGTAATTAAAGGAAATACAAAGGCATGATAAATTAGACAAATTACATACTAGCCTTGTTTTTAGCTATTGGTTTATTTCAGAAGTCCGTTCCTTTGCTAGTCCATTCCTGAGTATGTGTGAAATTATAAATATTAACCATTCTAGAGCCTTTATTCTTATTTGCAGTAAAATAACTTGCTGCAACAAATCCCTCCCCTCCCCTCATTGCCCTGACTGAGTTCACACTGATAAAACAGTTGCTAACTTGATGGCTGAGTGATTGAGAAGAATCTTCACCTCTTAATGGTTCTAATTGTAGAGACAAAAGAAGATGAAAGATTCCCCTGAAGAATGTAGGGAAGGAGTATTCTTCTCCCCTCCCCCCCGCCATTGTCCTGATTCCCGAAGGGAAAAGAGCCATTTTTTTTTTTTTTTACTTTTTCTCTGGTCTGCTTCATTCGGCTTCCAGGTCAGATCAGAGAATCTGACTCGGCTTTATGAAAATCTAAAATTACCAAAAAGGACATTTTTCGGGGGGGTTTTCTACATTTTGGCCGTTTTCCCACTGAGCTTACCTCGGAGCAACATCCCTATTCACGGCGCAGCGTCTGCGTGGATTTCCCACCAACTGCTCCGAGGAACCAGGAAGTTCCCGACCTTTTGTGTCGCAAATGAAAACCGCTAAAAACCAGTTTACATTAGCGATGCAAAAGCCGCGACTCTACTTGGTTACTCGGAGCAGTTGGTGGGAAATCCGCACAGACGCTGCGCGGTGAAGAGGGACGTCGCTCCAAGGTAAGCTCAGTGGGAAAACGGCCTCTATCTTTACTGAATGCACACCTCTAGTCATAACTCCGTCATAAAAGCAGTTACTCCAGATCTCTAGATATATGGAAGCTATCATGGCCACCTCACATAGGATTTGTGAGGGAGGCAGGCCCATAGCCATGGGGGGGGGGGCTTTGGAGGCCCTGCCCCAAACTTCCTGTCAGGGTGTCCCTACTCAGGACCTCTGACCTTCCAACTTTGCCCCTGCTGTCACATGGAAAGGAGGGAATGGCCCTCAGCTTTCACCCCCATGGCCCCTTAGGAGGTAGCAGTGGGGGGGGGACGGAGGGCTGCTGGCCTCCTGCACAATTTAAAGGTGGGAAGGAGTAGGCAGGAAGGGAAGAACAGGTACTCTGAATTGCGCTCCCTGAGTCCCAGTGGCAGGGGGCCACTAAGTGCCCCCGACTATTATTTATGTTCCCTGACCCTTGAAAGTGGCTACGGGCCTGGGGGGGGGGGGCAGAACTCAGCAGGGATGTGATGTCTGAGTCCAACCTCAGAAACCGCCATTTCCTTGAGAAAAACTGATCTCTGAAGTCTAGATATCAGTTGTATTTCAAGGAGATTACTGGATCCCACCTGGGGGCTGGCAACCCCACAAAACTGATCAATGGACATGGCCCTTTAAATGTGTTGCTAGACAACCGTCTCTGGGATGTTATAGGACGATAAACCCAGGTTCAAATTCCCACTTGGCTTGTTGGGTAACCTTGGGCTAGTTAGACACGCTCAGCCTAACCTACCTCACCAGGTTGTTGTGACGATAATATGGAGAAGAACCATATAAGCCACTTTGGACTCCATTAGGGGAAAAGGCGAGGTTTATATGAAGTGGGGGAAAATGTCTGAATGATGGGAAACAACTACTTTCTTAACGCTGCCGTTCCCAAAAACCTCCCTGGAAGATCAGACATCAACAACATAGAGCTCTGTTCTTATATTAGTTTTTAGCGCGCACATGCTCTCCAGGGTTAGCCCCCCCCCCAGGCCCGTAGCCACTTTCAAGGGTCAGGGAATTATCAAGTTGCTCATTAGAGGGAACAAAACATGTGGGGAACAGATTCCCACCCCACCCTGAAGAAACAGGAACAAGTGAGGAAATAGAGCATGAGGAAAAGCCGCTTGTCCTTATGAGAACCAACCGCTTCTGACTGGGGTTCCCTCTAAACTGAGTTCATGTGAGTTAGCTCACAGTTTTTTAGTCTCCAGCTCACACA
Source organism: Heteronotia binoei (assembly GCF_032191835.1). Lineage (NCBI taxonomy): Eukaryota > Metazoa > Chordata > Lepidosauria > Squamata > Gekkonidae > Heteronotia > Heteronotia binoei. Next base: position 11,516,841 of record NC_083231.1, read on the forward strand.
TTTTTGTCTGCTCAGGAAGAATGGCCCCTGAGCTGACTAATTGATGCAGGAGCTCACCACTTTCATGCCAGCAGCTCACAAAATAGAATTTTTGCTCACAAGACTCCGCAGCTTAGAGGGGGCATCGGTTGCCAACCTCCAGGTAACACCTGAAGACCTCCCACTATTACAACCGATTTCCAGACTACAGTGATCAGTTCCTCTGGGGAGAATGACTTCTTGGAGGGTGAGCTCCATGGTATTAGACACTGCCGAAGTCCCTCCCTAAACCTCATGCTTCTCAAGCTATGACCCCCTCCCCAAATATCCAGGCATTTCTTGACCCAGACTTGGCAACTCTAGGGAAGAAGATCCTGCCAGACATAGTCAAACAGGCTGAGGAAAGATGAGTAAGAGAAAATGCCAACAGCCACCTCTTCAATTCTTTTTATGAGAATGAGGGTTTTTTTTAAATTTTTATTTAATACCATGGAGAGGAAATACGAATAATTGTTACTTCTGGATTTCTGAAAATTGTTTTGTAGAGGGGTTTTTTTTGTTTGTCTGTTCCACATAAGCTAGGGAACAGTTCAGGAGATGGTTGCTCCATCTGTTACAGTTACAAATGAATATTATTTAAAAAGTTAATTCTGTTTGTAATAATTGTTTGGATACACTATATTTTTAACGTGATAATTTCACGCCAAGTAAAATTGTCCATAGTCATATTTTACGTTCCTAGAGTAACAGAATGACTTTCAACCTGGAAAAGAAAAAAGAAGTGCTAATGTAGCATTTTTTTCAATTTTTCCAAAAATTTCTGGGGGTTTTTCTGAAAAAAAAATGGAAAAAACTGGGGGGAGGGGGGTTCGAGCTTCAAAATTTTCAGAAATTTTACATCTCTAAATTCACAAAGTAGAATTTTTGCTCACAAGACTCAACAGCTTAGAGGGCACATGGCTTTTGACCACAATGAAAAGCATCAGTTTTGAAGCCGGCAAAAGCTGGTGGAATTCTAGCAGGAGCTCCTTTGCATATTAGGCCACACACTCCTGATGTAGCCAATCCTCCAAGAGCTTACAAGGCTCTTTTTCCTAAGCTCTTGGGGGATTGGCTGCATCAGGGGTGTGTGGTCTAATATGCAAACGAGCTCCTGCTAGAATTCCACCCCTGGAAGCTGGCCATTTTCATCAGATATCAAACACAAATAAATCCCAAAGAACTTCTTTAAAAAGCCATTCAATGAAAGATTTTTTTGGGGGGGGTTCCGAAGGCCTTAATTTTTGCTGTCAGCTGAGACAAAGGAGATGTTTGTTTCTCAGGTTTCCCATTAAGTAAAGCAGACTCAAAAACACACATCCGCTCTGTTGCACTCTGATGACCTTCCAGATCGGTATGTACAGTAATCTATGGATTTTAAGTATAATTAACAACTTCCATTTTGGTACTTAACAGTTTCAAGTTCTGCTTCTTTGACGGTCAAAAGCTAATCAATCTTGTTCTCAAATGCTAATACAAGCAATTAAAAATAACATTAATTGAAATACTGCAGGGGCTGGATGCTTCTTTTTTTTTCCAATTTAACCTCATGGCAACACTAATTTACAGTACTAATTAGCGAATTGCCCTTTGTACGATAAAACTTTGGAAGACAGAGGTGTCCTTTAAAGCCCAGCAGAGAACTACAGATGGCCATCGTACTTTCCATGGGTTTGTGTGCCAGCATTCGGAATATTTATTTCACCTAATGGGTCAAATGTGCGAGAGTATATTATTTACAATGTGAATGTTAATACTCTTGTATTGCTGGGAAAAATATATTGGCCCGCTTTTCCCCTTGTAAAAGTGTAAATATGCCCAATAGGGTAAATGATATCCTACGCAACTTCCTAATTTAAGGACGTTAAACTCTTCCGTCTTGGATAATAATATAAAAGGAGGAGAATAAACTGTAAATAAGGCATACTGCAGAAATCTAAGTTTGGGTGGGGAAAAACTGATTAAGCTTTACAAATGAACTGCACATGTAAATTAATTTTAAAGTTGTGTGTCTTAAGAATTTTTTTTATGGTGCAGTTAGAGACTGACAGCAAATAAAACAAAAGTCCACGAAATAAAAGTTAAAATCCCACTTGTGCCTTTCCCCAACACACGTTTCCTTCAGCAACTTTCTCGCCGTGTCAGAGAGATGCAACTCAGGCATTTTACTCTTTGCACTCAAGTAACCTATATTGTATTTTCATTGCCAAAAACTTACCAGCCAGCAAACATGAAAGGCATCCAGAAACGAAGGTGCCCTTGGCAGAAGAGCTCGGGTGCATAATGATTATTCTGAGCTCTATACAAACAAGAAATCTTAGGTTTTCCTTTAAAAAGGTTAGCTGGTAGTTTCTGGAAGGCAGGAAGATAACGGAATTTGGCTCTGAGAGATATTATTTTTCCTTCTCAGATGCTAAAACAAAGGCACCTTTAATTAGTGCATACATCTTGCATTTGTTTATTCATGGGGGGACGGTTCGTACCAGTCCGACGATCGCTTGGGGTTGGAACCGCAGCACCGCCAGCAAAGCGAAGCTGACCAAGCAAGGCTTCAGGAGCACCTTTAAGACCCACCAAGTTTCATTCAGAATGTAAGCTTCCGTAGGCGTCACCCTTCGTCAGACAATGGAATGGGCTACTGTGAGCAGAGCTACTTATAGCTGCTGGGCAGCGGTTAAGCGTGCAAAGTGGTACAAAGATGGCAAAATAGTGACATTGAAAGAACATTTGGTCGATGGATTATTGGTTTCCAACGTAAATGCTATCCAGACCAAATGCTGAACATATGAACATATGAAGCTGCCTTATACTGAATCAGACCTTTGGTCCATCAAAGTCAGTATTGTCTTCTCAGACTGGCAGCGGCTCTCCAGGGTCTCAAGCTGAGGTTTTTCACACCTATTTGCCTGGACCCTTTTTTGAAGATGCCAGGGATTGAACATGGGACCTTCTGCTTCCCAAGCAGGTGCTCTACCACTGAGCCACAGCCCCATTCATGGCTCTCCAGGGTCTCAAGCTGAGGTTTTTCACACCTATTTGCCTGGACCCTTTTTTGGAGATGCCAGGGATTGAACTTGGGACCTTCTGCTTCCCAAGCAGGTGCTCTACCACTGAGCCACTGTCCCTCCCCGTTCTTTCAATTTCACTATTCTGCCGTTGAATTCTAACTTTGTACCACTTTGCATGCGTCACCGCTGCCCACCAGCTATAAGTAGCTCTGCTCACTGTACCCCGTTTTATTGTCTGATGAAGTATGCATGCATATGAAAGCTTACATTCTGACCGATTTCGTACTCACCCTTACTCTGCCCTCACCGAGGGCGCTGTTTCAAGGACAACTCCTGCGATAGCTCTGGCTGACCCCAGGCCATTCCAGCAGGTGCAAGTGGAGGAGTGGGGAATGAAACCCAGTTCTCCCAGATAGGAGTCCGCACACTTAACCACTACACCAAACTGGCTCTCTAGTAGGAATCCAGTAGCACCTTTAAGACCAAGAAAGTTTTACTCAGAGGCCGATTTTGCACTCACCTTACTCCACCCTCACGTCCGTCTTCGCCGAGCGGCATCCTCCCAATTGCCCACTATTTGCGCCGGGGCTGCAGCAAACATCAGTTTCCGAGCAGCCAATGGAAACCGCTAAAAACGGGTTTCCATTTGCTGCACGAAAACCGTGATGATTGCTGCAGCCCTGATGCAAATAGTGGGCAATTGGGAGGACGCCGCGCAGAGAAGGCGGACGTGAGGGTGGAGTAAGGTGAGTGCAAAATCGGCCTCTGAGTAAAACTTTCTTGGTCTTAAAGGTGCTACTGGATTCCTACTAGAGAGCCAGTTTGGTGTAGTGGTTAAGTGTGCGGACTCTTATCTGAGAGAGCTGGGTGTGATTCCCCACTCCTCCACTTGCACCTGCTAGCATGGCCTTGGGTCAGCCATAGTTCTGGTAGGAGTTGTCCTTGGAAGGGCAGCTGCTGTGAGAGCCCTCTCCAGCCCCACCCACCTCACAGGGTGTCTGTTGTGGGGGAGGAAGGGAAAGGAGATTGTGAGCCGCTCTGAGACTCTTCGGAGTGGAGGGCGGGATATAAATCCAATATCTTCTTCTTCATTCCCCACTCCTCCACTTGCACCTGCTGGAATGGCCTTGGGTCAGCCATAGCTATCACAGGAGTTGTCCTTGAAACGGCAGTTGCTGTGAGAGCCCTCTCAGCCCCACCCACCTCACAGGGTGTCTGCTGTGGGGGAAGAAGGTAAACAAGATTGTAAGCCGCTCTGAGATTCGGAGTGGAGGGTGGGATATAAATCCAATATCTTCTTCTACTACTGCTTCAGACCAACATGGCTGCCCACCTGGACCTTCACCTTCCCCCTCCTACTGAGCTTCTCCCAAAACACTGCTCTTGGGGGGTCACGGGAGCATCAGGAACAGCACAGGGGAGCAAGTGGGCAGAGCCGGATTAACAATTAGGCCAAGCAGGCACTGGACTACGGGCCTCCACACCGTTACGGGCCCCGGACAGGCTCCCTCCGGGGGTTCCCGTCTGCAGCCCTCCCAGCCTGCATGCGTAGGCAGCAACTGAGCCCTTCTTTGCCCGACTTGCCTGGTGCGGCTGCTGCTGCCGTTGTCGTCAAGTTTGCCTCTCTCTGCCTCTCCCCTGCAGCTTAGTAAAAGGGGCTTTTAAGAAGGTGCTGCAGCTGCAGTGGGGATTATGGACGGTGGGGCGGGTGCTCAGACTCTGAGATAATTTGCAAGGGGCCCCCCAAGATTTTGACTGCCTAGGGGCCTCCATAGGGCTTAATCCGGCACTGCAATTATTATTCCCTAGGGAGATTTATTCCCATAGAAAATAATGGAGAATTGATCCGCGGGAATCTGGTGCTCGGGCGGGGGAGGCTGTTTTTTGAGGTAGAGGCACCAAATTTTCAGTACAGCATCTAGTGCCTCTCCCCAAAATATCTCCCAAGTTTCAAAATGATTGGACCATGGGGTCCAATTCTATGAGCCCCAAAAGAAGGTGCCCCTATCCTTCATTATTTCCTATGGAAGGAAGGAATTGAAAAGGTGTGCCGTCCCTTTAAATGTGATGGCCAGAACTCCCTTTGGAGTTCAATTATGCTTGTCACAGCCTTGATCTTGGCTCCAACCCTAATGTCTCCTGGCTCCAACCCCGAAGTCTCTTGGCTCCACACCCCCCCCCCCCCCCCCCCAAAGTCCCCAGATATTTCTTAAATTGGACTTGGCAACTCTAACCTACTGTAAGCTCCAGGACTGGCTACCTCAGGGGGTGTGGCCTAATATGTAAAGGAGTTCCTGCTACAATAAGAAGCCCTGGCCTTGTCCCCCCCCTCCAGTTATTTTTTTCCATAGGAAATGAAGGGCAACCATTTGTTTAAACAAGAACCCTCTCTAGAGCACCAGGCCAGGGAACTTAACCCCATTCCCTGTCCCCGATGGTCCCAGCCACAAAGTATCAAGTGATCCTGGCTGTATAGCCAGTTTGGTGTAGTGGTTAAGCGCGCGGACTCTTATCTGGGAGAACCGGGTTTGATTCCCCATTCCTCCACTTGCAGCTGCTGGAATGGTCTTGGGTCAGCCAGAGCTCTCTTATCTGGGAGAACCGGGTTTGATTCCCCACTCCTCCACTTGCAGCTGCTGGAATGGCCTTGGGTCAGCCAGAGCTCTCTTATCTGGGAGAATCGGGTTTGATTCCCCATTCCTCCACTTGCAGCTGCTGGAATGGCCTTGGGTCAGCCAGAGCTCTCTTATCTGGGAGAACCGGGTTTGATTCCCCATTCCTCCACTTGCAGCTGCTGGAATGGCCTTGGGTCAGCCAGAGCTCTCTTATCTGGGAGAATCGGGTTTGATTCCCCATTCCTCCACTTGCAGCTGCTGGAATGGCCTTTGGTCAGCCAGAGCTCTCTTATCTGGGAGAACCAGGTTTGATTCCCCACTCCTCCACTTGCAGCTACTGGAATGGCCTTGGGTCAGCCATAGCTCTAGCAGAGGTTGTCCTTGAAAGGGCAGCTGCTGTGAGAGCTCTCTCAATCCCACCCACCTCACAGGGTGTCTGTTGTGGGGGGAGAAGATATAGGAGATTGTAAGCCGCTCTGAGTCTCTGATTCAGAGAGAAAGGCGGGGTATAAATCCGCAATTCCTCTTCTTCTCGGCTTCCAGTTTTTGGTCACTCTACAGTGCGATGGGAAAGGAGAAAGCCAGCTTTTATTTAGGACCTCTGAATGGAAAACTGTACAGACAGCCCTGCAATCAATACCCTCATCTGGAAAATAAGAACGCTAATATGGCAATGTTGTCTGAAACATAATGGAGAGATGTAGTTAGAGACAACACACGCACAGTAAAGAAAAGAACTGCCTTTGTTCTTCGGGTTCCCTCCCCACCCCCACCAGTGAAATGTCAAATGGACCAAAAGGCAGCCTTAATCCCCCAGAAGCACACCTTGATGTGCCATTTGCACAGGTAAAGGCGAGGGAGAGCTTACACAAAAGGGAGGAACAAAGCCAAGCGGGCGCTACATTCTGTAGGCTTCTCATCTTTTGTGAACAGCTGCGGAATGCAACCAGGATGCTTTTTTTTTTCTTTTTAAAAAAAGCATTTTAATCTAAGCAATCAGCACTGTGGTGTTTTTATTGAGGAAAGATTTAACACTTTATAGGGTTTTCTATTGTAAAACAACCTTTCTTTTGTATACAGGGTCTTTTTAAAAAAAAAATCCCTTTTCTTCCTTTCTCAAGAGTGGGAAGGTACCTATGCAGGACTGTGCGCAAGAGATCCTTTGTTGAGGTGGAGTTTTTCTCATTTGACTTTGCCTCTGCAAGCACTTGGAGGAAGGAAGGTTATTTCTCTATTGGCCAGGCTCTCCTTCTCTGTGGGGTGAGATTTCCCCCTTTAGGCACAGCCTTGGGGCACATCACCTGACCTTTCCGGGGCGCACGACGTCCCCTGACTTTTCTGCACTAATCTCGTTCCTCTTCCCTTAGACTTGCAGCGGCCGCAAATGTCTGGCCGTACCGCTCTTCGGCTGCGCTGAACCAAATTTGGATCGAAATGACATTTCCCCTAGACCGACTCAAATAGCTCCCGGGCAGGATATTCACACTCTCCTTGTTTCTCCTTCACAGTGAAGTGCTTAACAAAATCATTAGCGCCGATACAGGAAAAACAACTCATTTGTTAGCTGCTTATTCAACCAAAGGTGGACCACCAAGGTCCAGTTGCATAAGGTATCTTTAAGGCTGTTTGTTACGGACGCAACCCAGAGAGACCATGTGAAAAGCAATACCCCAAATGGCCTTCGGAACAGAGTTCAACTTCTTGAGGATCTTACCCTTCAGTTGTCAAGAAGCCGACCAAGTTGATAGCCGTTATGACTGAGATGTTTGGAGGTCCAAGGTAGAACAATCTATTCTTGGACCACGGCCTTGGTCACAGTAGACCTTTGCAAGCCCTGACCTTGTTGTTGTTCAGTTGCACAGTTGAGTCTGACTCTTTGCGACCCCGTGGACAAAGTCACGCCAGGCTTTGAGGATCTTACCCTTCAGTTGTCAAGAAGCCGACCAAGTTGATAGCCGTTATGACTGAGATGTTTGGAGGTCCAAGGTAGAACAATGTATTGGACCATGGCCTTGGTCACAGTAGACCTTTTCAAGCCCTGACCTTGTTGTTGTTCAGTCGCACAGTTGAGTCTGGCTCTTTGCGACCCCGTGGACAAAGTCACGCCAGGCCCTCCTGTCTTCCACCATCCTCCGAAGTCTGTTCAAATTCGTGTTAGTTACATCAGGAATCTCATCCTTTGCCATCCCCTTCTTTTGCTTTCTGTCTTTCCCAGCATCGGGGTCTTCTCCAGGGAGTGCTCCCTTCTCATTGGGTGGCCAAAGTATTTGAGCTTCAGCTTCAGCATCTGACCTTCCAGGGAACAGTCTGGGTTGATTTCCCTTAGGACTGACGTATTGGATCTTCTTGCAGTCCAAGGGACTCTCAAGATTCTTCTCCAGCACCACAGCTCAAAAGCATCTATTCTTCTGCACTTAGCCTTCCTTATGGTCCAACTTTCACAGCCATACATTACTACTGGGAATACTATCGCTTTGACTATACAGACAGGGTGATGTCTCCACTTTTTATTACACTGCCCAGGTTCGCCACAGCTGTCCTCCCAAGCCCTGACCTAGGGGATCCCTTTTACCCAGAGTTCCACACAAAGCCCTAAGGATAGCCCTAGTCTTCTCCCGCCATCCTGTCTTTCCAAAGCTCCCAGTTCTGCAATGGCTGGTCTCTATTGCTAAGGCAAGCAGCTTAGGTCTCGCTCTCCAGTGAAGCCATATTGGAGAATGCTGACATTAATTGCTGCTTTAAAATAGTTGGTAAGAAAGGTCCCTTACGCCTGTTTGGGCTGACACAGGGACTCCCCACAGCTGGATTTGAGTTTGAGTTTTATTATAACCGTCATCAACCAGCTGGATTTAAATTGTGCATTCAAACATGCACTTCTGGGTCCCGCCTCAATCCTGCCCTTATGACTTCCTCCGGTGCCTCTCTGCTGCCTTAAAAAGCTAAAACTTACTTTAAAAAGGTGAAGGGCGTCCCCTGTGCAAACACCAGTTGTTTCCGACTCTGGGGTGACGCTGCTTTCACGACGTTTTCACGGCAGACTTTTTACGGGGTGGTTTGCCATTGCCTTCCCCAGTCATCATTACTCCCCGCCCCCAGCAAGCTGGGTCCTCATTTTACCGACCTCGGAAGAATGGGAGGCTGAGTCCACCTGGAGCCGGCTACCTGAACCCAGCTTCCGCCGGGATCGAACTCAGGTTGTGAGCAGAGCTTAGGACTGCAGTACTGCAGCTTTACCACTCTGAGGCATGGGGCTCTTTTGCTACCACTTCCTAAGTGCTGTCTGAATGGCTGGGGTGCACCACGGAAGCGCCACCCATGAGCTGAAGCAGTCAACCACTTCTCTGGAGCTCACAAGCAGCCCATCCATCTTCCAGCAGCAGGGCACATGCTCAGGCCCGGCGTTGCAGCTTCCAGCACCTCAGGTTGAAACCTTCACCTCCGCTCCCCTCCAAGTTCTATCTTCATGTGCACTTGGCCCACCCCTTTGCTCGGCCCTCTCCTGCTTCAAAGGGAGCTGGCAAGACCTCTTCCCAGCTCCCTCTGAAGTGGGAGAGGTTCAGGCACCCCCCGACCTCACCGAGGCTGGGAAATCCTTGGCGAGGCCAAAAAGACAGCGGGCATGCTCAGAGCTGTTGGCTCTGAGCACACTCCCTGCCATGCCCCCTGACTTCACGGAAGCGACTTCAACGTGGCAGCGAGTTAAAAGAACAAAATCTATTGTATGTAAAAACCTGGTTATAGGCTACCATTGTAAAGATGAGGGTCTCTGTGGCTGAGAGTCTAAGACTGGGTACATAAGAACATAAGAGAAGCCATGTTGGATCAGGCCAATGGCGCATCCAGTCCAACGCTCTGTGTCACACAGTGGCCAAAAAATTTATATATATATATATATACACACTGTGGCTAATAGCCACTGATGGACCTCTGCTCCATATTTTTTATCTAACCCACTCTTGAAGCTGGCTATGCTTGTAGCCGCCACCACCTCCTGTGGCAGTGAATTCCACATGTTAATCACCCTTTGGGTGAAGAAGTACCTCCTTTTATCCGTTCTCACCCGACTGTCAGCAATTTCATTGAATGCTCACGAGTTCTTGTATTGTGAGAAAGGGAGAAAAGTACTTCTTTCTCTACCTTCTCCATCCCATGCATAATCTTGTAAACCTCTATCATGTCATCCCGCAGTCGACGTTTCTCCAAGCTAAAAAGCCTCAAGCGTTTTAACCTTTCTTCATAGGGAAAGTGTTCCAAACCTTTAATCATTCTAATTGCCCTTTTCTGCACTTTTTCCAATGCTATAATATCCTTTTTGAGGTGCGGTGACCAGAATTGCACACAGTATTCCAAATGAGACCGCACCATCGATTTATACAGGGGCATTATGATACTGGCTGATTTGTTTTCAGTTCCTAATAATTCCCAGCATGGCGTTGGCCTTTTTTATTGCAATCACACACTGTCTTTACATTTTCAGTGAGTTATCTACCATGACCCCAAGATCTCTCTCTTGGTCAGTCTCTGCCAGTTCACACACCATCAACTTGTATTTGTAGCTGGGATTCTTGGCCCCAATGTGTATTACTTTGCACTTGGCCACATTGAACATCATCTGCCATGTTGATGCCCACTCGCCCAGCCTCAACAGATCTCTTTGGAGTGCCTCACAATCCTCTCTGGTTCTTACCACCCTGAACAATTTAGTGTCCTCTGCAAACTTGGCCACTTCACTGCCTACTCTCAACTCCAAATCATTTATGAACAAGTTAAAGAGCATGGGACCCAATACTGAGCCCTGCAGCACTCCACTGCTTACCATCCTCCACTGCGAAGACTGCCCATTTATACTCACTCTCTGCTTCCTATTAATTAGCCAGTTTTTGATCCACAAGAAGACTTGTCCTTTTGCTCCATGACTCTCGAGCTTACTAAGGAGCTTTTGATGAGGAACTTTATCAAAAGCTTTCTGGAAGCCAAGGTAAACGATATCTATCGGGTCTCCTTTGTCCACATGTTTGTTCACCCCCTCAAAGAAATGTAACATGTTAGTGAAGCAAGATCTTCCCTTACAGAACCCATGCTGAGACTTCCTCAATAACTCGTGTTCATCAATGTGCCTACTCATTCTGTCCTTGATAATGGTTTCTACCAACTTTCCCGGTATTGAAGTCAGACTGACTGGCCTGTAGTTACCCGGATCTCCTCTGGAACCCTTTTTAAAGATGGGGGTGACATTTGCTACCTTCCAGTCCTCAGGAATGGAGGCAGATTTCAATGAAAGATTACAGATTTTTGTCAAAAGATCCACAAGTTCAACTTTGAGTTCTTTCAGAACTCTTGGATGTATGCCATCCGGACCTGGTGACTTATTAGTTTTTAATTAGTCTATCAGTTGTAGGACCTCCTCTCTTGTCACCTCAATCTGACTCAGGTCTTTCAACACCCCTTCCAATATAAGTGGTTCTGGAGCAGGGAAACACTTCTCATCTTCCACAGTGAAGACGGAGGCAAAAAATGCATTCTGCTTCTCAGCCATTTCCCTATCCTCCTTCAGTAATCCTTTGACCCCTTGGTCATCCAAGGGCCCCACTGCCTCCCTGGCTGGTTTCCTGCTTCTAATATATTTGAAGAAATTGTTATTGTTGGTCTTTATGTTTTTTGCAATATGCTCCTCATAGTCCCTTTTTGCCTGCCTGATCACAGTCTTGCATTTGATTTGCCACTGCCTGTGTTCCCTTTTATTAATTTCACTTGGACTAGCTTTCCACCACTTAAAGGAGTCCTTCTTACCTTTTACAGCTTCCATTACTTTGTTTGTTAACCATGCAGGCCTTCTCTTATACCTGTTTGTGCCTTTCCTAACTTGTGGTATATATTTTATCTGAGCTTCTAGGATTGTAGTTTTAAATAGCCTCCAAGCTTCTCCAATGGTTTTGACTGTATTTACCATTCCTTTCAGTTTCCTCTTCACATGCTTCCTCATCTCAGAGAATTTACCCCTTTTAAAGTTAAACATGGTTGTGCCAGTCTTTTGGAGCAACTCTCTATTTATACAAATGGTGAAATCAATAACGTTATGGTCACTGCTCCCAAGCGGTGCCATCACTTTTACATCTCTCACCAAATTTTGGGCATTACTTAGGCCCAAATCCAGGATCGCCCCACCCCTGGTAGGTTCAGAGATCATCTGCTCCATAGCACAGTCATTGAGAGCATCAAGAAACTCAATCTCTTTCTCTCGACCAGAACACATATTGACCCAATCAATCTGCGGGTAGTTAAAATCACCTATGACGACACAGTTTTTACGTCTAGCCACCATCTTTAAGCCTTCCTCTCGTCCTCTATCTTTTGATTTGGTGGGCGATAACAAACTCCCATAGTTAAATTTCCTTTTGGGCCCTCTATTTCAACCCAAAGCATTTCTAGAAGGGAGTCTTACTGGACCGTATGCCCTCTCTGACATACAGAGCCACCCCACCTCCAACCCTTCCCTCCCTATCCTTCCGGTATAACTTATATCTAGGAATCACCGTGTCCCACTGATTCTCCTCATTCCACCAAGTTTCTGAAATTCCCACAATGTCTATGTTTTCTCCCAACACTAAACATTCCAACTCACCAATTTTACTTTGAAGACTTCTAGCATTTGTGTACAAACATCTATAATTTCCCAGGCAAGCTAGGCCCGCCACCTTCCTTCCGCCGCCTCGAGACTCTGGCAGGCAGTCCATTCTGTTTGTCACCATCTCAGTGGACAACTCTGATCCATTACCCAGTAGAAAAGTATCAGCTAACCCTTCATCTCTTTGAGATGAGTCTTCCCGAACCTGAGACATTTCATCTCCTGTCGGCTTTCCCCCACGATTTAGTTTAAAAACTGCTTTGCCACCTTTTTGATTTTGGGTACAGATGGGCAGCTTGGGATGGCAGCCTCCTGGCTTAGAAAAAAAGCCAGCACGGTCCGAGGCACTCCGGGGCAGTCAGACAGCATGTCCAGGGCTAGTGCACGGGAGTAGGCCAAGTAGGGCATCATGAGGCCCTTGGAAAGCCTCGGCGAGGTCAGGAAGTCAGTGGGCGTGCTCAGAGCCGGCTCTGAGCATGCTCTCTGCCACGCCCCCTGACTTTGCCCCCCGACTTTAACGTGGCAGCGAGCGCTCTCAGAGCCAGCTCTGAGTGCACCCGCTGTCTTCCCAACCTTGCCAAGGCTTTCTAAGGGCCTCATGGCACCCCTAGGCCAGGTGGCGCCCCTAGGCAGCTGCCTATTTGGCCTACTCCCATGCGCCAGCTCTGCGCATGCTGTCTGACTGCCCCGGAGTGCCTAGGCTGCCACCCCAAGCTGCCCGTCTGTACCCAGGCTTAGTCTCTCAGCCACAGAGATCCTCATCTTTAAGGTGGTAGCCTCTAACTAGGCTTTTGCATACAGCAGATTTTGATCTTTTAACTCCCCACATGTAGGAACTCAGATGTGGGGTTGCCAGTCTCCAGTTGGGCGCAAGGGATCCCCCAGTTTGGAGGCCCTCCCCCACTTCAGGGTTATCAGAAAGCAGGGGGGGGAGGGAAATATCTGCTGGGCACTCCATTGTACCCTACAGAGAGCAATTCCCATGGGGTGTAACGGAGAACCGATGTGTGGGTATCTGAGGGTGCTGTTTTTTTGAGGCAGAGGCACCAAATTTTCAGCATAGCATCCGGTGCCTCTCCTCAAAATACGCCCCCCCTCCAGGTTTCAAAAAAGATTGGACCAGGGGGTCCGATTCTATGAGCCCCAAAAGAAGGCGCCCCTATTCTTATTTCAAAATGGAAGGAAGGCATTTAAAAGGTGTGTGGTCCCTTTAAATGTGATTGCCAGAACGCCTTTCAGAGTTCAGTCATGCTTGTCACACCCAGGTCTTTTTTTTGTAGCAGGAACTCCTTTACATATTAGGCCACACACCCCTGATGTAGCCCATCCTCCAAGAGCTTACAGGGCTCTTCGTACGGGGCCTACTGTAAGCTTTTAGAGGATTGGCTACATCAGGAGGGTGGGGCCGGATATGCAAAGGAGTTTCTGCTACAAAAAAGGCCCTGGTCACACCCCTTCTCCGGGCTCCACCCCCAAAGTCCCCAGATATTTCTTGAGTCAGACCTGGCCACCCTACTCAGATGTGAATTTGTACTTGTTGGGGCAGGTCTTCCAACATGTGGTTCATGCACGAAGCAAGTCATTGTGACCGGTGCTGCCTCTGGAGGGAGCCATTTTGTAACTGGCACCAAGTGGTAGTTCCAGGAGCTTCGCTAAAGAGAGTAGATTCTTCAAGCCTAACGCCTGCCCATTCTTGGCTTAAACTGTAAAAGCCGTGTTTGCTGTAAAATCAGAACCCACTGGGTTTGCCGAACGAACTGACGTCCCCGTTGCAGAACGATTGAAAACAAAATGAACAGCTAAATTTGCAGCATAAAATTATGTCAGGTTTGCTACGCAAACGCATTCGATACGAACAACTTATACAAATCACAGATTTCAGGCTTTTTTCCCCTAACGGAATTGGATGGCGTGGTTACAGGACTGTAATCTGTTTAGCAGAGCACTCCACTTTGGGTTTAAAAAGGTAAAGGTAGTCCCCTGTGCAAGCACCAGTCGTTTCCGACTCTAGGGTGATGTCGCATCACGACATTTTCACAGCAGACTTTTTACGGGGTGGTTTGCCATTGCCTTCCCCAGTCATCGACCCTTTCCCCCCAGCAAGCTGGGGACTCATTTGACTGACCTCGGAAGGGGGGAAGGCTGAGTCAATCTTGAGCCGGCTATCTGAACCCAGCTTCCGCCAGGATTGAACTCAGGTCGTGAGCCGAGAGCTCGCACTGCAGTACTGCAGCTTTACCACTTTGCACCACGGGGCCACTGGGTTTCGTACCTATTTAATCAATACGCACCAGTTGCTATTTTGCACTCGTTTCCAGTGGTGCTGGTTGACCGTCATTTGTTCAGTTGATTGCTTGTTAATTATTAGAAATGACTGGTTATTTAGCTAATAGGTGGTCTGGGGATTAATATGGCATCGATAATTAAGAATCTCTGTCCAGCCTTTGGAATGTAATAGTAATTAGGACCTGGGAAGACACACAGAGAGACATGCCATTAGTGCAAGGAAGCAGAGACACAGTTTGGAGCTAGCCTGCAGTCTGAAATTAGAAAGAATCAGGGCTTTTTTTCTAGCAGGAACTCATTTGCATATTAGGCCACACCTCCCTGATGCAGCCAATCCTCCAAGAGCTTGCAGGGCTCTTCGTGCTGGGTCTACTGTAAACTCTGGGAGGATTGGCTACATCAGGGGTGTGCAAAGCAGTTCCTGCTACAAAAAAAAAGCCCTGGAAAGAATCAAAGAGGGCTGCATGGGCAATTGGCTGAGTCTTTTGCTAGGAATCCATTACTTTTGGATGCGCCATTGGTCTGATACAACATGGCTTCTCTTCTGTCCTGGTGTCGGAAACTATTTTGCTTCCATTAATCTCAGCTTGTGTCCTGGTCAATAATATATGTAAATAGCATCAACACACCGTAAATCACTTTTTCTTTTTCGGCATACGGGAATTAGATTTTGTACGGGTACCCCAGATGTTATTCTTCTTGGGGACATTCAGGGTTTTTTTTTGTAGCAGGAACTCCTTTCCATATTAGGCCACACACTCCTGATGTAGCCAATCCTCCAAGAGCTTACAGGGCTCTTATACTGGGCCTCCTGTAAGCTCCAGGAGGATTGAAGAAGAAGAACATTGCAGATTTATACCCCACCCTCCTCTCTGAATCAGAGACTCAGAGTGGCTTACAATCTCCTATATCTTCCACAACAGACACCCTGTGAGGTGGGTGGAGCTGAGAGGGCTCTTACAGCTGATGCCCTTTCAAGGACAACTCCTGCCATAGCTATGGCTGACCCAAGGCCATTTCAACAGGTGCAAGTGGAGGAGTGTGGAATCAAACCCAGTTCTCCCAGATAAGAGCCCGCACACTTAACCACAACCCCAAACGTGGCTACATTCAGGGGTGTGGCCTAATATGCAAAGGAGTTCCTGCTACAAAAATAGCCCTGGGGACATTTGACGCATTAATGATATCTACATCCCTACTTAAATTATTTTTTTCTTTAGTATCAGATCAAAAAGCTGATCAAATATATGCGCAGCTGTAAAATTTAGGGAGGAGATTTTGTTTTAAGAATTCAGAATTATATAGAACTCCTGTAACTGTACAGATCTGCTTAACATCTAAAGCTGCTTTCTCCACGGTGGGACACTCTGAAGTTGACACAGTATTGTTCGTTGACTATGGAAAACCCCATCTGCAGGTAAAGATGCACTTAAAGTTCCAGCTAAAGTTACAGAGGCACTGACACTATGCTCTGTTAAAATCTGGTGACAAGCCAAATTCCAAGCCATTTTAAGTTTTCCAAAAAGATACACAAGCAGCAATTTCCGAGGGACGGTTTAAAAGATCTTGTCCCATAAAGACTTGCGGCGATAAGTCCATGGACCGCATCAAAAGGCATTTGCTCAGATCACCCGTGCAAATCCATCAGCCCGTTGTTGGCAATGACTTTGGTGTATTCGATAGCAGATTTGTAAGGGACTCGAGGGAGCGCCGCGTTTTCAAAATCCACGTGGAAGAGCCCAAATCGACTTCTGTATCCACAAGTCCATTCGAAGTTGTCTAGCAAGGACCACACAAAATAGCCTCTCACTCGGACATCGTCGATGTAAATGGCTGAAACGAAATCGAAAAGGAAACGAATCACAGACCGGTTGCGAGAACTTGTGGCAATCGACAGGACAGAAACATAATCATGATTTCCAAAATATCTGCTGTCTATCAAGGCATGGATATGATAAACCAATAATCTATTGCATGAATTATTTGTGAAACTGTACGGTATTAAAGAGACAAATGCCTTCTCCAAGCCAGCCGATGGAACAGTGGGGGCTTCAAGAGCCACAAAATAGGTGTGAAAGAGCCGCACGTGGCTCCCAATCTGCAGTTTGGCCAACCCTGAGCTAGAGAGCCAATTTTCTCTTTCTGCTCTTTCCCCTGTTTGCAAGCTAGAAAATTTTACGTCTATAAGGCAAGAGAAAGAGGTCAGGAGCTCCTTGCCATCCATCCCCCCTGCCCCCATATTCTACATGCTAATTCTACACTCAAAAACAGTGTAGCAGGAGTGGCCAAAGCGTGGCTCGGGAGCCACGTGTGGCTCTTTCACACATACTGTGTGGCTCTTGATGCTCTGACCACCCAGTTGGTTGGCTTCGAGAACGCATTTCTCTCTTGGAATTGCTTCTCCAAGCCTAGCCAGCCAGCGGCTAGGAGAATGCATTTAAAGTTAAAGTTGCTTTCTTTCCAGCTTTCCTTCCTTCCTATTTGGAGAGCCAGTTTGGTGTAGTGGTTAAGCGTGCGGACTCTTTATCTGGGAGAACCGGGTTTGGTTCCCCACTCCTCCACTTGCAGCTGCTGGAATGACCTTAGGTCAGCCATAGCTTTTGTAGCAGCTGTCCTTGAAAGGGCACCTGCTGTGAGAGCCCTCTCAGCCGCACCCACCTCACAGGGTGTCTGTTGTGGGGGAAGAAGATAAAGGAGATTGTGAGCCGTTCTAAGACTCTGTGATTCGGAGTGGAGGGCAGGATATAAATCCAATATCTGCTTCTTCTTCTCCTCATCCTTCCTTCCCTCCTTCTCTCAAACATCTGACGTTCACGTCTTGTGGCTCTCAAACATCTGACACGGCTCTCACATTAAGCAAATTTGGTCAGCAACATGCCAACGTGGAGGAGAATCGCTCTATGGAGAACACTGCACGAAGAAATGACAAAGAAAACCCTGGCTCTACCAGGAAGAAAAGCCCTCCAACGCAAGCATTTTAAGCTTCAGCCGAATAAACAGCAGCAGAGGGAGAGAACACGCTTCTACAGTTTGTCACCAAGTGATACTATTTAGGTGCTGACTCGCCGAGGTAGTGTCTAGCACAGCCTGTGAAGAACGCTGCCCGGTGACATTATTGAGAAAATAAGCCACGGAGGACTCCACTGTATCACCTGTCTGCATAACCGTACACAAAACAGGGAGAGGGAATCTGGCCACGTGACTTGTCATCTTGATTTATGAGGTCCCTAAACCTTGGGGGAAACAATCTTTTGTGTATTAAACCTCTCTTCAAAACAGCACTGCGTACAAAGATAACCGAGGACGACGGAGATGGCTGCTGGTCCGCTGGCGGCGGAACAAATTCGATAAGGGGACTACCCGTTCTTGCGCTTCTCCTTTTGCTGTTTTTTTAAAGAAAAAAAATTAAAGCTATTATAAAAGAGGGAGGGAGAGTCGCAAACGGGAGCAAGTGCCGTATAAAGGTGAGGCGCCGAAATAATGTCCGCGGCTAAACTTCTGATGCGCCACTTCCTTGATGACAGGACATTCGCTAAAGATGGCGGCTCCATGCCGATACTTTGATTAGAAAAGCACGTTAGGAGCTCATTATTTCTATGCCCGGGGCACCAAGTCCCCAACATTCTTCATTAAATTGCACTCGGATGCCGTACGGCATTCAAAACAATTTCCCCACCCCCTTATGAAGGGGGACGGGGGACAAGAGGTAGAGCGTTGCTAAATTTTAGCCTGGAAGCAGGCTAATTTAGAAATACAAAGGCCTCTGATTTCTACAGCGTGGGGCTAGCACATATATCATCCAGAGTTTAGAGCACAAGACCGGAATCACGTCTGTCTACCCAGACAGAACAACGCTTGAGTCCCGTGGCCCCTTTAAGACCAACAAAGTCTAATTTGAGAGCCAGTTTGGTGTAGTAGTGAAGTGTGCAGACTAGGGTGACCATAATGTCTGAAGGCCAGCCAGGGACACCTTGGGGGGGGGAAGGTAGGGGTGCCGCCGGAAACAGAAAGTGACGCCACTTCCTGTGACATCATTTCCCCCACATCACCTGCCGGAAAACGGGAAGTGACATCACTTCCTGTGATGTCACTTCCCCCAAATGACATCATTTCCCCCAAATGCCACTGCCGGAAACAGGAAGTGACTTCACAGCACTTCCTGTGACGTCCCCAAAAATCCCCCAAATATCACCGCCGGAAACAATTTTGTTCTCAAATCCTGTATATACTTCATCAGTATATGGGATAAGGCACTTTCTCAACTGTGCTGCATAATGCAGCCTATTTATTTTGTCCTGTTTGCTCTGTTGGCTCTATCTGTGCCACCTTCATCACTTTCGGGGTGTGCATCCCCCAGTGGGGTGGTCTCCCGACTCCCTCCGCCGGCTATTTCTGATAGCCCTGCGCCCCCTCTTTCATTTGATATGTGTCCCGTGCAGGTGCCACCCTCCCGCTGGGAGATGCCGCAAAATGAGCCCCCTTGAGGCTTATGGTGGCAGGGCTCGGGGGAAGCGAGCTAGACTGCTGTTCTTTTGAGGGGTTATAGAGTGTTTCGAGCCCGTCCCTGTGGCATCGGTCCCATCGTTGTGGGACCCAGGGGGCCGGCGCAGCGGCACGCCGAAGCAGCCTGTCACTAATAACACAGGTCGAGATGCAGGACAGGAACCCGGAAGTGACCGACAGGCTGCTTCTCCCCAGAATGCAACTTTGTTGGTCTTAAAGATGCCACTGGACTCCAGCTTTGATCTGTTGTTCCAGACCAACACGGCGACCCACCTGAATCAATCCACCCAGAAGTTCTTCCCACAAAAGTGAACAATGGTAAGAAGGTCTTTTTTTTTTTTGTAGCAGGAACTCCTTTGCATATTAGGCCACACAACCCTGATGAAGCCAATCCTCCTGGAACTTACAGTAGGCCCTGGACTAAGAGCCCTGTAAGCTCTAGGAGGATTGGTTACATCAGGGGTATGTGGCCTAATATGCAAAGAAGTTCCTGCTACAAAAAAAGCCTTGATGGCAAGTAATACGTGTCTGTGTGTGAAGTGCATCAAGTCACAGACAACGTATGTCAACTCCAGGAAGGGACTTTTAAGTCAAGCGGTTGCCGTGGCCGTCTTCTGCAGAGTCGTCTTTGGTGGTCTCCAGGTTTCAGATTCCTGGAGCTTACAGCTCCTGAACCTTTCTGAGGGTTCCCTTTCCTCCTCCCATCAGCCTTGTCCAATGAATTGTAGATGCAGCTGCATAACAATTCCTGGATTAGGAGAGCGGGCAGGCCCCCAGCAGCCCTGGAGAAGGCCACACCACCCTTTCTCCACTACTTATGTGATTTTGGGCAGCAGGTGGCTTGCTGGCCTTTTGACCCACCCACAGATTTCTAGCCAGCCCAAGCAGGCCTCGCTTGCCCAAGGCTCTCCTTTCTAGCATCGGGTTGCTTTTGGCTGGGAGGGGGGGCATATGATAATGAGTTATGCTAATGAGCTCTCCCACCTATTTTTCTACAGAACGACCCCTGGTGGTCTCCCTTCCAATTACCAACCCAGGCTAACCCCACTTAGATTCCGAGACACGACGAGCTGAACCATGCCACCTTCCCTCCCAAGTACTGCGATAGGAGGTATGGATTATTTTATTTATTCGCCTTATTTATCGTCCGCTTTTCTTCCGGGGACTCGAGGCGGATTACAAAGAGTGAGCCAATCACGAAAACAGGACATTCAATGACCAATGCATTAGGATTTCAGAAGTCTGGAACCACCAAAAAGAACTGAAACGCCGCGTAATTATTCAAAGATACGTCAAGCAGAACAGAAATCGCATCAATAATAACCCGACTTATAATGAGCAAAACACACCAGTATAGACCAGCAGTTCTTAAGAAAAAGAATGTGTGGTCAAGTAGCAACCAACTCATGGCGAACGTATCCTTGGGGCACTGCAGACAAGAGATGAGCAGAGGGGGTTTGCCATTGCTTTCTTCCAAGCGTATTGTGTTCCTCTTTAACTGAGTTCATTTTCATCAGCAATATCATCATAGGAGCTAGAAAGCAGGTTTACACAGGGTATAGAATCATAGAGTTGGAAGGGATCTCCAGGGTCATCTAGTCCAACCCCCTGCACAATCCGGGAAACTCACAAACTTCCCCCTGAATTCACAGGAGCTTCATCGCTGTCAGATGGCCATCTAGCCTCTGTTGAAAAACCTCCAAGGAAGGAGAGCCCACCACCTCCCGAGGAAGCCTGTTCCACTGAGGAACCGCTCTAAACTCACAAACACCTCCCCCTAAATTCACAGGATCCTCACTGCTGTCAGATGGCCATCTAGCCTCTGTTTCAAAACCTCTAAGGAAGGAGAGCCCACCACCTCCCGAGGAAGCCTGTTCCACTGAGGAACCGCTCTAAACTCACAAACACCTCCCCCTAAATTCACAGGATCCTCATTGCTGTCAGATGGCCATCTAGCCTCTGTTGAAAAGCCTCCAAGGAAGGCGAGCCCACCACCTCCCGAGGAAGCCTGTTCCACTGAGGAACTGCTCTAAACTCACAAATACCTCCCCCTAAATTCACAGGATCCTCATTGCTGTCAGATGGCCATCTAGCCTCTGTTTCAAAACCTCCAAGGAAGGAGAGCCCACCACCTCTCGAGGAAGCCTGTTCCACTGAGGAACCGCTCTAAACTCACAAATACCTCCCCCTAAATTCACAGGATCTTCATTGCTTTCACATGGCCATCTAGCCTCTGTTTCAAAACCTCCAAGGAAGGAGAGCCCACCACCTCTCGAGGAAGCCTGTTCCACTGAGGAACCGCTCTAAACTCACAAATACCTCCCCCTAAATTCACAGGATCCTCATTGCTGTCAGATGGCCATCTAGCCTCTGTTTCAAAACCTCCAAGGAAGGAGAGCCCACCACCTCTCGAGGAAGCCTGTTCCACTGAGGAACCGCTCTAAACTCACAAATACCTCCCCCCAAATTCACAGGATCTTCATTGCTTTCACATGGCCATCTAGCTTCTGTTGAAAAACCTCCAAGGAAGGAGAGCCCACCACCTCTCAAGGAAGCCTGTTCCACTGAGGAACCGCTCTAGGAACAAATCTTCCTAATGTTGAGCCAGAAACTCTTTTGATTCAATTTCAACCCATTGGTTCTGGTCCTACCTTCTGGGGCCACAGAAAACAATTCCGCACCATCCTCTTCAAGCCCTTCAAGTCCTTGAAGATGGCGATCAGATCACCTCTCAGCCGCCTCCTCTCCAGGCTAAACATGCCCAGCTCCTTCAACCTTTCCTCATAGGACTTGGTCTCCAGACCCCTCACCATGTATTCTGCAAGGATTCCAACACAGAGCCTGCTCCAATAACCAGGGGACATTTCACTTCATTTTTCAGCTCCTTGCTGATCAAATTCATTTCCAAACATCTCCAAACCCATCTTCCTTAGTGACCTCCCATCGAAGTATTAATAAGGCCTGACCCTGCTTCGTTTCCAAGATCTGACGGGCTCGGGCTAAGATGGGTTATTTAGGCTGCCTCAACCTTGAGGAAGGCCCATACTTCTGTACAGTTTTAAGGAAAACGTATACAAAAAGGAGTTCATTCAGGAAAAGTGTCCACAAATATAGCGCTAGGGTGCTTCCTGGAGCAGAACTGGGAAAGGCAGGGGTCGTTTTGTACAAAAATAGGTGGCGGAGCTCATTAGCATAACTCATTAGCATATGCCGGGCCTTGACCAGCCAAAAGCAACCTCATGCAAGAAAGGAGAGCCCCGGGCAAGTGAGGGGCTCTCCTGGGCCGCCGGGTTGCCTAGGGCTCTCTTGGGCCATTCTGTCCCGAGTCAAAAAGCCAGCAAGTGACCCGCCGCCCAAAATCTCATAAGAAGTGGAGAAAGGGTGGCGTGGGCTTCTCCAGGGGTTAACGAGGGCTGTGGGGGCCACCTGTGGCAAAGCCCCTGGTGGCTAGCTGGCTGCCCGCTCTCCTAATCCAGGGATTGTTATGCAGCTGCACCTCCTATTCAATGGACAAGGTAGGTGGGGAGGAAGAGGAAGAACCATCAGAAAGGTCCAGGAGCTGCTCTCCTGTGAGCTCCTGCTGAATCCGAGGCCCGGGGAGAGGCATTCTGCCGAACACGACATGGAGGCCGAGGCTATCCTCTGATGTTGCCTCCTGGCTTTGGGATTCAGAGGATTATTGCTTCAAAATGTGGAGGTCCCCCTCAGTCACCATGGCTAGCAGCCGCTGAGATTTATCCGCCATGGATCTATCGGATTCCCCTTTAAATCTGTTTATCTCTGCCCCTCCCTCCCCTCCCCACCATATTTTCCTAGCAGTCCTTACAGTCATCCCCCACCCCCTCCTCTCCACCACCTCATCCCCTTTCCCATCTCTTTCCCCGGCAGTCTTTGTTTCTTCCCCACCTCCCTAATACTCCCTTCCCTCCTCTACCTTGCAACTTTTTTTTTTTAGCCTTACCTGTTCCTCCCTTTCCAGTTTCACTCTTCCAAATCCATCCCCATCTTATCTGTTTCAGTTTATCTCCCCCTCCCCCAGTATTATCAAGAGCTCCGTGGCACAGAGGGGTAAAGCTGCAGTACTGCGGTCCTAAGCTCTGCTCACGACCTGCGTTCGATCCCGGCGGAAGCTGGTTCAGGTAGCCGGCTCGACGTTGACTCAGCCTTCCATCCTTCCAAGGTCGGTAAAATGAGTACCCAGCTTGCTGGGGGGGAAGCGTAGATGACTGGGGAAGGCAATGGCAAACCACCCCGTAAAAAGTCTGCCGTGAAAACGTTGTGAAAGCAACGTCACCCCAGAGTCGAAAACGACTGCTGCTTGCACAAGGGACCTTTCCTTCCCCCCCCCCCCCCCCAGAATTGGCACTAACGGAGGCCAAGAATTCTCAGGAAAGTTGGAAAGATCTGCGCTGTTTAAACTTTAAACAAATATGCCTTTACTCCACCTGTATGTGTGTCTCAATGAATATTATTATTCCCCTGCATATTTTCACTGTTGGGCAATAATCAAACTGAGTAGGATGGGTTTATCGGCTTTGGGAAGAAATGAAGTTTTGACGAGATCTTTTTAAAAAGTCTATATCCTTGATTGTATACTAAATTTTAGATGTTTAAATCTCCTCACTATCCCCGGGCCAAAAGAAGCCCGCTTGAAATCCACCAGAGAAAGGGCTTTCTCCGTTATGGCCCCCACATGGTGGAATCAGCTGCCGGAGGAGGTGAGGGCCCTGCGGGACCTGGTTCAGTTCCGCAGGGCCTGTAAGACGACCCTCTTCCGGCTAGCTTGCACCTAGCTAGGATGAAAACTCGATGTAACTTGGCCAGACGTCTGTTTATATGTAATTGAAATGTTAACTGGTTTTTAAGGTTTTAACTGTTTTAAATATTTAATTGTTTATCTACTTAAATTGTTTAATTTTTATGTTTGACCAATTTTTGGAAGCCGCCCTGAGCCACTCGTGGGAAGGGCGGGATATAAATCACGAATAAATAAATAAATAAAAATTTTATAACGTAATTGTATTGCCTCCTGCTTCCTGTTATCTGGATTCTTATCAACAAATGCCAAACAAAGGTTTCAATATTCAATCTGTTTATTCCTGTGGCCTTCGTGACATCCTATGGCAACAAATTCCTCATTTGAAACCCTCTCTTGTGTAAAGCAGTACGTCCTTTTGTCCATTCTGAACCTGGATAAAATCAGCTTCACTGGATACCCTCAAGTTCTAGAATTTGGGGAGAAGTGAGAAAAAAGTTCTCTTTGTCAACCCTCTCCACATCAGTGTTCCCTCTAAGCTGTGGAGCCTTGTGAGGAAAAATTCTACTTCCCGGGCTACTGGCATTACAGTTGTGAGCTACTGCATAAGTTAGCTTGCTCTGGGGCCATTTTTCCTGAGCTGAAGCAAAAATGCGTAAGCTGGAGGCTAAAGACTGTGAGCTAGCTCACAGTAACTCAGCCTAGAGGGAACACTGGTCATGACCTTTGAGAGATGACTTTGAACCACCTTCTCTCTCTCTCTGCCTCATTTACATGGTATGAAGAAGAAATGGAGGAAGGAGGGAACCGCGTACTGTACTCTGAGCTCCTTGTGAGGAAGGGTGGGGAAAAATGTGACAGATAACGTAGACAGCACTGAGGGTCCCCTCCAGTTCACCCCCTAAGCTGTGGAGTCTTGCGAGCAAAAAATCTACTTCATGAGCTACTGGCACTACAGTTGTGAGCTACTGCCCAAGTTAGCTTGCTCTGGGGCCATTTTTCCTGAGCTGAGGCAAAAATGTGTGATCAGGAGGCTAAAAAACTGTCAGCTAGCTCATACTAACTCAGCTTAGAGGGAACACTGGTCATGACCCTTGACAGATGACTTTGAACCACCTTCTCTCTCTCTCTGCCTAATTTACATGGTATGAAGAAGAAATGGAGGAAGGAGGGAACCGCATACTGTACTCTGAGCTCCTTGTGAGGAAGGGTGGGAAAAAATGTGACAGATACGTAGACAGCACTGAGGGTCCCCTCCAGTTCACCCCCTAAGCTGCGGAGTCTTGTGAGCAAAAAATCTACTTCATGAGCTACTGGCACTACAGTTGGGAGCTACTGCATCCATCATTTTTCCTGAGCTGAGGCAAAAATGTGTGAGCCAGAGGCTAAAAAACTGTCAGCTAGCTCAAACTAACTCAGCTCAGAGGGAACACTGCTCCATACCATGCCTAATTTTATAAACATCTATCATGTCCCCCCTTAGTTGTCTATTTTCTGAACTGAAAAGTCCCAGACTCTTCAGTCTTTCTTCAGATCTCCCAGTTATCTGGGCTGCCCTTCTGGTGATAGGGGAGGAAGCATCCCAGAGGCACTCTCTCAGCTGTGGGGTGCCACAGGGAGCGGTCCTATCCCCGATGCTATTTAATATCTACATGCGCCCCCTTGCCCAGATTGTCAGGAGGTATGGACTGGGTTGCCATCAATATGCGGATGACACCCAGCTCTATCTATTGATGGGCGGCCAGTCCGACTGTACCCCAGAAAATCTAGACCTGGCTCTACAAGCTGTGGCATCTTGGCTCAGACTGAGTCGGCTGAAACTGAATCCGACGAAGACGGAGGTTCTCTATCTGAGTCGGGGTGGTCCAAGGGGAGAGATCCATCTGCCGACTCTTGACGGGGTGCCACTAATACCGGCCCCTAAGGTCAAGAGCTTAGGCGTGCTCCTTGAGTCCTCCCTTACAATGGAGGCCCAGGTAGCAGCCACTGTTAGATCTGCCTTTTTTCATCTTCGGCGGGTGCGGCAGCTGGCTCCTTTCCTGGAGCACAACGATTTAGCGATGGTAATCCATGCTACGGTCACCTCAAGAATAGATCACTGTAATGCTCTCTACATGGGGCTACTCTTGACGCTAACCCGGAGACTACAGCTAGTGCAGAATGCTGCGGCACGGCTGTTAATGAGGCTGCCGTGATGGGAGCACATTCAGCCAGTGCTGAAAGAGCTGCACTGGCTACCTGTTGTGTTCCGAGTTCGCTTCAAGGTGTTGGTATTGACCTTTAAAGCCCTTTATGGTCAGGGACCTGCCTATCTATGGGACTGCCTTTCTCCATATATCCCCCAGAGAGCACTGCGTTCAGGTGCAAAAAACTTACTGTCTACCCCCGGACCAAAAGAAGCCAGGTTATGTGTGACAAGATCTAGGGCTTTTTCGGTGGCAGCACCAGAACTTTGGAACACCCTTCCGGAGGCCATAAGGGCCCTGCAGGATCTGTCTCCGTTCCACAGGGCCCGTAAGCCCGAATTGTTTAAGCAGGTCTTCGATGCTTAACTGAAAGAGGGCTGCCACTGGACATCATATAGAACGCTGGTGATCGCTGTTCGAAAATTCAATGCCGCCTATATTGTACTGATGCAGCACCACAGAATGGTTTTTAAAAATTGAAAATGTAAATTATGGTTTTATATGTTTTATTGGTTTAATTGTATTGACATGATGTTGTGAGCCGCTCTGAGTCCGCTTGTGGAGAGGGTGGGATATAAGTCGAACGTAATAAATAAATAAATAATCTGTACTTTTTCCAGCTCTGCCATTTCGAGTGCGTCTGAACAAGTGATGTAAGACTCACAAAATTTTATTCTGGAGTGAACTTGGCTAGTCTAAGATCCCTTCCACGCAGGCTCTTTCAACCTGCTTTAACTTCTAGCAGCAAAAAAATGAATATTTTTGAAGGTCTTTTTTAAAAAAAAAAATGCATGCACCTAAAGAATAAAGCATCACAACAACAATGTGTTTTCCTGGATCAAAACACATTTTAAAAAACCCGAATCAAGGCTTCATTAACTGCGTGAGGAGTGTGTTTCATCCTTGGAGTGTGTGAAACCTTTTTTAAAAAACATGTTTGCCTTCAAAAGCCAAAGAGGGTTAAAGAGCTTGTACGAAAGGGACCGTAGAGATATCTGTTTTCTCAGTATCTATTTTCTCAGATGTGATACTATGCAATATTCAGTTTGCACCCACTACTGAAAGCAGGGGGGTTTTTTGTAGCAGGAACTCCTTTGCATATTAGGCCACACACCCTTGATGTAGCCAATCCTGCAAGACCTTACAGTAGGCCCTGGAATAAGAGCCCTGTAAGATCCTGGAGGATTGGCTACATCAGGGGGTGTGGCCTAAAATGCAAAGAAGTACCTGCTACAAAAAAAAAAAGCCCTGACTGAAAGTACTCACAGCCGATTCTCCCTCTAAGCTAAGGAGTCTTGTGAGCAAAAATTCTACTTTGCGAGTTACTGGCATTAGAGTTGTGAGCTATTGCATAAATGTGTGAGCCAGAGGCTAAAAAACTGAGTTAACTGACACTAACTGAGCTACATATTGCCGGTAGGCAGTGGTTTAGAATGCAAAATGGTACAAATTTAAGATCTTGTGCGAAAGGGACTGTAGAGATAGCACTCGGTGTCTATTTTCTCAGATGTGATATGAACATATGAAGCTGCCTTATACTGAATCAGAGCTTTGGTCCATCAAAGTCAGTCTTGTCTACACAGACTCTCCAGGGTCTCAAGCTGAGGTTTTTCACACCTATTTGCCTGGACCCTTTTTTGGAGATGCCAGGGATTGAACCTGGGACCTTCTGCTTCCCAAGCAGGTGCTCTACCACTGAGCCACCGTCCCTCCCACTACTGAAAGCAGGGCTTTTATTGTAGCCGTAACTCCTTTGCATTTACGATCTTAAATTGGTATCATTTTGCATTCTAAACCACTGCCTACCAGCTATATGTAGCTCTCCTCACTGCACCTGATTCCTCGTCTGATGAAGTGTGCTTAGAGCACACGAAAGCTGACATTCTGAATAAAACTTTGTTGGTCTTCAAGGTGAACTTGACTTCTACTTTGTTCTACTGCTTCAGACCAACACGGCTGCCCACTTGGATCTATCAGCTCACAGCTCTTTAAGGTTTTGCACAAGAAAACTAGGAAACCAAGCAAGGTTCCCTTACGTGATACGATACACCCTCTCTCTGCGTGAACCAAAAGAAGCTCACGGGGAAAACTTGCTGATGCAAACAGAGCCTTTGAGAAACCCAGACAGGCAAGGAGAGCCCATGGCTGGTCGTACAACTTAGGACATTTTGCTACATGGAGCGTGCCCCGTTCCGTCTGCGCTCGCCACGGCAAACGTGACCGCAAATCTACAAAGCAGAACCGTGGCAGGTCTACGAGGCTTCCTTCTCCATCTCTTCTACGGAATCTGGCCCTCTCCGTGACAGCCGCATTATTAATTAGCATAGATCTATTTACCCCCATCCTGCCATTAATCACTGTATCGTGAAGGTCGTCTAATTAATTAACCACCATGGGTGGTCACAATAGCCCAAAGAGCCATTTCAGGTGTATGGCAGAGGAGATCATTTGTCTTGTCTAGCCCATTAGCCGTCCCTTTCTTGTTGGGGTCTCTCCGGCATACTTCCCTTTCTTTGATCTCTGTGTTAGCTTTGATGCCGCCGGACCCTCACGCACCGCAAGGTCTTTTAATTTTTCCGAGTTTTAGGACATCACTTTACTCTTTCCTCACGTTGCTGACAGCTCCTTCAGCTCTTTTATAGAAATATCTCATGCCCCCCCCCTTCCACAGCCTAGCGACATTTTCTAGGATTTTACCATTAATCTCTTTTATTCTTTTTTAGAGTTACAACCAGGCCTCAGATTCAGCAGGAGCTCACAGGAGCGCAGCTCCTGAACCTTTCTGAGGGTTTCCCTTCTTCCTCCTCACCTACCTTGTCCATGGAATAGAAGGTGCAGCTGCATAACAATCCCTGGATTAGGAAAGCGAGCAGCCAGCCGGCCCCCAGGAGTTTTGTCACACCCCCAGCAGCCCTCATTAACCCCTGGAGAAGCCCACGCCACCCTTTCTCCACTTCTTATGTGATTTTGGCTGGCGGGTGGCTTGCTGGCCTTTTGACTGGGGGGCGGCAGCCCAAGAGAGCCCCAGGTGAGTGAGGCCTGCTTGGGCTGGCTGGATCTAGCCAGCCCAAGCAGGCCTTGCTCACCCAGGGCTCTCCTGTCTTGCTTTGGGTTGCTTTTGGCTGGGGGTGGGGTGGCATATGCTAATGAGTTATGCAAATGAGCTCCACCACCATTTTTTCTACAAAACAACCCTTGGTTGCAACGGTAGTCTCGGTACTAGGGTTGCCAAGTCCCATTCAAGAAATATTTGGGGACTTTGGGGGTGGAGCCAGGAGACATTAGGGGTGGAGCCAAGATCAAGGCTGTGACAAGCATAATTGAACTCCAAAGGGAGTTCCGGCCCTCACATTTAAAGGGACCGCACACCTTTTCAATGCCTTCCTTCCATAGGAAATAATGAAGGATAGGAGCACCTTCTTTTGGGGCTCATAGAATTGGACCCCCTGGTCCAGTCTTTTTGAAACTTGGGGGGTATTTTGGGGAGAGGCACTAGATGCTATGCTGAAAATTTGGTGCCTCTACCTCAGAAAACAGCCCCCCCCCCAGAGCCCCAGATACCCACGGATCAATTCTCCATGATTTCCTGTGGGAATAAATCTCCCTAGGGAATAACAGAGTTCCCAGCAGACATTTCCCTTCCCTCCCCCCGCTTTCTGACGACCCTGAAGCGGGGGGAGGGACTCCAAACCGGGGGATCCCCTGCCCCCACCTGGGGATTGGCAACCCTACTCGGTACCAACCTTATTACATTCTCTACTCTCGCCTATGTATTTAAATTTTGCTTCCCAGTTCAGATGCCTGTTGAACTGTACCTCTTCCATGGCTGTGATAACTACTGGTCAGTTCTAAAGCTATCAGGAGGAGGAGTGGACACAGAGAACCCCCTTCCACTGGCCAACATGTTTTTTACACTTCTCGAATTTGCTGCTTTGGTTTTTCTTTTTCCTCTCCATATGAACATATGAAGCTGCCTTCTACTGAATCAGACCCTCAGTCCATCAAAGTCAGTCTTGTCTGCTCAGACTGGCAGCGGCTCTCCAAGGTCTCAAGCTGAGGTTTTTCACACCTACTTGCCTGGACCCTTTTTTGGAGATGCCGGGGATTGAACCTGGGACCGTCTGCTTACCAAGCAGATGCTCTACCACTGAGCCACCGTCCCTCCCTATTGAAGAAAAAATATAGAAGTTCTTTTTTTTAAAAAAAGAAGCAAATGTCTGTCCATTCACAGATCATCCTTTCAGAAGATTTTATGGGACACAGGAGTTGCTAGTGTTCTATACATAGTTTGGACAAACACAACAAAGAAACGTTTACTGAAATTTCACTCACAATGCAAATAATTTTTTTAAAAAAATAATCTTGCCTTCTTCCTCATCTAAAGGGTATGAATGCAGAAAAGGCAATATAAATCTGTTTGGTGTAGTGGGGAAGTGTGCAGACTCTTATCTGGGAGAACCAGATTTGATTCCCCACTCCTCCACTTGCAGCTGCTGGAATGGCCTTGGGTTAGTCATAGCTCTCACAGAGCTGTCCTTGAAAGGGCTAGTTTCTGGGAGAACTCCCTCGCTTATAGGGTGTTTGTTGTGGGGGAGGAAGATAAAGGAGATTGTGAGCCGCTTTGAGACTCTTGAGTGCAGGGCAGAATATAAATCCAGTGTCTTTTTCTTCTTCTTTTAGTGACAAAGGTTAGCTGTTTTCTTATTTCATTGGAAACAAACAGAAAACAGGCACAGGCATGATAAAAAAAAGAAGAAAACTGTGTCATAGATAGGAGGAGTTTTTTTATACCTTGTTTTTCACTATCTGAAGGAGATTCAGAGAGGCTTGCAATCACTTTCCCTTCCTCTCCTGCTTAGGAAACTGGACTGTATGTCTTTGCCAGTTTAGTGTAGTGGTTAAGTGTGCAGACTCTTATCTGGGAGAACCGGGTTTGATTCCCCAGTTCTCCACTTGCAGCTGCTGGAATGGCCTTCGGTCAGCCATAGCTCTGGCAGAGGTTGTCCTTGAAAGGGCAGCTGTCCTCTCAGCCCCACCCACTTCACAGGGTGTCTGTTGTGGGGGGAGAAGATATAGGAGATTGCAAGCCACTCCAATTCAGAGAGAAGTGCGGGGTATAAATTGACACTTCTTCTTCTTCTTCTTGGGGGAAGATGTCTTTATATAAACAAATCTGCGAGCCATACAAAAGTGTGGATAGTACTTTGGCTTGAGAAACTGTGATTGCATAGGGAATGTGTGAGCTCCCCTTCGGGAAAAAAAATCTCAGCGTAACTGATGCAGCGGCTACTGCGCACACTGTGAAAACACCAGCTAGTACAAGTTTCACCAACCTGTGGTCACTAGCACCCCTGTCAACTCCCCCCACCTCTACATACTCCCTCCAGCCATTATGTGGGCCCCAAACATCTGAACTGAGCCCACAATGGGTGCGTTTGTATTATCTGGAGACGTAAACGAGAACAGATTGTGAGTCACATGACAGCTCTGTCCAGGCCACATGACATGTTCAACATGTCAAGACCAATTTACATTCCAGTTCCCCCCCCCCCGCCGTCGCTAGTAATCTCAGCAACAACGCAAAGCGGGTAGAAACTAAAGACGTGAGCATCGATAAAAAGGATTAAAGGTAAATGCCAGGGATTTCTTATGAATGGCATTTTGCAGGCATTTTGCAAGTGACACTGTTTGCAAACCGAAAACTTCATCGCGCCGACTGTCTAGAAGGAGACAAATGGAAGATTTGTGGCTACGGAAGCAGCCATCAGCAAAAAAATAGCTTATTTAAAAAGAAGAAGAGGAGGAGGAGATGATATTGGATTTATATCCCGCCCTCCACTCAGTCTCAGAGAGGCTCACAATCTCCTTTATCTTCCTCCCCCACAACAGACACCCTGTGAGGTAGATGAAGATATTGGATTTATATCCCGCCCTCCACTCAGTCTCAGAGCGGCTCACAATCGCCTTTATCTTCCTCCTCCACAACAAACACCCTGTGAGGTGGGTGGGGCTGAGAGGGCTCTCCCAGAAGTTGTCCTTGAAAGGGCAGCTTCTAAGAGAGTTGTCTCAGTCCCACCTACCTCACAGGGCATCTGTTGCAGGGGCG
The DNA here is from genome assembly GCF_032191835.1 of Heteronotia binoei. NCBI lineage: Eukaryota > Metazoa > Chordata > Lepidosauria > Squamata > Gekkonidae > Heteronotia > Heteronotia binoei. Next base: position 11,548,944 of record NC_083231.1, read on the forward strand.
GGGGGGGAGGTAATGGAGATTGGGACCGCTCTGGGACTCTGAGATTCAGAGTATAGGGTGGGATATAAATCCAATATAATCCTCTTCCTCATCCTCCTCCTCTTCTTCTTCTATGGAGTTCAAAGTAGCATATATGTCATTTCCTCCCAATTTATCTTCTCAACAACCCTGTCAGAGTGGGACTCTTTGGGATTTGAACTTGGATCACCAGAGTCCCAGTCTGATTCTTTCCCATTATGCCACACTGTCTCTCAAATGAGGCCTATTTATTTCCACGAAGCAAGCCTTGGTCTTGGAGGCTTGATGTACCGTGTTGCCAACGCTGGCTTAGATCCGTCAGAGACATCAGAGATTCCTTTCTGTTGCTGCTGCAGGACTTCCTTGCCAAATGCTCTTCCCGATGGGCAGAAGACTACTAGAAACAGTAGGAGTGAGGCTAGATGTCCACAACTGAAGTGAGAAATCAGTGAAAATGGTTCATCCTGTTCAATTTGCGGAAGTGTTCTGTGGAATCCAGCTTCTAGGTCACAGCCCACCAACTTCAAAAATCAGGACTTGACAAAAGGCTTTTCTGCATTCTCATTTTCCTCGCTTGTAACTTCCTGTTCCTTTGGGTTTTTTTCCTGCTCTGTTCTGCTGCCTCTAGTGGTCAATTCAATATTACACCGCTGTATGTCCAGCATAGAAATCTCCAGTTTAAATCTTCAGGGAGACATGCTGGACATAAACTGGTATAATACTGAATCAACCAACTAGACGGAGCAAACCAGAAAAGGGAGGGGAGAAGCAAAGGACCCCTCCCCCGAAAAAAGAGGAATTTATGAGTGACAAATCCCTTGTAAATCACAAGAGGGGATTGGATAAGCATATGGAACAGAGATCCATCAGTGGCTATTAGCCACAGCCTATTGTTGGAACTCTCTGTCTGGGGCAGTGATACTCTATATTCTTGGTGCTTGGGGGGGGGGCACAGTGGGAGGGCTTCTAGCCCCACTGATGGCTTCTAGCCCCTCCTGATGGCACCTTGGTTTTCTGGCCACTGTGTGACACAGAGTGTTGGACTGGATGGGCCATTGGCCTGATCCAACATGGCTTCTCTTATGTGATGGAAATAAGAATGCAGAAAAGCCCTAGGGATAAGCTGGAAAGCATGGCTTGGCTAAAAAAAAAAAGTCCAGGAACGGCCATTTGCCCAAACTCAGGAATGGACTGTAGGAGCTGCAATGGATTCCACCATCCAATACAAAAGTGTGAAGAGATGTGTGTACTGGTGAGGTTTCCAGTACTTCAGAAAGAGATGCCAACATCCCTTTGCTATGCTCAAGGCTTCCAGATGTGCAAGGAAAGGACAAACACCTAAGGATTAATGGTGCTGAGGCCTCCAGCGTGCAAAGTCCCAGGCAGTAGCCCTGTTGTAGGAGTCCCAGTCGCGACTGAAGTGGAGTGCAGGTGGAAGAGGGGTGGGATCTGGGAATGCTTCAGCACCATGTGCAACCCATGATCCTAAAGGAGATCTTGGTTGGGGTGGAACTCGGCCTAAGAGCTCCCCATTACAAAGACCTTATTCCGGACAACTTGACTGCTGATAAACACCACACTGGATCCACCTAGTTTCCCTTCAATACAGAAAGCTTCCTTCAACAGACTCCCACCTCCTTTCTCCATTAGAAAAAAAAATCATTCTCCCGGGGAGGAAAGTGTTCCTTTTTTGAAGGAAGTCTTAAGGGAAGGGAGCCATAGGATCCAATCCAAAAATATCCCAGAGTTAGCTTTTCCAATGCTGCTCTGTAATACTCTAGTGCAGCAGTGTCAAACATGTGGCCCAGGCTCTCTCAATCGCACAGCTGAGCTACTGAGCTACTGAGCTACTGAGCCAAGCCTCTCTTCCTTCTATGGGATGAGGCTCCTCCCCCTCCTGGTCCCTTGAGGAAGGAAGGAGAGTCAGAGTTTCCTTTGCTCAGTTCCCTGGATCACACGAGGGAGATGCAAAGAAAGCATCTTTAAGACCAACAAGTGCTAATGTATTAATCATGTTTTATAAAAAATCTTTAATTGTGCTTGTCTGTGTCCTTTATAAAGTGTATATCCTTTAAAAAGCAAATGCAATTTTGGGCTGTATCTACAGAAGTATAGTGTCCAGATCACGTGATGTGATGGTATCGCTTTACTCTGCTCTGGTAAGACCTCACCTGGAGTATTGTGTTCAATTTTGGGCACCACATTTTAAGAAGGATATAGACAAGCTGGAACGGGTCCAGAGGAGGGCGACAAAGATGATGAGGGGTCTGGAGACCAAGTCCTATGAAAGAGCTGGGGATGTTTAGCCTGGAGAGGAGGCAGCTGAGAGGTGATATGATCACCATCTTCAGGTATTTGAAGGGCTGTCATATAGAGGATGGGGTGGAATTGTTTTCTGTGGCCCCAGAAGGTAGGACCAGAACCAATGGGTTGAAATTAAATCCAAAGAGTTTCCGGCTCAACATTAGGAAGAACTTCCTGACCATCAGAGCGGTTCCTCAGTGGAACAGGCTTCCTCGGGAGGTGGTGGGCTCTCCTTCCTTGGAGATCTTTAAACAAAGGCTAGATGGCCATCTGACAGCAATGAAGATCCTGTGAATTTAGGGGGAGGTATTTGTGAGTTTCCTGCATTGTGCAGGGGGTTGGACTAGATGACCCTGAAGGTCCCTTCCATGATTCTATGATCCACATGGTCCGGCCTGACAAGGTCTCATTCATGTCAGATCTGGCCCTCATAACGATTGAGTTCGACACTCCTGCTCTAGTGGATCATGATTGTGCCATTTGTCCAACTCCAGTCTAGAGCAAAAACAGAACTGTCAAAGCCAAAGTCTCCAAAGTCACTCCCATTGCCTTTCCAAAGCCACCCCAAGGCTATTGCTTTTAATTATAAGAAATGCTCTCAGGCTTGCCGTATTCTGCAAACTGCAGATCAATACCGATTCAGAGAATGAGACTCCTTGTATACTGTGAATGGAAAATTATGAAATATGTCTTCTCCAGAACTTTTGGGACTGCAGCATTATTGCACAGAGGACCTCTCTTGCGGTCAAAAGGAGAAAAAGAGCCAAAGAGTAAAAAACCATGCATTGAAAAAAATAAGTGATGCACGCTGATGCAAAGAGATGCCTGCATTCCATGCAGATGTTGTCCCACCGGGCTATGGTCTCTCCGCGGCACAGAAGACAACGTTCTCCATGCTTCATTTTGTACAATTTCCTGCCCACGATGCTCCCTCTAAGCCAGTGGTCCCTACCTTTTTGGCACCAGGGACCGGTTTTGTGGAAGGCAATTTTCCCACGGACTGGGGTGGGTGGGACGGTCGATGGTTTCAGGATGATGCAATTGTGCACTTTGTTTCGGTGCGGTGGTTAAGTGTGCAGACTCTTATCTGGGAGAACTGGGTTTGATTCCTCACTCCTCCACTTGCAGCTGGTGGAATGGCCTTGGGTCAGCCATAGCTCTCACAGAGTTGTCCTTGAAAGGGCAGCTTCTGGGAGAGCTCTCTCAGTCCCACCCACCTCACAAGGTGTCTGTTGTGGGGGAAGAAGATAAAGCAGATTGTGAGCTGCTCTGAGAATTGGAGTGGAGGGCAGGATATAAATCCAATGTCGTCTTCTTATCATTACTACTACATTGTAATATATAATGAAACAATTCTACAACTCATGGCCCAGTTGCTAACAGGCCATGGACCGGTACCAGTCCATGGCCCGGGGGTTGGGGACTCCTGCTCTAAGCTGTGGAGCCTCGTGGGCAAAAAGTCTACTTTGTGGGCTTGCTGGCATTACAGTTGTGATCGAGCAATTTGGCTGCTGCATGAATTGACGTGCTCTGGGGCCCTCCTTCCTGAGCTAAGACGGAAATGTGTGAGACAGAGGCTCAAAAACTGTGAGCCAGCCCACGCTAACTTTATGGCCTCTCAAGTCAACACCTTAGCAACACGGCATACGATACGGCAAGAGTGATGGTGGCACAAAGGCTATTAGATACTGCCGGACAAACTGACTTAAATAACTCACAAAAATGGCACACCTTTATAGAGTCGTTTCAGAGGTTATCTCCCATGCCATTTTTGTTTCACCTAAAAAACCATGAATACAGAAGAATGTTCTCCCTTATGAGGTGGGATGCCCTCCCTTCTGAAGTTACAGAGGGCAGATACAGGGAAATCCCCTATAGGGTTGCCAAGTCTCATTTAAAAAATATCTGGGGACTTTGGGGGTGGAGCCAGGAGACTTTGGGGGTGGAGCCAGGAGACACTGGGGTGGGGCTAGGGGGAGGGGGGAAAACGGCACCGGGGAGCATGGCTGCTCCTCCGAGATGGGCTCAAGCTGGGCCCATCTCGGAGGAGCAGCTGCAGTGGGGGGGGGGGGAAGCGGCGCAGCGGCGTCGCGTGCTCCGCTCCGCCTCTGGGTTGGAATCGGGGGCTGCTGCAGGAGGGAAACGCGCCGGCCTACCATGGCCTGCTGGCTCAGTGCCTCGTGGGGCTGCCCACCCCTCCGCCGCCGCTGGCCACTGAGCGCGTGTCCCGCCTCCGTCCCTTGCAGGTTTCCAGCCACCGCGAGGTGGTCGGGAGGGTGGAGGGGGGGATGTGCACACAGGGCAAGAAGAACGTGCTGGCCTCCGGCTATGCCCTGCTGGCTGAGAGCAGAGCCCCCTTGCCCGGCTTGCCCGCCCTTGGCAGCCTTGGCCCAACAGCGCCACGGAGGAGCAGCTGCAGGGGGAGGGGGCGACATCGCCCGCTCCGGGATGGGGCGGCTCGCCGTGTTCGTGGCACCATTTCCCCCCTCCCCCCGCTTCCATTTTTTGGGGGAGCGGGGGAAGAGGGTGGAAATCTTGGCATCCCCCGCCAGAGCGGGAGGGTTGGGAAGCCTAATCCCCTATGAAGCTCGTATATGCCCTTGCTGTAATGATGGCTGTGGAGAAACGCCATTTTAGTCTACGGTTATCTGGGAGTTGGCAGGAAGAGGCCATCAAACTGCAGTCAGGCTTCAGCCTAGTTTCTTCCTCCTCCCCTCCGGTCTGGAAGCAGCAATTCTGAGGCCTCCTAGAGAGACAGGAAGTCTTTCAGGCTGGTGTCTCAGAAGGCTGCAGGAGGGAAAACCAATTCCTGGGCGGGAACTGGGTTTTATATTAGTGATTTTGAGTGGGAAAAGGGTAGGGTTGCCAATCCCCAGGTGGGGGCAGGGGATCCCCCGGTTTGGAGGCCCTCCCCCCGCTTCAGGGTCATCTAGGGTTGCCAAGTCCAATCCCAGAAATATCTGGAGACTTTGGGGGTGGAGCCAGGAGACGTTGGGGGTGGAGCCAGGAGACACTGGGGTGGAGCTAGGGGGAGGGGGGGAAACGGCGCCGGGGAGCGTGGCGAGCCGCCCCATCTTGGAGCGGGCGACGCCGCTGTGCTGCTACCGCCTCTTCTCCGCTCACCGTGGCTGCTCCTCCAAGATGGGCTCAGCCTGAGCCCATCTCAGAGGAGCAGCTGCGGTGGGGCGGGGGGGGGGGCGGCAGCGGCGCGGCGGCCTCGCCCGCTCCGCCTCTGGGGTGGAATTGGAGGGGGGTGGAGGCGGGCCGGGGGCGTGGCGAGCTGCGAGTCTGGGTCCTAGAAGGGCCCGGATTCGTGGCTCGCCATGCTCCTGACCTGCCTCCGCCCTCCCCTTCTCTGGTTTTGCCTCACTGGTTTTGCCTGCGCTGCTGCCGCATCTTGGCTGCTCCTCCGAGATGGGCTCAATCTGGGCCCATCTCGGAGGAGCAGCTGCGGTGGGCGGGGAGGGGGCGGCAGCGGCGCGGCAGCCTCGCCCACTCTGGGATGGGGTGGCTCGCCATGCTCCTTGGCGCCATTTCCCCCCTCTCCCCCAGCTTCCGTTTTTTTGGAGAGCGGGGGAAGAGGCTGGAAATCCTGGGGTCCCCCGCCAGGGCGGGAGGATTGGGAAGCCTAGGGTCGTCAGAAAGTGGGGGGAGGGGAGGGAAATGTCTGCTGGAAACTCTGTTATTCCCTATGGAGATTTATTCCCAAAGATAATCATGGAGAATTCATCCACAGGTATCTGGGGCTCTGGGGGGGGGCTGTTTTTTGGGGTAGAGGCACCAAATTTTCAGTATAAGATCTAGTGCCTCTCCCCAAAATACCCCCCAAGTTTCAAAAAGATTGGACCAGGGGGTCCAATTCTATGAGCCCCAAAAGAAGGTGCCCCTATCCTTCATTTTTTCCTATGGAAGGAAGGCATTGAAAAGGTGTGCCATCCCTTTAAATGTGAGGGCCGGAACTCCCTTTGGAGTTCAATTATGCTTGTGACGGCCTTGATCTTGGCTCCACCCCTAATGTCTCCTGGCTCCACCCCCAAAGTCTCCTGGCTCCACCCCCAAACTCCCCAGATATTTCTTGAATTGGACTTGGCAACCCTAGAAAAGGGGGAGTTTGATTTGAGTCTTGGAGACTGGTGAGTTCTGAAGGTGTGGTCATCCAGTGGGGGCAAGTTGTATAATAGGGAAAGAAGGAGCCTTTTTCCCTAGTTTGATTTATTTCTTCTGTTCACTATTTTAAAATGCCTGCATATAGTTGTAAATTTTAAATAAATGTTTTGTCTTTTTAAAAGGTAGTCCCTCTGTAACACATAGTTTCCCCAACCGCCTTAGACCATGCTACTGCAAGAGGGGAGTCCAGGGAGGAGGAAGGCATACAGTTGGCAAGGGTGCCAATCCTCCAGGAGTCTCCCAAAGAAGGACTTTGCTCTCTGTGTTAATCAGGTGCTGGGTTGGCAGAGGACCTTGAGGCCAGGCCTCAGAACTGGCTAGGGGGGTCGGGAGTCCTGTTCCTCTTGGTCAGGAACCCCTAAATTGAGCAGGTGGTGGCAGCGTGCCCTAGTGGCAGGAAGAAGATTAGCTCCCTTCAGGAGTTGGCAACTCAAAAGGGAGTTGACGGGACCGGGTCTGAAGGCAGAATCGGGCCGGTTCCGTCACAATGGCATAGAGTCATTAGTTCATGTCTTTTATTATTGCAAGGTGTACAGTAAGCATAGGGCAGGTTTTCTCAAACTTTTCTTTCCCGAGACCTGGTTATTTTTGCACTTCTCCTTCGTGACCCACTAAAATTTGGGGATGGGGCCAGGAGACTCTGGGGGTGGAGCCAGGAGACAGGAATTATGTCATTTCCTGTGGTGTCAAGAGCCAAGTGATGTCACTTCTGGGGCACACTGAATCAAAACTCCACCTTTTCCTATAATGTCCATACCAAACCTTTAATGGCATAATAGATTCAAATAAAAATACACAGAATATAAAAATTTAAACATTGGAGATAAAATCAAAATGAAACCGAGCTTACAGATGCATTCAAACATGGTCAGAATTAAATTAGGATGTCAGCCAGAAATTTTGCCACAGCCTCACTAACCACCCCCTCAGTATCACTCAATAAATAATAACAGGGTGGCAGAATAGACGAATCTGGGGGAAAAGAAAGCTTGCCAAATAAATCTTTACGGAGGTTATGGTAAAAAGAACAATCAAGCAATATATGCTGGATTGAGTCAGGAGTATTCGCTCCACAGGAGCAAAGTCTGTCAGCTAAAGGGACTCGCTGATATCTCCCTTGTAAAACTTTGGAGGGAAACGCATTTAGTCTAGCCAACATAAATGCCCTGCGGTGACTTGGAATGGTTAAGTCTGGTAGATAATTGGGCATTTTGCCACAGAAAGCATAAAGACCTTATAGCAAATATAAGGGTCTGTTGGCCGTAATTTCGTTTCCTCCGATTCCCACAGTCTCAATTTAATATATCTGAAGATATATGACTCAGCAGAGGTATTCCTGTAATGTCACTTCCAGAATGTCCACCAGTGAGGCCAGGGCACTAGAAGCCCTCCCACCGTTGCTTCCTCCCTCTCCCAGCACCAAGAATACAGACAGAGCATCACTTGCAGGGAAAGAAAGAAAGAAGGGAGGGGGCAAAGAAAAAAAAGTCTTCCTCACCATCAGATGACCTCAGCCAGCAACAATTCTGCCCAGGGGTCATTTGGTAAAAAAAATAGCTACTGGAATTCCCACTCCCTGCCCCTCCTGGCTGAAAAAAACACACACACCCTTCTTTGCCTCCCAGGCCTCCCGGGGAAATCTCCCCAAAAGAACATACTGCAAGGCACAGGAAAGCTCATACCTTGAATTTATTTATTTATTTTTATTGATTTGATTTATATCCCGCCCTCCCCGCCAAAGCAGGTTCACTTCATGGGTCTAAAGTGCCAATGGACGCCAGCTTTTCTCTGGGAGGGGGAAGAAGGAAGGAGAGGCAGCCCAGCTCCTCTCTGCACAATACAGAGATGAGGGAAGGAAGGAAGCTAAACGGAGCTCAGACTTTGCAGCCTGTGTCAGTCTTCAAGGCTAGCTTTTATCTGCACAACAGAGACGGGAAGGAAGGAAGCCAAATGGAAAGCAGGCTTTGCAGCCTGTGTCAGTCTGGGGAAGCTGGGAGGCTATTTAAAACTACAATCCTAGAAGCTCAGATAAAATATATAACACAACTTAGGAAAGGCACAAACAGATATAAGAAAAGGCCTGCATGGTTAACAAACAAAGTAATGGAAGCTGTAAAAGGTAAGGACTCCTTTAAGCGGTGGAAAGCTAGTCCAAGTAAGATTAATAAAAGGGAACACAGGCTGTGGCAAATCAAATGCAAGACTGTGATCAGGCAGGCAAAAAGGGACTATGAGGAGCATATTGCAAAAAACATAAAGACCAACAATAAAAATTTATTCACATATATTAGTAGCAGGAAACCAGCCAGGGAGGCAGTGGGGCCCTTGGATGACCAAGGGGTAAAAGGATTACTGAAGGAGGATAGGGAAATAGCTGAGAAGCTGAATGCATTTTTTGCCTCCGTCTTCACTGTGGAAGATGAGAAGTGTTTGCCCGCTCCAGAACCACTAATTTTGGAAGGGGTGTTGAAAGACCTGAGTCAGATTGAGGTGACAAGAGAGGAGGTCCTACAACTGATAGATGGATTAAAAACTAATAAGTCACCAGGTCCGGATGGCATACATCCAAGAGTTCTGAAAGAACTCAAAGTTGAACTTGTGGATCTTCTGACAAAAATATGTAATCTTTCATTGATATCTTCCTCTGTTCCTGAGGACTGGAATGTCACCCCCATCGAAATAGCACCTGACGAAATAGCACCCCGGCGCCCTCTGCGCCCTCGTATGAGGCTGGCCCCATGGTACACCTTGGAATTGCGCCAGCTGAAACAAGGGCTCAGACAACTAGAGAGGCAGTGGAGACATACTCGGGACGAAGCAATGAGAACATCCTACAGAACGTTTATGAAGTCTTATGAGATGGCAGTCAAGGCTGCAAAGAAAAACTACTTTGCAACCAAGATTGCATCTGCAAACTCACGCCCGGCACAATTGTTTAGAATAATTGGGGACCTCATAACACTGCCACAAGGCAAACCACCATCCTTCCCCTGACTATATGAACATATGAAGCTGCCTTATACTGAATCAGACCCTTGGTCCATCAAAGTCAGTATTGTCTTCTCAGACTGGCAGCGGCTCTCCAGGTCCTCAAGCTGAGGTTTTCACACCTATTTGCCTGGACCCTTTTTTTGGAGATGCCAGGGATTGAACCTGGGACCTTCTGCTTCCCAAGAAGATGCTCTACCACTGAGCCACCGTCCCTCCTTTATAAAGTTTATATCTCTGCTACCTAATCTTAAATAGGTACACACAAGGCCCGGCCTGACAAGATCTCATTTATTTCAGATCCATCCCTCATTAAAAAAATGAGTTCGACACCCCGGCGATACAGCCCCCCTTCCAAAGAGGCCATTTTCTCCAGGGGAACTGATCTCTGTCACCTGGAGATCAGTTGTAATCCCAGGAGATCTCCAGCCACTACCTGGAGGTTGTGTAAATAAAAAAACGCTAAGAGACTCCATCAATTTTAAACAACACAACAGTGTAATGTAGAGGTCAGTGGTGTTCTGACCAAGCTTGCACATAGAACTTCAAATAAACGAGAGCATATAGCAAAAGGATTTCCAGGTTCTCCCTGGAAAATCCCTGACAAGTTTTGAACTTTGTTGGTCTTGTATGAATGTATTGTAAAGATTGGGTTCCAGTGACAAATAAGCCTCCAAGCTGAAGAAAGATGGATGAAACGTCTTGATATCTAGAACAGACATCTTTGGAAGGGCTTCCTTTAGTTCTATGAACTAAATACTGGGCTATTGTTACTCCTTTGTGATTGGGAAGACTGTTTTTGAACTGTCTTTTGTGAATATCTTTTTGCTACATGCTCTCGTTTATTTGAAGTTCTATGTGCAAGCTTGGTCAGAACACCACTGACCTCTACATTACACTGTCTGGTTGTTTAAAATTGATGGTGTCTCTTAGCGGTTTTTTATTTACATAGCTATACGCTAAGATCCTATAGTTTCGCTACTGCCTGGAGGTTGGCAACCCTAGAACAGTACATACTAGTAGAAACATTTGGTTCTGCGTCAGAACCTCCAACAAGAAAAATACAGGTCTTCTTTGTATTCCCACTGCATTTCCATTTCCAACGTGAACATATTCGTCTTGCCCGAAACATTTTCATGCCGGCTCCTCTAACAAAACCCAACCAAAACTACGAGACAGATTTAGTCTTTGAACTCAACTCAGACCAATCTGACTGCTGCTACGAAAATCTCAACTGATTAGCTGAATTCCGCAAGACAAGAAGCATCCGTTCACTCATGCCATCTGGCAAACTACTTCACACTCCAGGATAGAGATGTAAAGACCCGGGAAAAAGACAGAAAAATTTGCAAAAAAACGTGTTTTTTCCCGTTTTTTTTCCTGAAGCCTTTTTTGTTTTTTTCCCAAAACATTGGAAAAATTGAAGAAAAGAAAAGAAATTGATTGTGGAACATTTTGTTTTAACATGATGAATAAAATATTTTAAGACAGGGTTCAAATATTTTACAGACCATTTCTAAAAAGTATGTATGGTATCAGATCATACTAATTTCTGTGCACTGAGGACAAGCCAGTCCTAGGTCATGCCCATTCATTCAAACTTACATTCCCTTCTGTACACTTCCCCTCTCTTCAATTCTTTTTATGAGAATGAGGTTTTTTATTTTTCTTTAATACTGTGGAGAGGAAATATGAATAAGTGTTACTTCTGGATTTTAAAAAAAATTGTTTTGTGGAGGTTTTTTTGTCTGTTCCACATAAACTAGTAAATAGTTTAGGAGATTGTTGCTCCATTTGTTACAATTACAAATAAATATTATTTAAAAAGTAAATTCTGTTTGTAATAATTGTTTGGATACACTATATTTTTAATATGCTAGTTGTGATAATTTCATGCCAAGTAAAATTGTCCATAGTTATATTTTATGTTCCTAAAGCAACAGAATGACTTTCGATCTGGAAAAGAAAAAAGGTGCTAATGTAGCTTTTTTTTTTCAATTTTTCCGGAAATTTCAATTTCCAGAAATTTTAATTTTTCCGGAAATTTTGAAGCTTGGAAAAAAGATCCAGTTTTTTTCCATTTTCCAGAAAAAAATGAAAAAAAAACTGGATCTTTTTTCCAAGCTTCAAAATTTCCGGAAATTTTACATCTCTACTCCAGGAGGGACAGAAAAGTCGTTCGGGGTCTGGAACTCAGGTTATTAGCGATACTTCGACAACGGCTCAGATGCGAACGGAAAAACAAACAGCCAGAAACGTTCTATCCTTATCTCCCCACCAGGGCTCGCTTTGTAGCAAGAGCAATATTGTCTATTAGGCCACACACCCGATTAACCAGTCCTCCAAGAGCTTACAATAGGCCCTGTAAGAAGAGTCCTGTAAGCTCTTGGAGGGTTGGCTGCATAAGAGGGGTGTGGCCTAATATGCAAAGGAGTTCCTGCTACAAAAAAAGCGATGGGTATGGGGACCAGGTGCCTGTTCTCTTTACAGGATAACAATTTCAAGCTTGTCTGAGTGTTCAAGCCTCGGCAGCTGAGAGAAGGGGCATGGAAAATGCCCCAATGAAAGATCGTTGCATCAGCATGGGACATAGCCCAGAGGACATGAGATTCTGTGTCATTTATGTGTATAAAAACAAAGGGCGTTTTCGCACTGACCTTACTCTGAAGCGACGTCCCTCTTCACCTCGCAACGTCTGCGCGGATTTCGCACCAATTGCTCCGCAGAACCCGGAAGAGCCGCAAAGTCCCACGGCTTTTGCGTCGCAAGTGTAAACTGGTTTTTGGTGGTTTACATTTGCGACGCAAAAGCCGCGGGACTTTGCGGCTCTTCCGGGTTCCGCGGAGCAATTGGTGCGAAATCCACGCAGACGCTGCGCGGTGAAGAGGGATGTCGCTCCGGAGTAAGGTCAGTGCGAAAACGCCCAAAGAATACGAAAAAGAGGATGTGAAAAAGATTTTATCACAGATGGAGGCAAAATTTATATTTGACTTGAAACATATGAACCATATGGTCCTAACAAGGAGAAAGAATACTGAGCATTTATCTGAGTTTCATTGGCTAAGTTTCAGGGTAAGCAGCAGCAAATATCCCTTTCAAACTAAGGTGGGGTACGCTTTTGCATATAATTCTTGTTCTGATATGTTAAAGTATAATTTAAATATTTTTTTTGTTTAAGCCTTTGTTGGTAATTATTATTATCATCGTAGTTTCTAAATAATTAAGCCGTCACACTGAAGAAAGAATTGAAACGCCATCGAAATCTAGAGAGTCGTCTTTTCGAGAAAGTGGCTGCGTTGAAGTTACACTCCTCAGGAGCACCCACCTTGTGAATTTCAGTTGGACTGTTTCCAAGTTTGGACTTATATCTTTTCATTTGGGGGCGGGGTTTTTTGCCCCCTTGGGGTTTTCTGTTACTTTCAAAGGCCTTAGCACCGCCGGCCTCTATCATTATTGTATTGTGTATTATGTGTTGTACACAATCCGTATAATATATTTTTGCAAACTGAAAGACGGTGTAAAACTTGGTGGCTTTGATCAGCTGAGAGAAGGGGAAAGGGCTGGAAGAACCTGAGATCCCTTTGTGCTCACAGTTGTCACTTTTACCCCAAGAAGCCTCGCAAAGTTCAAAGTGAAACATCACCATTTGTACCCCATCCTATCTCTGAGAAGTTTGGAGCGCCCTACATGGGGGCTGTTACATTTCGTGCCCACAACGATCTTGCATAGTAAGCTAGACTAAGAGAGCCAGTTTGGTGCAGTTGTTAAGTGCGTGAGCTCTTATCTGGGAGAACTGGGTTTGATTCCCCACTCCTCCACTTGCAGCTGCTGGAACAGCCTTGGGTTATCCATAGCTCTTGCAGGAGTTGTCCTTGAAAGGGCAGCTTCTGGGAGAGCTCTCTCAGCCCCACCCACCTCACAGGGTGTCTGTTGCAGGAGAAGAAGATAAAGGAGATTGTAAGCCGCTCTGAGACTCTGATTCAAAGAAAAGGGTGGAGTATAAATCTACGGCTGTCATCTTCTTCAAATGACTTGCGAGGGCTCCCCCAGTATGAACATAAGAACATAAGAGAAGCCATGTTGGATCAGGCCAATGGCCCATCCAGTCCAACACTCTGTGTCACACAGTGGCCCCCCCCCAAAAAACCACCCAAGTGTCATCAGCACATTCACAAGTGAGGCTAGAAGCCCTTCCACTTTGCCCCCCCCCCAAGCACCAAGAATACAGAGCATCACTGCCCCAGACAATTCCAATAAAATGCTATGGCTAATAGCCGCTGATGGACCTCTGCTCCATATTTTTTATCCAATCCCCTCTTGAAGCTGGCTATGCTTGTAGCTTGTATCCTTGTATGATCCTAGATAGAGTTATATCTTCTAAGTCTACTGACTTAGAGCTCTAAGCTCCAGAAGGATTGGCTGCATCAGAGGGGGTGTGGCCTAATAGGCAAAGGAGCTCCTGCTACAAAGTGAGCCCTGCTCCCCACTGTCAAGACCTTGAGTCAAGGAATAACACATTCCAATAGTTCAGCAGTTTATTCCATAAACATCATAAGGCAGTACACCATCTTTGCTAAGACTTAGCCCAGGAGCTCTCCTTTTAACCCCTCGCCCCAACCGTTACATTTTCAAGTGCAAACGCGGCAAAGCAAAAGCGGGAACCAGGTTTTGGTGTGACCCCTTCCCACCCTCCTTTAGAGTCCATCCCTAGTTTTAGAGTCCAGGTGTCTAATCAATACTTCCCCAGAGTCTGATCTTGAAGTTGGTGGAAACAGCTTGACTAATAAGTCCCCAAGATAAGCATACAGGAAGGATGAGCAAAGCAAGAATGCACTCAAGCAAATTGGTTATAGCACAAAACATGGCAAGAGGAATATAGAGGAGATGACAGAGGAGAGCCGGTTTGGTGTAGTGGTTAAGTGTGCGGACTCTTATCTGGGAGAAACGGGTTTGATTCCCCACTCCTCCACTTGCACCTGCTGAGATGGCCTTGGGTCAGCCATAGCTCTGGCAGAGGTTGTCCTTGAAAGGGCAGCTGCTGTGAGAGCCCTCTCCAGCCCCACCCACCTCACAGGGTGTCTGTTGTGGGGGAGGAAGGTAAAGGAGATTGTGAGCCACTTTGAGACTCTTCAGAGTGGAGGGCGGGATATAAATCCAATATCTTCATCTACCTCACAGGGTGTCTGTTGTGGGGGAGGAAGGGAAAGGAGATTGTGAGCCGCTCTGAGACTCTTTGGAGTGGAGGGTGGGATATAAATCCAATATCTTCATCTACCTCACAGGGCGTCTGTTGTGGGGGAGGAAGGTAAAGGAGATTGTGAGCCGCTCTGAGACTCTTCGGAGTGGAGGGCGGGATATAAATCCAATATCTTCATCTACCTCACAGGGTGTCTGTTGTGGGGGAGGAAGGGAAAGGAGATTGTGAGCCGCTCTGAGACTCTTCGGAGTGGAGGGCGGGATATAAATCCAATATCTTCATCTACCTCACAGGGTGTCTGTTGTGGAGGGGGGAAGGTAAAGGAGATTGTGAGCCACTCTGAGAGTCTTCCGAGTGGAGGGCGGGATATAAATCCAATATCTTCTTCTTCTTCTCTTGACACTCATCATCTCCGCCCGAAGAAGAATTAGATCTGAAGTAGCTGTCATCACGCGCGCAAATCTGATCTCATGCTTGGGGGTTTATTTTTTTTTTCAACTTAAAAAATAGGCCCGACGATAAATTTATCAATACAGGACATATTCATAAAAGCGAAGTTCTGGAAAGGGTATGGGGTTTTGCTTTTGTTTAAATGAAAGACATTTTTTTTCATATCACGCTAATCTTTCTTTCCCATTACAAGCCAGCAACAGGTGCATCCCCCAAGCTTATTTAAGATCAATAGATTAGAGATGAAAGAATTAAAGTAGACCTCTTTTTTTCCTCCAGCTGAAAGAGAATCTGAAACGGATACAGCAAAACACTGCCACCTCCAGTTGTGGAAAAAGTACCGTCAACTACCCGCACAGCGTACACACACACTGTTCATTATGGGGAAGACGCTGAACGCAGAACAAAGCCCCACTGGACTCTGGAGACAAGGCAAGGTGTCTAAAGGGTAATTGAATGCCAGCACGTTCCAGGGAGTTCCTTTCATCACACAACGGATATTTGCTCTGCTTCATGTAATTCCCCCAGTTTAAAAAAAAAGTATTAATTCAGAGTGATGGTTGCGAATTTAAAGAAGACACCTGCAATGTCGGAGTGACTGATCACTGAATGGGGACACTGAGGGGCGTGGGGGCAAGGGAGTTCTGGGTTCAGATCTGCTCAGTGAAGAAGCTCCAGGACCGTGCAATCCTAAACAGAGTAAGGAAAAGAAAGGTCCCCTGTGCAAGCACCAGTCGTTTCCGACTCTGGGGTGATGTTGCTTTCACAGCGTTTTCACCGCAGGTTTTTTTACGGGGTGATTTGCCGTTGCCATCCCCAGTCATCTACGCTTTCCCCCCAGCAAGCTGGGGACTCATTTTACCAACCTCGGAAGGATGGAAGGCTGAGTCAACCTGGAGCCGGCTACCTGAACCAGCTTCTGCTGGGATCGAACTCAGGTCATGAGGAGAGCTTAGGACTGCAGTACTGCAGCTTTAACACTCTGCACCAGAGTAACCTAAATCCACTAGAGTCAATAGACGTAGAAGGTGTAACTCTATCTTGGATCGTACTGGGAGAGGCCTTGTGAGTCATTTGAAGACGAAGACCGTAGATTTATACCCCACTCTTCTCCAGTTTGGTGTAGTGGTTAAGTACGCAGACTCTTATCTGGGAGAACCGGGTTTGTTTCCCCACTCCTCCACTTGCAGCTGCTGGAATGGCCTTGGGTTAGCCATAGTTCTGGCAGAGGTGGTCCTTGAAAGGGCAGCTGCTGTAAAAGCTCTCTCAGCCCCACCCACCTCACAGGTTGTTGTGAGGGGAGAAGATAATAGGAGATTGTAAACTGCTCTGAGTCTCTGATTCAGAGAGAAGGGTGGGTTATAAACCTGCAATTCTTCTTCTTCCTTAAATCAGAGTCTCGGAGTGGCTTACAATCTCCTATTATCTTCTCCCCCCACAACAGACACCCTGTGAGGTGGGTGGGGCTCAGAGTGCTCCGACAGCAGCTGCTCTTTCAAGGACAACTCCTGCGAGAGCTCTGGCTGACCCAAGGGCATTCCAACAGGTGCAAGTGGAGGAGTGGGGAATCAAACCCGGTTCTCCCAGATAAGAGTCCACACACTTAACCACTACACCAAACTGGCTCTCTTTGTTCCCCTAGTCTAGCTTACTTTGCAAGTTCGTTGTGGGAATGAAATGTAACGGCCCCCATGCAGGGTGCTCCAATCTTCTCAGAGACAGGACGGGGTACAAACAGTGATGTCTCAACTTTAACTTTAAATGGCTTCTTGGAGTAAATGACAACTGTGGGCACAAAGTTCCAGCCCTTTCCCCCTTCTCTCGGCTGCCTAGGCTCGAGCATTCAGACAAGCTTGAAATTGAACAAAGCAGGAGTCAAGCGCACCTTTAAGACCAACCAAGTTTTATTTAGAACGTCAGCTTTCGTGTGCTCTCTAAGCACACTTCATCAGACGAGGGGATCAGGTGTCGTGGCTGGAATACATGCAGTTTGTTGATTAAGAGGGCAAACCAACTGATCACATGGTCACATAAAAGAGTGTGGCTTGGCCATTTGGTCTGGATATAAAATTCCCTGCCAAATGATGTTTCTGCAAATCTAGGTAAATCACAAAAGGACATGTATATCCTAGCTGTAATCCACCGAATCTACTTATCAACATCAATTTATACATTATAAACATCGTTCTAGGCTGCCATTAGAAAACAAGAATACATAAAATGAAAATGGGTTAAGTATATGTAATGAGATAAACAGCCAATATCCCTTATTTGAGTATGTCAATATGAAACATTATTCCGATACACTATTCTAAAAGAGAAATACATTGGAATACTGTGGATGTATAGCTATACTCACCGAGAGTGGGTTTAGCATATGTAATGAGATAAAAAAAAACCAGTATCCCTGTTCAGTCCTGGGTAGGTGTTTGTTCCAAGTTTCATAATAAGTTGTAATTATTATGAAAGCTTATGATCTAAATAAAACTTGGTTGGTCTTAAAGGTGCCACTTGACTCCTGCTTTGTTCAACTGCTTCAGACCAACACGGCTGCCCACCTGAACAAGCTTGAAAGAGAACAGGCACCCAGTCTCCTGGCTCCACCCCCAAAGTCCCCAGATATTTCTTGAATTGGACTTGCAACCCTAAGTAGTTAAGAGCAGTTAGGAGTGGCGGAATCTAATCGGGAGAACCGAGTTGGCTTCCCCACTCCTCCACATAGGCAGAGCTGGTGTGCCCATTAGGCAGCCTTAGGCAGCAGCCTCGGGTGCGGCCCGGGGAGAGGGTGCCAGTTTCGGACCACCCTCCCCTCCATGGTGAGGGATATATCTGGGCCTGGTGGCACAGTGTGGTTCCTGCACCTCAGAGCGCACTGCCGCCGGGTCACCATTCCTCCATCTCCCAGCTTCTGGAAGCTTCCAGAAGCCAAGAGGCAGAGCGACAGCGGCCCGGCAGCAGGTGCATGCACTCTGAGACACAGGAGATGTGCCACACTGCCAGGCTCACTGTGGGAAGGGAAGGTACAAGCAGTGGGGTGGGGGAAGCGCCTTGTCTGGGGTGCCGGTGCTGCACGTGGGTGACCTTGGGCCAGTCATAGTTCTCAGAACTAGGGTTGCCAAGTCCAATCCCAGAAATATCTGGGGACTTTGGGGGTGGAGCCAGGAGACTTTGGGGGTGGAGCCAGGAGACACTGGGGTGGAGCTAGGGGGAGGGGGGGAAACGGCGCTGGGGAGCGTGGCGAGCCACCCCGTCTCAGAGCAGGCGACGCCGCTGCGCAGCTGCCGCCTCTTCTCCGCTCGCCGTGGCTGCTCCTCTGAGATGGGCTCAGGCTGAGCCCATCTCAGAGGAGCAGCTGCGGTGGGGCGGGGGGGCAGCAGCGGCGTGGTGGCCTCGCCCGCTCCGCTCCACCTCTGGGGTGGAATCGGAGGGGGGGTGGAGGCAGGCCAGGGGCATGGCGAGCCGCGAGTCCGGGTTCTAGAAGGGCCCGGCTTCGCGGCTCACCATGCTCCTGGCCTGCCTCCGCCCTCCCTTCTCTGGTTTTGCCCGCGCTGCTGCCGCCTCTTGGCTGCTCCTCCGAGATGGCCTCAGCCTGGGCCCATCTCGGAGGAGCAGCTGCGGTGGGCGGGGACAGGGCGGCAGCGGCGCAGCGGCCTTGCCCGCTTCGGGATGGGGTGGCTTGCCATGCTCCCCAGCGCCGTTTCCCCCCTCCCCCCACTTCCGTTTTTTGGGGGAATGGGGGAAGAGGGTGGAAATCCTGGGATCCCCCGCCAGGGCGGGAGGGTTGGGAAGCCTACTCAGAACTCACCTCACAAGGGGCCTGTTGTGAGGGAAGGAAGGCAATTATTGTAAGTTGCTTTGAGACTCCTTAAGGTAGAGAAAAGTGGGGTATAAACTCTTCTTCGTTATTCAACTCTTCTTCATTATTAACATTAGTTTATATATATAGTGATGATTTCATTGAAGGTCTAAAGCCTGTTCTCCGTATCGCCTCTCAAACACATTAGCCTACTGTTTTACAGAGCAAGCGAGAAACTGTGAAATAAAATAAAGCACAGGCCGTCATTAGGATCTTTGATGTTCACTTAATTTTTCTTTATTTCGTGAGTATGTGCTAACAGCCAGGGAGGTATAAATTGGGAGTCGACCATAAAATCACCGTAAAACCAATCTTTAAACTCTTCACTTTTACAGTAGTATAAAATAGCTCAACAGGAGAAGAAGAAGAAAAAAAAAGTTTCTCTCAGCAGGGAATAATCACAAAAAACCATATTTAATTGTCACATTGTTGTGGAGAAATTATACGCGGGAACAAGCGCTCTTTTCAGGCACAGATCCGAAGAATTAAATTACCCTTTAAGGTTGAAAATCCACAGGCTTTTTTACATTTCTTTCTCCTAAAGAGGAGTTCTTTCGAGGTCAGTGAAAACTCTTCTGCTACAAGAACGGGCTCTAATGCGAAGGCAAATATGTCCACGGTGTCCCCTCTAAGCTGTGTGCATGAGCGGTCACTCGTTAACACAGGAAGCTACTCTCAGAAGCAGCCTGAAGCCATGAAGGGTCTTGAACTGCCCATTGCCCATTTTAAGATCACAGCAGTTATATTCTGCTTAGGCTAGGGTTGCCAGGTCCAATTCAAGAAATATCTGGGTAAGAACATAAGAACATAAGAGAAGCCATGTTGGATCAGGCCAACGGCCCATCAAGTCCAACACTCTGTGTTGGTACTTTGAGAGAGGAGCTAGGAGACTTTGGGGGTGGAGCCAGGGGAAACTGGGGGTGGAGCCAGGAGGGGTGGAGCGAGGAGCAAGGTTGTGACAAGCATAATTGAACTCCAAAGGAAATCACCTTTATAAAGTTTATATCTCTGGTACCTCGTGCTACATTTTATGGCACTAGCCCAACAAAGTGACATTTATGTCAGATCTGGCCCTCATAACAAATGAGTTCAACTCCTCCGATTTAAGTAAATAAATAAAATTTATTGGAAAAATTATTTCATATAGCAGAGTTTTGCCCGGTCATAGAAACATGATAATGAATGCGGTAAACACATCTCCCAAGAAGTATATTGCAAAAAGTAAAACTTACACTTTAATCAAGTTGATTCAATTCACATTCAAGTTGCAGCGGAAAGGAGAGAGAGAGGCCTAATCTAAATAATACTTCCCCTATCACAAATGGCCAGTTTGTTCAGCATCGTGTCCATGGGAGTATAAGGGCACTGTTTCTACAGGAGAGAGTCATGCAGGCACTGGGGGAGAACATAAGAACATAAGAGAAGCCATGTTGGATCAGGCCAATGACCCATCCAGTCCAACACTCTGTACCACACAGTGGCCAAAAAACCAGGTGCCATCAGGAGGTGCACCAGTGGGGCTAGGACACTAGAAGCCCTCCCATTGTGCCCCACAAGCACCAAGAATACAGAGCATCATTGCCCCCAGACATAAGAACATAAGAGAAGCCGTGTTGGATCAGGCCAGTGGCCCATCCATTCCAACACTCTGTATCACACAGTGGCCAAAAAACCAAGTGCCATCAGGAGGTCCACCAGTGGGGCTAGGACACTAGAAGCCCTCCCATTGTGCCCCCCACCCAAGCACCAAGAATACAGAGCATCATTGCCCCCAGACATAAGAACATAAGAGAAGCCATGTTGGATCAGGCCAATGGCCCATCCAGTCCAACACTCTGTACCACACAGTGGCCAAAAAACCAGGTGCCATCAGGAGGTCCACTAGTGGGGCTAGGACACTAGAAGCCCTCCCATTGTGCCCCCCAAGCACCAAGAATACAGAGCATCATTGCCCCCAGACATAAGAACATAAGAGAAGCCGTGTTGGATCAGGCCAATGGCCCATCCAGTCCAACACTCTGTACCACACAGTGGCCAAAAAACCAGGTGCCATCAGGAGGTCCATCAGTGGTTCTTCAACTCCAGCTTCATTCAGGCGACGATAAGTTATACCAACCCAAAGCGTGCAGGTTCCAACAGCAGCAGCTTTTAAGAGCTCTCGCATTTGCTAGCTCAAACCCTCAGCTGTAACCCAGCAAAATTATTTGCATTTGATATTAATAGGACTTCATAACACATAATGCATTGTGTGCATTTTAGCCAGTCACTTCTAATGCTCAGTTCTATTGATCAATATTTTCGTTTCCATTTAATCCTGACATTGGAAAGGCACCCGCAGAGAAGTGCAGCGCCAGGGCTTCATTTTGACATTGTCATATTCTCCCTTACACCTGCATTCTCATTATCTGAAGACCACCAGAATGACAAGATGCCCCCTTACAGGAACGGACAAAGCAGTCTTAATGCAAAACTGTAATGAAAAGGAAGGGCCGTAGGAAGAAGGTGGCAATTTATTCACCCAAACGACCTCTTCAGAATAGAGTTACCCCTAATACTTGTCGCTCAGGTGTATATGTGTATGTATATGTACAGATACAGATACATAGATTGATCTAGATGTATATATACAGAGACAGATGGATGGACAGACAGACAGACAGATGGAGAAACAGACGGACGGATAGACAGATAATAGATGGCAGACAGACAGACGGACGGATGGATGGATGGTCGGACGGACAGACAGACAGAGACTGAAGATGATAGATGATAGATGATAGATGATAGATAGATAGATAGATAGATAGATAGATAGATAGATAGATAGATAGATAGATAGATAGATAGATAGATAGATAGATAGATAGATAGATAGATAGATAGATAGATAGATAGCACAGGGGACAAGATGGAGCCTCGTGGAACCCTGTAGGCCAGGGGTGTCAAACATGCAGTTTGGGGGCCGAATTAGGCCCCCGGAGGGTTCCTATCAGGCCCCCAAGCAACTGGCTGTCATCTGCCTCCTTCTTCCTATATCTTCCTTCCTTCCGCATAACAGCTTGCTTTGCAAGGCTTGCTCAATTGCACAGGAGCTACAGAGCAAAACCTCTATTTTCTCCATTGGCTGAGGCTTCTCCCTTGGGGAGGAGGGGGGGGGAGGAATAGCTTGCTTTGCCAGGCTCTCTCAATTGCACAGTGGAGCTACTAAGCCGAGCCTCTTTTCCTTCTATTGGCTGAGGCTCCTCTCTCCCCCCCACCAGTCCCCTGGGGAAGGAATTAAAGAGCCTGAGCTTCCTTTGCCCAGTTCCCTGGATCCCATGGGAGAGATACAAAGAAAGCATCTTTAAGACCAATGAGTGTTAACATTTTAAGCATGTTTTAAGTTTTTTTAAAATATATATATTTGTGTTTGCCTGTGTTTGTTCCAACCCAACATAACTTGGCCCGACAAGGTCTCATTTATGTCAGATCCTGCCCTCCTTACAAGTGAGTTCGACGCCCCTGTATAGACCATATGTCAGGGGCAGAACAGATTGGGGACCCTCTCTTTGGAGGGACTCAAGTTTCTAAGTGGTTGTGGGAATTATCGCTTCGTGGTACACGATAAAGGCCATTCCAACATGCAGTTCTGTTCAATGCAGAAATGGGAACAGGGACAGAGTCTAGGGACGGGCACGGAATGGGAAAATGGTGGTCTGGTTGGTTTGCGGTTCATTTACTTGCCCAAACCGGTGGTTCATGTTGGTTTGTGGTTCGTTTGATTTCCCAAATCGTTTCGTGGTCGGTTGGTTTGTCGGGTTCCCAGTGAGCTCTGAAAGCATTCAAACGCCTTTTGAGTTCTCCTGGGGCATGGTCAGTTTCTCATCGGGCATGGCCAGTTTCAATGGATTGAAACTCACCAGCTCTCCCTTCCCTTCCTTTATCCAGTCGGCCCTCTGCAGTGTCATAGATGAAGTCAGAGGATACAATGGAGAGATTGTGTAGCTGCTCTGGAGTTGCGCCACAGCCCAAGCACGATCTCTCCATTGTACTCTATGGGCCCATGGGGTACAATGGGGAGATCTCTCCCCTTCTCTCTTCCCTTCTCCAGCCATCCCAGCCAGGTCTCCCCATGGGCTTATTGGGGACTCTGAGGGAAGCAGCTTGAACTTTCTGACCGTTAGAGCGATTCGTCAGTGGAACAGGTTTCCTCGGGAGGTGGTGGGCTCTCCTTCCTTGGAGGTTTTTAAAGAGAGGCTAGATGGCCATCTGACAGCAATGAAGATCCTGTGAATTTAGGGGGAGGTGTTTGTGAGTTTCCTGCATTGTGCGGGGGGGGGGGTTGGACTAGATGACCCTAGAAGTCCCTTCCAACTTTATGATTCTATGAACTACCTTACCTCTCAGGATGGCTTCTCCAAGCGCCCCACAGCTGCGGGCACCTAGTGAAGCCGAGGCATGGAGGGGCAGGGCTCTTTTTCTAGCAGGAGCTCCTCTGCATATTAGGCCACATGCCCTGATGAAGCCAGTCCTCCTGGAGCTTACGGTCAGCCCTGTATTAACAGCCCTGCAAGCTCTTGGAGGATTGGCTACATAAGGGGGGCATGGCCTAATATGCAGAGGAGCTCCTGCTAGAAAAAGAGGCCTGTGGAGGGGTCAGTAGAAATTGCCTCCCCTTGGCTCCCGCAGGCACCCTATGGCTGCAGGAATCCTGGGGGAAGTAAATAAAGTAAAGTAAAGTAAATTTATTTTTATATCCCGCCCTCCCCCGCCAAAGGCGGGCTCAGGGCGGCTCACAGACATGGAACACCATGATTAGAATAAAATACAATGTAAACAAGAGTTTAAAATACAATTCAATTATATAAATTAATTAAAATAGATAAACAGGTGCTATAAGGTGCTATTGGTCACAATCATACCTGAGATGGCTAGATGGCTACAGGTCAATTTCAATTTAGCCAGGTTCTGTCTTAAAGGCAAGCTGAAAGAGAAAGGTTTTGCAAGCCCTGCGGAACTGATTCAGGTCCCGCAGGGCTGGCATCATCTCTGGAAGTTGATTCCACCATCGAGGGGCCATTGCTGAAAAGGCTTGCTCCCTGGTTGTCTTCAGTCTAACTTCTCTTGGCCCAGGGATTTTTAGAAGATTTTGAGAGCTTGGAACCGTGGCTTGGAAAGGAGGCCCTCCCCTTGGCAAACAGATCACAGAAATGAACCAACGACACACCAGGAAAAAAATGTGGGTTCGTTTTGCAGTGGAGATGAAGTGATTAAATGAACCATTTCAAAACGAAGCACGACTTGGCCCAGTTCGTGCTCAACTCATGATTTGTTTCTCGGTTCATGCTCATCCCTGGGACAGACAGGTCTAAGGTGGGTTTAGAATTAGTAGAAACTCGGGGGGGAGGGGGGGTCAATGAAAGGGATCTTAACAGATTTTGTCCCTCTCCTGCAAGTCAACACAGATGACAAGAAAGTTCTGACGTAAAAACTGCAGTTGGAACTAAACCATCTGCAAATGTCTTGTCCAGGGAACATATTTGAGAAGGTGTAGATCGTCTGATACTTTTGGCTACAATCCCTGAAGGAATACATACTAAAATATGTACCCATAGAATAGCTATTTGCAAAAAAGGGCAACCAGTGAATATTTTGTTTTAAAGTAGCATACCTAGGTGCTTAAGAGTTTTGAAGCTTAAGAGGTCCCCTCAGTAAATATAGTATTTGCCATATCCGCATTATTGGGGCTCCAAAACCCACAATAAAATCCAGATTCTGCCTTGGCTGCACCCCTCATCTGCAAGTTATCTTTGGTCTCCATCCCTGATTAGCCAGATTCCTCCAAACCAGGGGTGGTCAAATTTGCTTAAGGTAAGAGCCACATAGTATAAGTGTCAGATGTTTGAGAGCCTCAAGGAGGGAAAGAAGGAAGGAGGGAAGGAAGGAAGGAAAATAGATAGGGGAGGTGGAAAGAAAGCAACTTTAGCCGCCCTGAGCCTGCTTCGGCGGGGGAGGGCGGGATATAAATAAAATTTTACCTTACCTTACCTTACCTTTAAATGCATTCTCCAAGCAGCCGGCTGGTTTGGAGAATGCATTTAAAGAGAGAAATGCCTTCTCCAAGCTGGCCGATGAGGCAGTGGGGGCTTAGAGAGCCACACAATATGCGTGGAAGAAGAAGAAGAAAATATTGGATTTATATCCCACCCTCCACTCCAAATCTCAGAGTCTCAGAGCGGCTCACAATCTCCTTTATCTTCCTCCCCAACAACAGACACCCTGTGAGGTGGGTGGGGCTGAGAGGGCTCTCACAGCAGCTGCCCTTTCAAGGGCAACCTCTGCCAGAGCTATGGTTCTCCCAGATAAGAGTCTGCACACTTAACCACTACACTACGCTGGCTCTCATGTGAAAGGGCCACATATGGGGTTTGAGCTGCAGTTTGTCCACCCCTGCTCCAAACTATAGTGTCACAGAGGCAGAAGACAGCTTGAAGGCAACCTAGTCCAATCCCCTGCACAGTACAGAAATACGATACTAATATGCCTGGGATCTTTCTACATCATCTCCACCTATCTTGCCAATCCCAAAAGACAGTATTAGTTGTTCTTTTTTTAAATTCTCAGTTCCACTGCCCTGTCAGGAGATGTATCAATTACCACAGCCTGCCATTGTTAGTGTTATTTATTTATTTATTTAGTAGGCTTATATTCCGCCTTTTCCCGTAAATGGGCTCAAGGCGGATCACAACATATAATAATAAAAATAAAGCACCTACGTGTCAAAGTTAAAACACCATATTAATATTAACAGTAAAAACAATAAAGAAAAAGAAATAAAATAAAATAAAAATGAATAAAAAAATAAAATAAAAATAAAAGCAGAATCAAAAGAATGCAAGTCCTTTTTAAAAAAAAAAAACAACCTGTGCTGGACCCTGGGTTGACAACATCCAGGTGGCACCTGGAGATCTGCTATTACAATTGTTCTCCAGACAACCGAGATCAGTTCACCTGGAGAAAATGGCTGCTTGGGAGGGTGGATTCTCTAGCACTATACCCTGCTGAGGTCTTCCTCCAGGCTCCACCCCCAAAATCTCTAGGGATCTCCTAATTCAGATCTGGCAACAGGGCTGGCCTAGACCAGTTGTCCCCAACCTTTTTGGTACCAGGGACTGGTTTTGTGGAAGACGATTTTTCCACAGACTAGTGGGGGGGGGCAGCACTGGGTTTTTTGCCACCCCAGGCTGCCTCCTCACCTGCACTCCATCCCTCCTCCCCATGGGGATCTTTAAATGGGAGGGAATACTGGGGCTCTTAAGCCACCTCCCCGCTAAGTAGCCAGGTGGCAGAAGGCCAATCTGCCCCCCCTTCCATTTAAAGACGCCCTCCAATCAGCTGATCAGTGGGGGCCTATAAATAAGGGGTAGGCTAAGGTCACAGCAGAGCTGCCCCTTCTGCCAGCCCGGGACCCAAGCAGATGAAAGAGGTGGTGTGGCCTTGTTCCGCGGCCCGGTTACTACCTAGGGTTGCCAAGTCCAATTCAAGAAATATCTGGGGACTCTGGGAGTGGAGCCAGGAGACTTTGGGGGTGGAGCCAAGAGACATTAGGGGTGGAGCCAAGATCAAGGCTGTGACAAGCATAATTGAACTCCAAAGGGAGTTCTGGCCATCACATTTCACGGGACGGCACACCTTTTCAATTCCTTCCTTCCATAGGAAATAATGAAGGATAGGGGCACCTTCTTTTGGGGCTCATAGAATTGGACCCCCTGGTGCAATCTTTTTGAAACTTGGGGGATATTTTGGGGAGAGGCACTAGATGCTATATTGAAAATTTGGTGCCTCTACCCCAAAAAACAGCCCCCCCAGAGCCCCAGATCAATTCTTCACGATTTTCTACGGGAATAAATCTCCATAGGGAATAATAGAGTTCCTAGCAGACATTTCCCTCCCCTCCCCCTGCTTTCTGATGACCCTGAAGCGGGGGGAGGGTCTCCAAACCGGGGGATCCCCTGCCCCCACCTGGGGATTGGCAACCCTACACGGACCGGGACTGGTCCACAGAGTGATGTTTGGGGACCCCTGGCCAAGATTGTCTGGAACACTAAGTAAGACTAACTTCTGTTGTGCACCTCGCACTGATACCATCACTGAGTCACATGGGGGCACCCAATTTGGCACCCCCAGAAGGCTTGCACCCTAGGCAATCGCCTGGTTTGCCCACGGGCAGGGCTGAAGCTCTCTCATCCGATCGTATTTCAAGATAGCAAAAGAGGACCAAAGTGTTTTTCTTTCCTGTCTGTTACACATTTCCCCCTTCTCAGGGCATTGCCTTTGTCTGACGTTCATGAGCTTTAGCTTCAAGACTCAGCCAGTCAGCGCTAAATGCAAATGGGCACGTAAGAAAATTATATTAAGTTTGCACAATTGATCTTTCATCACTCTAAATTGTACCTTTTAAAATCTCCTGTAGAGTCAGCCTAAAATACTCCCAGCGTTGAGAGTCATCGAGTGGAGCGGGGTCACTTTGGGAAAACCCATTTTCGGTGATGTAAATTATAGGATGATTATATGTATCCTAGAACAAAGGAACAGAAGTTTTATTCGGCACAGATGTTAAGAAAAAGCCATAAAATCAGGTTCATTACCCTCTCTCTCATTTCAGCCACAACCCAAAACTGGTTTTCATCACATTGCAGTGACCCTATTAACTAAATTTTCTACAAGCCGACCTTTTACCTCGAACAACAGCAAGGCAAAACTGTGCAAATACCCATGAAGACAGAGAAACTGCTTATTTTAATGAGAATACTAAAATATCCTTTTTCTCCAGCATCACATCTGCCTTCTGGTCCCTTGCTTTTTAACCCCTGGGTCCTGGCCAAACTGGCTCCACAGATAGAAATCATCAGAATGTGGGGACAGAATGTACGTGCGCACGCATCTAGAAACGGGAATCTAAGAGGCAACTCCTGGGGTTAAGCCAGGGGTCTCCAACTTTTTTGAGTCTGACAAAACATGGCAGATGCCACCATAAAATGGCTGCTGCGGGGAATGGAGCTAATCAGGGCTTTTTTTGTAGCAGGGACTCCTTTGCATATTAGACCACACCTCCCTGATGTAGCCAATCCTCCAAGAGCTTAGAAGGCTCTTAGTACAGGGCCTACTGTAAGCTCTTGGAGGACTGACTACATCAGGGGTGTGGGGCCTAATCAGGGCTTTTTTTGGTAGCAGGAACTCCTTTGCATATTAGGCCACACACATCCCTGATGTAGCCAGTCCTCCAAGAGCTTATAGTAGGCCCTGTAAGAAGAGCCTTGTAAGCTCTTGGAGGATTGCCTACATCAGGGGTGTGTGGCCTAATATGCAAAGCAGTTCCTTTGCATATTAGGCTACACCCCTGATGTAGCCAATCCTCTAAGAGCTTACAGGGCTGTTAGTACGGTGCCTACTGTAAACTCCAGGAGGACTGGCAACATCAGGTTGTGTGTGGCCTAATATGCAAAGGAGTTCCTGCTACAAAAAAAAGCCCTGCAACAGAACACAGTGGGGATGTCTATCAGGCAATGTACTCTTCATAGAACTGGGATATTTAGAAATCGTATGTGCTGCCTATTTTTGCCACTTCAAGAAGCCTTTTCTTTCAAATGGTTCGTTCAGATAATTCTGCCTTCAGCTTCCAGCCCCAGCTGCCTGAAAAACCCCAAAGGACAAAACTCCGTCCATGTTTTCCACTTTACCGAGGACTTGGCTACTGAAATACGACTGACCCACGGGCCATCAATTCTGGGGGAAGAGACAGGGAGAGCCTTTGCATAGCAGACGGGGTTCAGACCCAATTTCTCAAGTCTGTCCGTTGTGTTAGAACATCCCTATTTTGATTTCTCTTTCCCCTTGCTGGTAACATTCTTTATTGTGCCGAGCGTCCGCCATAAAAAAGGGGAATGCATTTTTCATTGTCCATTAAATTGCACGTAACAAGAGAGTAGCAAGGAAATTAAAAGCAGAAGGGCATGCACACAAAACCTAGAGAGCCAGTTTGGTGTAGTGGTTAAGTGTGCGGACTCTTATCCAGGAGAACTGGGTTTGATTCCCCACTCCCTCCACTGGCTGCTGCTGGAATGGCCTCGGGTCAGCCCTAGCTCTCGTAGGAGTCGTCCTTGAAAGGGCAGCTTCTGGGAGAGCTCTCTCAGCCCCACCTACATCACAGGGTGTCTATTGTGGGGGAGGAAGGTAGAGGAGATTGTGACCGCTCTGAGATTCAGAGTATAGGGTGGGATATAAATCCAATATCTTCTTCTTCTTATGCCCTATGTAGATCTTCAAGCTGCCACCAGGCTCAAACTTTGTGCTACTGCTTCAGACAAAACAGGGCCAGTGCCAGGCTTCCTGATGTCCTAAGCTGGGAGAGTTGGAGCCACCCCCCTCCCTCCTGGGTGATTTAAATCGCCTGGGATGGCCCCAGAAGCAGCCACTGCCCTCCCACTCCAGTGAAAGGTCCCCGCTGATCAGCTGATTGGTGGGACCATTCACTGGCACAGGGAGTGCCGGCAAAAGCAGCCAGTTGGCCTCACCCTCCATTTAAAGAGCCTCCCAACCAGCTGGTCTGTGCTGGGGAGGCATGCGACTGCTTCTGTCGCCACATAAGAGAGGCCATGTTGGATCAGGCCAATGGCCCACCCAGTCCAACACTCTGTGTCTCACAGTGACCAAAAACATCAGGAGTCCATCAGTGGGGCCAGGACACTAGAAGTCCTCCCACTGTTGCCCCTCCCAAGCACCAAGAATACCGAGCATCACTGCCCCAGACAGAGAGTTCCAACAACACACTGTGGCTAAGAGCCACTGATGGACCTCTGCTCCATATGTCGATCCAATCCCCTCTTGAAGCTGGCTATGCCTGTAGCTGCCACCACCTTCTGTGGCAGTGAATTCCACCTCAAGAATTGCCCCACAAAGATGACATTGTAGTAATCAAATCTAGATGCTACCAGTTTATATTCCATTCCAGTGCTAAAAGAAAAAAACAAAAGCCGTACCTTGATGTATTTCAAGAGGTGGCGCAAACCCCACGGAACAACAGCCAGCCAAGAGCTGCCCGTTGCGACGGGCCACGATGGATCTGTCACTTGCTCTGCTTCTACGTCTCCAGTCCTACTCGGCTGATTACAGGTATAATCCTGGTGCTTAATTCTGCGGGTAGTATAGTAATTCAGAGCAAAGAAATCAGCAGTGCCTTTGATTGCCATCTTCTCTTCCTGGGTAAATTCTGGAAGCCTCGATGAGGGACACCCTTGCTTTTTGCTCATAGCAGAGATCTTGGATTTCATGACGGCCGGATAGTCCCCGTTCAGAAAGATTGGGGTAGCGAACCAATCCAGGCAAAATCCCATATACCTCTTAGCTGCTTCCTGGTCGTCCGGGGAATGCGGGTGAAAGGGCTCCGCCCAGTCCGAGTTGAGCGCTATCGACACGAGTCCACCCTGCTGCTTCCGGAACACTTTATCGTAAGTGTGCCAGGCTGCAGCATGAGCTCTGATCATGTGATGAGCGGACAGGTACGCCCCGGTACCAGGTTCTCGAATACCTGGGGCCATGGTGCCTTTTTCATAGCCGAGCTCTGCAACAATGTACGGTTCGTTTATGGTGATCCACAGCTTCACTCTGTCCCCGAAGGTTCGGAAGCAGAAGCGGGCATAGGCATCAAAGGCTTCCACGGTCGCACCCGATCGCCAGCCGCCCCGATCTTCCAAACACTGCGGCAAGTCAAAGTGATACAGTGTAACCATGGGCGCCACGCTGTTGGCTAGCAAGCCGTCAATCACTCTGTTATAATAATCAACTCCTGAAACAGAAAAGAAGACAACCGTGACTTGAAAATGGCCCTCTTTTTAAATCTCTTTTTAAAAACTTGGGGTGGGGAAGTGTTTTACCTATAAAGCGGAAGCAACCAAAGGGAGCCAACAAGCTGTGTAACGACACAGGAAACCGAGAGCCTAGCCCGCAGGGGGTGCTAAGGGGCAGCTGGCCTTCCAAAGGAACTGCCGGACTAGATGGACAATAGGTCTGGTCCAGCAGGGCTCTTCTGATGGTCATAGGTTCTTACTTATGCCTGGGACGCTGATGAGCGGCCACCAGTCAGAGAAGACAGCTCTGAGTTCAGTGGACCAAGATGTACCCTTAAGGCCAAGGGTTGCCAAGTCCAATTCAAGAAATATCTGGGGACATTGGGGGTGGAGCCAGGAGACTTTGGGGGTGCAGCCAGGAGACATTAGGGGTGGAGCCAAGATCAAGGCTTTGACAAGCATAATTGAACTCCAAAGGGAGTTCTGGCCATCTCATTTAAAGGGACGGCACCTTTTCAATGCCTTCCTTCCATAGGAAATAATGAAGGATAGGGGCACCTTCTTTTGGGGCTCATAGAATTGGACCCCCTGGTCCAATCTTTTTGAAACGTGGGGGGTATTTTGGGGAGAGGCACTAGATGCTATACTGAAAATTTGGTGCCTCTACTCCAAAAAACAGGGCCCCCCAGAGCCCCAGATACCCACGGATCAATTCTCCATGATTTTCTATGAGAATAAATCTGCATAGGGAATAACAGAGTTCCCAGCAGACATTTCCCTCCCCTCCCCCCGCTTTCTGACGACCCAGAAGCGGGGGGAGGGCCTCCAAAGCAGGGGATCCCCTGCCCCCACCTGGGGATTGGCAACCCTATTAAGGCCCTATATGGCCAGGGACCTGCATACCTTAGGGACCGCCTTTCCCCATATGTTCCCCAGAGAGCACTTCGGTCTGGATCACAAATCTGCTGTCAATCCCCTAAGGAGGCCAGGCTCATGACAACTAGAGCCAGGGCCTTCTCTGCAGTGGCCCCTGTAGTGGAACGAGTTGCCTGAAGAAGTGAGGGGCCCTGCGAGAGCTCATACAGTTCCACAGGGCCTGTAAGACGGCACTCTTCCACCAGGCATCTGCAAACGAGACTGCTGGCCACTACAGCCTTCAGGGGACGTCTGGACCGTTTCTTGCAAGCCGCCCTGAAGCAGCAGCAGAAAGGAACATCTAAGATCTGTTAACAGAGAACATGACTTTGCATTTAAGACCATAGCATCGAAACGTTAACTGTTATGTTTTAAACGTTTTTATGGCGTTATGAAGAAGAAGAAGATATTGGATTTATATCCCGCCCTCCACTCCGAAGAGTCTCAGAGCGGCTCACAATCTCCTTTCCCTTCCTCCCCCACAACAGACCCTGTGAAGTAGATGAAGATATTGGATTTATATCCCGCCCTCCACTCCGAAGAGTCTCAGAGCGGCTCACAATCTCCTTTCCCTTCCTCCCCCACAACAGACACCCTGTGAGGTAGATGAAGATATTGGATTTATATCCCGCCCTCCACTCCGAAGAGTCTCAGAGCGGCTCACAATCTCCTTTACCTTCCTCCCCCACAACAGACACCCTGTGAGGTAGATGAAGATATTGGATTTATATCCCGCCCTCCACTCCGAAGAGTCTCAGAGCGGCTCACAATCTCCTTTACCTTCCTCCCCACAACAGACACCCTGGGAGGTGGGTGGGGCTGGAGAGGGCTCTCACAGCAGCTGCCCTTTCAAGGACAACCTCTGCCAGAGCTATGGCTGACCCAAGGCCATGCCAGCAGGTGCAAGTGGAGGAGTGGGGAATCAAACCCGGTTCTCCCAGATAAGAGTCCGCACACTTAACCACTACACCAAACTGGCTCTCCAAACTGGCTTTATATGTTTTATACTCACGCATAAGCATGAGCATGTAAGTCGCCCCCGACCCCGCCTCGGCAGGGAGGGCGGGATAGACATGGAATTAAATAAATAAACTTAGAGAGGACAAGGAAGCATCATGCAGATGGGACTAAGAGCTTATTTCTCACTTTTGGCTTTCGGTTTGCGACTTTTTTTTTTTTTTACAGGTCCAGCTGTCTCGCTCTCTATTATCTTTACAGGGACAGCATTCGGCATTAAACTTAACTCTGCTTCCACAGCTGCGCCATATGGCCGGCCTTATCTCAAGCGTGCCAGCCGTCCTGCTTTTGATGCCGCATCTGATGCGGCAAGACGCCGCCAGACGTTGCACAGATCTTGGTGGCGGTGCCAAGGCCCGCGCACGCATCGCCTCCTTTGTAGCAAACCGTCTGTTTACCTACCCGGCAACCGAACCCATTAAGCACTTTTGGTGCCCGGGCAAACGAAACATTTCAGAAATCCCCCTCATGCTGAGTGTGGAAGGGAGTTGTGCTGGATTTCAAAGCTCTTAATATTGTTGATGAGAAGCAAGGAAGACTGCCGCTGCTAAAACTGGGGCTTTTTTGTAGAAAAAGGCCAACAGGAACTTATTTGCATACTAGGCCACACCCTGACATCACCAGTGTCTTGCACGGGGGGGTGCACAAACAAACCCAGCAGGAACTTATTTGCATATTAGGCCACACCCCCTGGCATCACCATCATTTTGCACAGGGCTTTTTATAGAAAAGGGCCAGCTGGAACTCATTTGCATATTAGGCCACACACCCTGGCATCACCAACATTTCACGCAGGGCTTTTTTGAGGGGAAAAAGGCCAGTTGGAACTCATTTGCATATTAGGCCACACCCCCTGTCATCACCATCATTTGTGCGGGGCTTTTTAAGAGAGAAAGGCCAGCTGGAACTTATTTGCATATTAGGCCACACCCCCTGGCATCACCATCATTTTGCGCAGGGCTTTTTACAAAAAAGGCCAGCTGGGACTCATTTGCCTATTAGGCCACACCCCCTGGCATCGCCATCATTTTGTGCAGGGCTTTTGTGTAGAAAAAAGGCCCACAGGGACTCATTTGCATATTAGGCCACACCTCCTGGCAACAAGCCAGCCGGAACCGCGTTCCTGTGTGTTCCTGCTAAAACCATTCAGCGTCTCCCCCCCCCCCCCCATCACATTGGCCATCTCACTGGCTTATCAAAACTATGAATCCTGGTTACCAATAGATGGGAAATGCAGACTCTTTGGGTCTGTGGTTCTTCAGAACAAGGAAACCTGCCTACTTGCAACCGTGTTGCAAAAAAACCATTCGACACGGGTGGTCGGTTTCTATCAACTCCTGCCAGAAGTTTGATCTCACCTTGGTTCAACACTGAACTCACTAGGAAGGTACGCCAATGCGTTCTCCACTTAAGAAAAGAAGAAGGTATTGGATTTTTATCCCGCCCTCCACTCCGAATCTCAGAGCAGCTCACAATCTCCTTGACCTTCCTCCCCCACAACAGACACCTTGTGAGGTGGGTGGGGCTGAAAGGACTCTCACAGCAACCTCTGCCAGAGCTATGGCTGGCCCAAGGCCATCCCAGCAGCTTGCAAGGCTCTTTTTTGTAAGCTCCTGGAGGATTAGCTACATCAGGGCCTAATATGCAAAGGAGCTCCTGCTAGAATTCCACCCCTGAGCAGGATACATTAGAGGTTAGATCCAAAGGTGCTGTATCGCTAGCCGAACGGTAGTAGAACTGGTGAAACAGAACTTCTACAGAGGTGGAGGCAGGGACGACTCGCCCACTAGGCAAGCTAGGCAGTTGCCTAGGGTGCTGGGAGTTGGGGTGCGCCAAATTGGGCTCCCCCCCTCTCAGTGCCCACGGCAAAAGCCTCGTTTGCCTGCCTTCCCCCCGCTGCCCTCTCCCTTCGCTTGCGCTTCCGCCCCCCGCACACGATCAGAGCAGCAGAGCCAGCCAGCCTGCCCCCCACCGCTGCTGCCTGCCCTTCACGGTGCTGCAAGGCGGCGCCGCGCTCCGTCGCCCCCCTCCTCCTCAGCCTGGGCTTACCGCCTTTGATGCGGCCGGCGCAGCACCTACTCCTTTGAAGAGCCCGCGGAAGGAGACTTTGCTCCCCCGGTTCCTGGAAAGAGGGGGGAGAAGCCTCTTTCCGCGGGCTCTTCAAAGGAGTAGGTGCCGTGCCAGCTGCATCAAAGGCGGTAAGCCCAGGCTGAGGAGGAGGGGGGGCGACTGATCTGCAGTGCCGCGAAGAGCGGGTGGGCAGGGGGGTGGGAGCAGCAGGCAAGCAGCCTGCCTGGGGCGCCACGCCCCCTCAGGCCGGTGCTGGGTGGAGGAAAAGGCATTTCTTTGCTGACTTCCCTGTCTGCTGACTTCCTGGACCAGAAACGGGAGGCAGAGCTGTTAGTCAGCTGGAGAGAGGAGGTCCCAGGCCAACACCATTCTTATGGGCAAGGGTCATTTTGTAGGGGAAAAGGTGCAGGAGCTTAGTATGCCCCAGGATCTGTGTGCGGTGGGGAGAGAACTCCCCACTCCGTGCAGACCGTGGCTGGAGGTTCTGGAGCTGTGCTCCCGTGAGCTTCTGCTGAATCCAAGACTTGCTTGTGGGACATTTTAAAAGGAACGCGATCATCAGAGATGAGTTCGGGTATTCTGAAACCTGAGATGCAGAGGTCCTTTCCCTGTGAAAAAGAAAAGGAGTGGGTTTTTATACCCCACTTTCCTCTAGGTGGCTTGCAACCTCCTTCCCCTCTTCTCCCCACAACAGGCCCCTTGTAAGGTAGGCGGGCTGAGAGAGTTCCGAGGAGACGGCTGTGACTGCCCAAGGGGACTTTAATATACTGGGTTTGACGCACAGAGAGACATGGTCGCAGTGATCAAAGCTCTTTATTTAGCTACAGCATGGTAACGCTTCAACTAAGACTACTGAACTGAGCCATCGAGGCCAAATATATACAGTCCCAGGTTCCCAAGCTAGGACACCATTGGATCATTTGAACAAGCAGGGGGCCAGTGATTGGACCAGAGGAGCAAGGATTTGAAATCTCCTTTACCTCCCGCCCCCCCCACCACAAACAGACACCCTGTGAGGTAGGTGGGGCTGAGAGAGCTCTCACAGCAGCTGCCCTTTCAAGGACAACTCCTTCAAGGGCTATGGCTGACCTAAGGCCATTCCAGCAGCTGCAGATGGAGGAGTGCGGAATCGAACCCGGTTCTCCCAGATACGAGTCCGCGCACTTCACCACTACACCAAACTGGCAATCCTCCAAGAGCTTAGAAGGCTTTTTTTACAGGGACTGCTGTAAGATTTGGAGGATTGGCTACATCAGGGGTGTGTGGCTCTCAACCGCTACATCATGCTGTAAAAATAACAATACGAGTCTGCCACTTCTGAGCAGCCCCGATACCTGGTTTACCTGAAGCTCACTCTGTCATGGGGTTTTCTTTTTACATTGTTTTTAAAACTAAAATTTAAAAAGATTGGTCTCCATGGTTTCCCTATGAAGAAAGGTTAAAATGCTTGGGGATCCTTAGCTTGGAGAAACATCGATTGAGGGTGACAGGGATAGAGGTTTACAAGATTATGTATGGGATGGAGAAGACAGAGAAAGAAGTTCTTTTCTCTCTTTCTCGCAAGAACTCGTAGACACTCAAATTGCTGAGCAGTCGGGTTAGAACTGATAAAAGGAAGTACTTCTTCACCCAAAGGGTGATTAACACATGGGATTCACTTCCACAGGAGGTGGTGGCGGCTACAAGCACAGTCAGCTTCAAGAGGGGACTGGATAAGCATATGGAGCAGAGGTCTATCAGTGGCTATTAGCCACAGTGTATTGTTGGAACTCTCTGTCCAGGGCAGGTGATGCTCTGTATTCTTGGTGCTTGAGAGAGGCAACAGTGGGACGGCTTCTAGTGTCCTGGCCTCCCTGATGGACCTTCTGATGGCCCCTGGAGTTTTTTGGCCACTGTGTGACACAGAGTGTTGGACCGGATGGGCCATTGGCCTGATCCAACATGGCTTCTTTTATGTTCTTACGGTTGGGATGTGAAATAGGTTGAGAATCGGTCCCTGCCGTTTTTTTCAAACAGGACTTTCTTTTGAAGTTTCTAATTCTCCCCTTGCTCTTTGAGGGAAAGAAATGTTTATCCAAAGGAATGGCGGTGGCCTTTTCCATGTGGAGCCGATACAGTTTCTTCAACAGATCACTGCTCAGCAGAAACGAGAGGCCGCCTAATGAAAAGCGGCCGACTTGGGGAACCTTCCGTGCCCTTTTGCTAAATTTAAAGTTCATAATATTAATCAGAAAAGTGTTTACAAGAAGAAGAACCCAGCGGGTGGGGGGTGGGGGGGGGCAGGTTCTAAAAAATCGCTGCTGAATTTCAAAAACACATCATGGTCTCTCGTCTCATCATAAGACTGTCTGTTAAACGTCTCCAAAACGAGAGAAACCATCTCTGCATCCTGATGCAGTGAACCAGGCAAAGGCAAAGGTGCCCGTGGTCTGAAGGGCTCTAACATTTCATGGGGAAATGAAAAAGCCACCGGAGTGGGTTAGCGGTTAAGAGCGGCGGACTCTAATCTGGAGAGCTGGGTTTGACTCCCCCCTCCTCCTCCACAGGAAGTCTGCCAGGTGACCTTGGGACAGTCCCAGTTCTCACAGGACTCTACCCCTAGCAAGGGGACTGTTGAGTTGAGGTAGATTGCAACTGTAAGCCGCTTTGAGACTCCTTAAGATAGAGGGGGGGAAGGTAAAGGTAGTCCCCTGTGCAAGCACCAGTCATTTCCCACTCTGGGGTGACGTTGCTTTCACAACGTTTACAAGGCAGACTTTTTACGGGGTGGTTTGCCATTGCCTTCCCCAGTCGTCTACACTTTCCCCCCAGCAAGCTGGGGACTCATTTGACCGACCTCGGAAGGATGGAAGGCTGAGTCAACCTCAAGCCGGCTACCTGAAAACCCAGCTTCCACCAGGGATCGAACTCAGGCCGTGAGCAGAGCTTAGGACTGCAGTACTGCAGCTTTAACACTCTGCGCCATGGGGCTCTGCTTATATAATATAATATAACCCCTGCTTATATTAAGCAAGTTTGGCCACCATCCCCCCCCCCCCGCCCTCACCTGTCTCGCAAGGGTGTTGCAAAGAGAGGGAATCCTGTTTCCCAGCCGTCCACCACGGCCAGATGCAGGCTGCCTGAGCATCCCTAGCAGCTGAGCACCCACCCCGAGTCACTCCCCGTCAAGGCCCGCATGACTCCCCTCTCCTGCGACTGGCGGGGAAGGGGCTGTGATTCCTTCCAAGGCAAGAAGGAAAGGAAAAAGGAAAGGTCCCCTGCGTAAGCATCAGTCATTTCTGACTCTGGGATGATGTTGCTTTCACGACGTTTTCATGGCAGACTTTTTACGGGGTGGTTTGCCATTGCCTTCCCCAGTCATCTACACTTTCCCCCCAGCAAGCTGGGGACTCATTTTACTGACCTCGGAAGGATGGAAGGCTGAGTCAACCTTGAGCCGGCTTCCGCCGGGGATCGAACTCAAGTCGTGAGCAGAGGGCTCCGACTGCAGTACTGCAGCTTGACCACTCTGCGCCACAGGGCTCTTTAAAACAGAGAAAAGTGGAGTATAAAAACCTACCCTCATTCCTTGTGGGGAAAAGATTTCATAAAAGAAGTACATTCCAGTTTGTTCATTCGCAATGCGTATTGAGACCTCGGTTGTCCCAAATGAAGCCAGATTTCTTCGCCTCCAGTTAGAGGGGAAGGGTTGGGGCAACTGTTCAGCTGAAGAGTCTTTGTCAAATGAAAGTCTTATTTCTCTGAAGGAGACCTGTGGGGTAGGAGGAAGGGCACACCCAAAGCTCACAGACAGCCTCATTTGCTCACTTTTCTGCCTGTGTCCCAATGGGCAAAATTACCTCAGTAAAATTACCTTAGTCAACTCAGTTCTTTCTGAGGACACAGTCAACTGCTTAACATACTCTGGGGAACTTCTGGGATACAACAATTCCAAAGAAGTGGAATTGAAAGCATCAGGCCTCATTTTGAGTAAGAGCTCACAGGAGCGGAACTCCAGAATGTCTAAATTTTATTGCGCTTTCTTTCTTCCTCCCCACCTCAAACAAAGCTTGCTTCCAGGCTCCATTGTTCAGCCCCCGCCTCCCCCCCCCCAGGGAGAATTTTGCTGAACTTTAAGATTTGACAAACTTTCTAATATTTTTCCCCACAAAAAATGGGAAAATAACCCAAACATATAAAGAAGACAGATGGAAATCTTCATCAGGCAACTGTGGCCACATAAGAGAAAGTCACTTTAAAAGCATGATGGGAGTAAGGTTTTATTATGACAATTCAAGAAGCATTTTAAGGTAGATGCTGAGCTGATTTAATTTAGTACACCTTCCGGAGTTGTCAGGGGTGTGCGGCATTTGCAAATGAGTTGTGCTAATGACTGGCACCTCTTTTTCCTGGAGAGCATTATGTGTTCATGAAATGTGCTCATGAACCCAGCATGGCCATCCAATTTCTCTGAAACATGACACAAAAATGCCTGTAAAACTGCCTGGTTTTGACACGTCGACCGGCTTTAACCAGCACAGACAAATTTGCGTTTTGTCCTTATATTCAACCAAAACACATGGCTGCATTGGCTCATATCCACCTCCATTTCCCTTTGACCTTCACCCTTCCCTTTTCTCTCTACCAGGACACCCCTTTTTTAAAAAAAAAAATGGAAAGCACCAAGTGCCCCGATGGGAGTAATACCCTCCCCCCAAAAAGACAAACAATAATATGTAATTCTCAATATAGCAGCACACAGCAATATCACTTGTCCTGCTGCAGAAGATAATAGTATGAGCAAAAACCAAGAATAATCAGCATCGGTTTTGAAGAGAGAGAGAGAGAGAGAGAGAGAGAGAGAGAGAGAGAGAGAGAGAGAGAGAGAGAGAGATCGTCTCATAATTACCCTGAACAAAGTTGCAATTTCCAAACTGCACTGCAGAATAGCACACCAGATTAATTATGCCAGACTGCGGCAGTAACCTTGAATTAAAGAGGCACACAACTTTCTATTTTAAAGGAACAATTGCCTTTCTGGTTGACGAAACCTGTCGTCCCATCAGGTAACAGACGTGACCAGGAAAGAGAGAAGCGGTAATGAGTCAAGCCAAGCTGTTTGATACATTTCAAATCTTCCTCCCACAGAGCGTAGCTGCTGCAAGCGACGTCGCCGGTCTGGTTCTCGAAGACCCGCTCTCCCGCCTGGTGGGCGAACGTGTCCCAAACGCTGGGGCCTTTTCCATCTGCATCCCAGCCTCCTGGGGAAACACAACACAACGGTAACTTGTCAGGACATGGGAGAGGCACATGCTGAATTTCAAACTGGACAGAGAGAACATAGGGAACACAGGGAAAATAAGTAACAGAAATATAAATCTAACCTACAAGAATCCAGTTTAGATCACTAGATGCACATAACAAACAATTTACAAAAACAATACCTAATATGCTAGGTATTAAGAGTTAAGATATAGCCTACCGTTCATTCTGTTAGGCACAAAGGAAATATTCACAAAGAATTCCAAAACCGGGTCCCAAAGCAAATCATATTCTATAGCCAAATCAGTATCATTTTCAAAGAAAGGGGAGGGACGGTGGCTCAGTGGTTGAGCATCTGCTTGGTAAGCAGAAGGTCCCAGGTTCAATCCCTGGCATCTCCAAAAAGGGTCCGGGCAAAGAGGCATGGAAAACCTCAGCTTGAGACCCTGGAGAGCCGCTGCCAGTCTGAGAAGACAATACTGACTTTGATGGACCAAGGGTCTGATTCAGTATAAGGCAGCTTCATATGTTCATATGTACCCATTACATACTGGCCCCATAACTTATCATACCACATTTCAATCGTGGGGGGTTCCAAATTTTAGCAATCGTCATACCAGCTATCGCCAACATTGTCGAGATTAAAGATTTCTGATCTTTATTCACCAATTTATCAGGCCAGGTATCAAATAAAAGAAGTTTAAAATCTACTGGAATGGTTAGATCGAATATAAGTTTTATTTGCTCTATCCCTTTATTCCAAAAGCTGGACATTTCCACCACATATGATACGATATGATTGTAAAATTTCGTTTTACAATTGCTCCAACAATCTGGACTTGCGGCCCTGGAGATTTTATTCATCGTGACAGGGTTCAAATACCAAAGTGAATACATTTTAAAAAAAAAAAATTGGACAAAGATAAGCAACGGGGAAAAAACCAGACGTTTGTTTTCATCTTCAATTTTACCTGCGGTTCCGCAAACCGAAGAACTGTTGGAATTTTGCTGAGCATTTATTCAAGGTATGATCCGCCGTCTGGAAATCCATTTCTAAGATGGCTTTCTTGTAGAGGTGATTACATCCTAGGAATACATTCTTATCCAAAAGCACAGATGGCTTTCAAGAAGGGATTGGATAAACCTATAAGCAGAGGTCCATCAGTGGCTATTAGCCACAAGGTACAGATGGAACTCTCTGTCTGGGGCAAGCGATGCTCTGTATTCTTGATGTTTGGTGGGAGGGGCAACAGTGGGAGGGCTTCTAGTGTCCTGGCCCCACTAGTGGACCTTCTGATGGCACTGGCGCTGTACATCGTTGTGTTGCATGCAGAGGGTTACTGTGCATACAGTAGGGGTCCCCAATGTAGAGGGGTATGCATGGTCATAGTCTGCGAAGAAATGCAATTTTTCTTTGGAGGTCTGAAAAATTTTGCTCTGAATTTTAAGAGTTTTCTCTCTCTATCTCTCTGGGCAGAGACCAGGCAGGAATGGGGGAAGTCAATTCAAGTGCTTTCTAGATTTTCTCAGCTCACCCTCATACAAATGCTAGGTCTAAACAATGGGATGGTCATGCTCCCCTCCTCTCCAAGCAGGGAACAGAGATTTGGAGGTATTAAATACCAGCAAGTCTTCAGGAAGGAAAATTCTGGCGACTTCATGAAAATCTTTGCTCTTTGGTGCGGAGTCCAACAGAGCAGGCAGAACTCTTAACTGAGGACTGGAGGAGGCAGCCATTTAACCATGTGCTGTCCTGAGGAGCTGAAGGGAATTTCAAG
Organism: Heteronotia binoei; assembly: GCF_032191835.1. Lineage (NCBI taxonomy): Eukaryota > Metazoa > Chordata > Lepidosauria > Squamata > Gekkonidae > Heteronotia > Heteronotia binoei. The sequence continues at coordinate 11,590,770 of NC_083231.1, forward strand.
GTATTGAAAACTGCGACTTCATAAGCTAAGGAGCCTGTACTATAATTAAACATCTGAAAGGGCATGTGTAGAGAGAGGGAAAGAGGAATTGTGTTTTACCCATTTATTTCTAATCCCTTGCTCAGTCTGGTGCTCTGCTAAAAGCATATTTGTGAATAGGACTTTTTTTTGTAGCAGGAACTCCTTTGCATATTAGACCACACACCCCTGATGTAACCAGTCCTCCTGGAGCTTACAGTAGGCCCTGTACTAAGAGCGCTGTAAGCTCTTGAAGGATTGCCAGTTTGGTGTAGTGGGTAAGTGCGCAGACTAGTATCTGGGAGAACCCGGTTTGATTCCCCACTCCTCCATCTGCAGCTGCTGGAATGGCCTTAGGTCAGCCATAGCTCTCGATAGAGTTGTCCTTGAAAGGGCAGCTGTTGTAAGAGCTCTCTCAGTCCCACCTACCTCACAGGGTGTCTGTTGTGGGGGGGAGGTAAAGGAGATTGTGACTGCTCTGAGACGCTGAGATTCAGAGTATAGGACGGGATATAAACCTAATATCTTCAATCCTCATTGGGATACGTGGCCTAATATGCAAAGGCATTCCTGCTACAAAAAACACCCTGCTTGGGAACATTTTCTTTTGAATGAGTACTTTATAACTTCTGGTGCTGCTAGTGGATCTCTGTACCACATAGACCTCCCCCGTCCTGGACACACTATTTTAAAAGGAGCGCCGGGGGAAGACAGGCAAGTTGGCAAGTGTCTACTTCTCCAGGGGCACACAAGCCAGTAAGTGCCCCCCCACACATGGTGACCAGGCACCGGGCATCAGAAAATACAGGGGCAAGGCCCCAGAACCTGGAAGGGAAGCTGGGAGTCCGGATCCTCCCAGAAGGCAATTCCTACAAAGGTCAGGTGTTGGTGGCGGGTTACCAGAGAGCAGGGGTGGAATTCTAGCAGGAGCTCCTTTGCATATTAGGCCACACGCCCCTGATGTAGCCAGTCCTCTAAGAGCTTACCAAAAAGAGCCTTGTAAGCTCTTGGAGGATTGGCTACATCAGGGGTGTATGACCTAAAATGCAAAGGAGCGCCTGCTAGAATTCCACCCCTGCCAAAGAGAGAGAGAGAGAGAAAAGCCTCTCCAGGTGTTGGGAAAACCTTGGGGGGCAGGGTGGAGCAGGGCCTGCAGGCCCGTTTCCGCAACGTACCCTATAATGACATTTTTCAATAGTGACCTCTATCAAAGACTTTGAAATCGCTGTGAAATATCTTTAAGATATCAGGACACAAAAATTTATGCAAAGGTTGCAAAAACCGGGGGTAAAATTTAATTTGGTGAAAAACCTTTGTAGGTTTTTTCTTCCCCCCTCCTCTTTCTGCAGAAGCTTGTCTAAGCGAAAGGCAGACATTTTGCAGAGGCGCTGTTACATTAATTCATCTTTCGCGTGCCTAGGGCCACGGCTTATAACGGCATTTCCATTCTTTCTAACAGACTGTCGGTGCTTTCAAAGGACACCTCAGACAATCGTAAGTGCTTCTTTGCTGGACAGATGGGTCTTCTCCTCAGGGCGCCCTTTGATACAGACTGATCTGTTCTGTGTAGTGGTGAAGTGTGCAGACTCTTATCTGGGAGAACCGGGTTTGATTCCCTCACTCCTCCATTTGCGGCTGCTGGAATGACCTTGGGTCAGCCATAGCTATCGCAGGAGTTGTCCTTGAAAGGGCAGCTTCTGGGAGAGACCTCTCAACCCCACCCACCTCACAGGGTGTCTGTTGTGGGGGGAGAAGATATAGAAGATTGTAAACCGCTCTGAGTCTCTGATTCAGAGAGAAGGACGGGGTATAAATCTGCAGTCTTCTTTTTCTTCTTCTTCCTCTACTTGGGAGGAAAAACAGCCAACCATTACCATTCGGACAGCCAGTGCCGGATTAAACCCTGTGGAGGCCCCTAGGCTGTCAAAATCTCAGGGGCCACCTTGCAAATTATCTCAGAGTTGGAGCGCCTGCCCCACCACCTGCGGCCCCCTCTGCAGCCTGCAGGCACCTTCTCAAAAGCCCCTTTGACAAAACTGCAGGGGAAAGGCATAAGAATATAAGAGAAGCCATGTTGGATCAGGCCAACGGCCCATCCAGTCCAACACTCTGTGTCACACAGTGGCCAATAATTTATATATATATGCATATATATACACACTGTGGCTAATAGCCACTGATGGACCTCTGCTCCATATTATTATCTAACCCCCTCTTGAAGCTGGCTATGCCTGTAGCTGCCACCTCCTGTAGCTGTAGCTGCCACCTCCTGTGGCAGTGAATTCCGCATGTTAATCACCCTTTGGATGAACAAGTACCTCCTTTTATCCATTCTAACCCGACTGCTCAGCAATTTCATTGAATGCCCACGAGTTCTTGTATTGTGAGAAAGGGAGAAAAGTACTTCTTTCTCTACCTTCTCCATCCATTCATAATCTTGTAAACCTCTATCATGTCACCCTGCAGTCGACGTTTCTCCAAGCTAAAGAGCCCCAAGCGTTTTAACCTTTCTTCATAGGGAAAGTGATCCAAGCCTGTAATCATTCTAGTTCCACTGCTGTAGGACACAATAACACTGCTGTAGGACACAATGTCGCCACCAGGGAGGCCAACTGATGAAATAATAGCTGGGATATGATGCCCGCGGCCTCCGGCAGAGGGAGGCAAACCTGGCGACAACGCCAGCAGCAGCTGCACCAGGCAAGTCAGGCAAAGAGCGGCTCAGTTGCTGGCTGCACATACAGGCTGGGAGAGCTACAAGCAGGGGGAAAACTGGGTGGAGGAGTCAGCCCAGGGTCCCTAAAGGCATGGGGGCCTATAGGCCAGTGCCTACTTGGCCTAATTGTTAATCTGGGCCTGCAGACACAGAGCTCAAACAGATCCTCTCCTATCCAGTCGGGAGTGAGGTAATTTTACCTCCGTTCCAAATACCCCAGTTAGCTTCAGATGGGCGGGCCATCCAGCCCAGTGTGGAGAGCCACCAGCCTCAGGAGCGGAGTGTGGTCAGAAGGGGGCCACCTATTTCCCCCTGGCATCGCCATTGTTTCACACAGGGCATGAACTCATTTGCATATTAGGCCACATACCCTGATGTCACCATTGTTTCACATAGGGCTTTTTTTGTGGAAAAAGTCTAGCAGGAACTCATTTGCAAATTAGGCCACACCCCCTGATATCACCATTGTTTCGCATAGGGCTTTTTTGTGGAAAAAGTCTAGCCAGAACTCATTTGCATATTAGGCCACACACCCTGATGTCACCATTGTTTCACATAGGGGTTTTTTGTGGGAAAAGTCTAGCAGAAACTCATTTGCATATTAGGCCACATCCCCTGATGTCACCATTGTTTCACATAGGGCTTTTTTGTGGGAAAAGTCTAGCAGGAACTCATTTGCATATTAGGTCACACCCCCTGATGTCACCATTGTTTCACATAGGTTTTTTGTGGAAAAAGTCTAGCAGGAACTCATTTGCATATTAGGCCACACACCCTGATGTCACCATTGTTTCACATAGGGCTTTTTTGTGGGGAAAGTCTAGCAGGAACTCATTTGCATATTAGGTTACACCCCCCGATGCCACCATTGTTTCACATAGGAGTTTTTTGTGGGGAAAGCCCAGCAGGAACTCATTTGCATATTAGGCCACACACCCCAATGCCAAGCCAGCGAGAACTGCGTTCCTGTGCGTTTCTGCTCAAAAAAAGCTCAGGGGGGGTCACCAAGCGGGACGGAGCTTCAGAGGCCTTCTTTTGGGAGGAGGAAATGAAAATTAAGGCTGATGGCGGTTAAAATCGATTTGGTCTCAGCGTACGTCTTGGCGGACTCATTGAAGTGTTAGGAGGAGGGAAGTGTGCTAAATGATCCCTTAGACAGGGGAGGTGACGGCCATAAAAAGATTTATGTGGAGTCAAAACATCCATGTACAGTGAAGGTTGGGAGACGGACTCTCTTTAGCTAAGATGTGCTGCCGTGTTCGTCCGTCTGCAGCAGCAGAGAAAAGCAAGAGTCCAGAAGCACCTTCAAGACTAACGTTTCTGGCAGATCCAGGTGGGCAGCCATGTTGGTCCGAAGCAACATAGAATCCTAGAATCATAGAGTTGGAAGGGACCTCTAGGGTCATCTAGTCCAACCCCCTGCACCATGCAGGAAACTCACAAACACCTCCCCCTAAATTCACAGGATCTTCATTGCTGTCAGATGGCCACCTAGCCTCTCTTTAAAAACCTCCAAGGAAGGAGAGCCCACCACCTCCCGAGAAAGCCTGTTCTCAGGAAAAACGGCCTCAGAGTGCACTAATTCATGCAAGAGCTCACAACTTTGATGCCAGGACCTCACAAAGCAAAATTTTTGCTCACAAGACTCTCCAGCTTAGAGCGAACGTTGGCGAGACCAGTCCCAAAATGGCTGCCTGCAAGAGGTCGAGCCAACCATAAAATGCTGCGAAGGGAGGTCATGCATAACTTTATAGTAACTCTTCAACATTTGAGTTTAGGGTTCCCAACTATTGACTGGCATCTAGCAAGGGATATGGGGGAACGGCATCACAGTATAACCACAGAGTCTCCCCCCAAATCCTAGAGCATTACATCAACGGCATTGCAGTGACATGATGTCACTTCTGGGCATCTGTTGGAAGTGATGTTGTATCACAGCCAACATTCCCTCTAAGCTGCAGAGTCTTGTGAGCCAAAATTGTACTTTGTGAGTTCCTGGCATTAAAGTTGTGAGCTGCTACATCAATCAGTGTGCTCTGGGGCCATTTTTCCTGAGCTGAGACAAAAATGTATGTGCTGGAGGCTAAAAATCTGTGAGCTGACTCACGCTAACTCAGCTTAGAGGGAACACGGATCACAGCCACATCATCATTTTTTTTAAAAGTGCTCCCACTAGCCCTCCGTGGGCAGACGGGCATAGAAGAGTCTCTCTAGAAGAGTTTAGCAGGGCGCTATTTAACGTGAACATGTTTTTTGAATATGTTTTCTACGTAAGCACAGCTCACCCTCAGCAGCACAGTGAAAATTCTCACGTTGGGGGTGGCAGCTACTGCAAAAGCAGCTCTTTAAAAACTTGCACAATAGGGTTCCCAGCCTCCCACTGGAGGGAGAGGTTTCCTCCAATTTTGGGGGCTCCAACTGCCAGCGCAGAACTGGCTGGCAGCAGAAACCATGCCCCCGAAGAGCTCCATCAGCACCTGATGTGCCCAGCAAAATGACATCACCCTGGAGTGATGCAATCACACCAGGCATGTTGCGCTGGGATGCTCTAGCATTTGGGTAAAAAAAAAAACCTCTATGGTACCATGGAGATTTTTTTTACTCAAATGCTAGAGAGTCCCTGCACGACATGCCCAGTATGATTACATCACTTCCAGGTGATGTCATGGTGATGCAAGTCCCCATGCAGGCAGCCAGGCAAGACCTGGCAACACCATTGTACAGCCAATCAAATCTCCAGCGGCCAATTAGAAGCCCTGCTGGACAAAAGCTCCACCTGACCCCACCCCTTTTCTAAAAGAGGAAGAAGAGGACTGCAGATTTATACCACGCTCTTCTCTCTGAATCAGAGACTCAGAGCGGCTTACAATCTCCTTTTATCTTCTCCCCGCCACAACAGACACCCTGTGAGGTGGGTGGGGCTGAGAGGGCTCTCACAGCAGTTGCCCTTTCAAGGACAACTCCTGCGAGAGCTACGACTGACCCAAGGTCATTCCAGCAGCTGCGAGTGGAGGAGTGGGGAATCAAACCCGGTTCTCCCAGATACGAGTCTGCGCACTTAACTACTACACCAAACTGGCTCTCCACTCACTGGGAGCCCGGAACAGTATTGGCGGTCTTCACGTTGGCGACCCCCGTTCCTCCGACCACTGACTGCTGCAGCAATCCCACCAACTCCAGTGGGATTACTTCAGTGTAAACTGGTGGCAGATGGAATAGTCGCTGCCCTAGGCGTAACTGAGCGTGTGCACTTGAATGTGAGCAAAAAAATGCATTTAAACTCCACTGATCTCCAGCACCACACCGTGGTCACAGAAATGACAAAGGGCCAAAATCTTCCAGCCTTTATTATAAGTAACATTTTTCAGAGTTTCCTGTTCCAGAGTTCCCGGTCTCCAAAATTAAAAGGACATTATAGCTTAGCACTGTCTATAAATTAAATATCAGCCAGTCCGCAAGATTAATGTCTATGTAATAGTTATATACCAGCCCTCAATAAAAAGAGTTTTAATAATCAATTAGTATAATAGAAATTAAAGATGGAAGAGACCTATTAGGAGGTCATCCAGCCTATCCCTTGCCAATGCCAAATTGCTCCCTGAAGTATATTCAGGGCCTTAATACACATCTGTCTTATTAAATCTAAGTTTAATGCAAGGTTAAGCATATTGCAGACACTTTAAGCATTCCCAGAATATGTAATATCCCTTCCACCGCTGGGGTCCTGATAGACTTTCTGTCACGTCTCCGGCTCTTTGCAGAATTTTATCATAGCTTGAGTGCACCAATATATCTATGCAGGGTTATTCGGCAAATTGAACTTTAATGTGGGACAACCTTCAAAGTAGGTCAATTATTAGATCAAAGTGCTTTGAGTGTCTCTCCAGGTTCACGTTTTTTTCCCGTGGTTCGGTGACTCAAGGCAATCGTATTTTCGTCAGCTCCTCAGAGCGCCGAACGTTTTCCAACACATCAACTTTGACATCAATTAAAGATTCAATTTCTTCCCTTGGAAAAGATTTAACTCTTCGGGCTTTAGCTATTCTGTGAGAACATCTTTTTTTTATTAAAAAAAAAAAAAAGACTGTAATAGGGTGGTTCGAGGCAGCCAGGACACTTCTGAAAACACTAGGCCTGGATTCTAAATGTCCCGTGGATCTCTTGCATTACACAGACGGCACTCAAAGGCTGGGAGAATCTATACTGCTGATGGATGCCTCTGGCAGCGATTGGCTGAGCTGCTGTGACATCACAGAGGGGTGGAGCTTGCAGTTAAGTCTGTCTGCTATTGACAGGGAAAGTCAAGACAGCCAAAAACAGGTTCAGGAGAAGAAATACTGAGAAGACAACGGGCCAAAAAGGAGACAGTCAAGGTACTAAATAACGATCCACAAGAACTACAGGAGTGAGCAGGGCTTTTTTTGAGCAGGAATGCACAGGAACACAGTTCTAGGAGGCTTGGCATCAGGGGGTGTGGCCTAATATGCAAATGAGTTCCTGATGGGCTTTTTTCCACACAAAAGCCGTGTGTGAAACTATGGTGACATCAGGGGTGTGGCCTAATAGGCAAATGAGTTCCTGCTGGGTTTTTAATTTAATTTAATATAATTTTTAGATTTTTTTTTCCACCAAAAAGCCCTGTATGAAACAATGGTGGTATCAGGGGTGTGTTTATTTATTTCATTTATTTATTTTAACCATCTTACATTTGTATGCCGCCCACTCCATACGGACTCTGGGTGGCTCACAGTCACAATACCATAATAACAATGCCTCATGGTTATGAAATCAAAAACAAATAACTATTAATAATTTAAAAATTTAAAACGGTGCTATAAAATTTCTTACATAGGCAGTCCAGCTTCATTATAGTTCTTAATTCTCTGTAGTGGTCTATCAGGTGTCTTAGAGATGGATGATAGTACTCAGAGACATACTAGTGGCAGCTCCTCAGGCATTAGTTACCGTAGGTCTGCCGGAAAAGGTCGGTTTTGCAGGCCCTGCGGAATTGGGGGAGATCCCGCAGGGCTCTCGTGGCCTCTAGAAGTGCGTTCCATAAATTAGGGGCTGCCACAGAGAAGGCCCTCGCCCATGTAGAGCATAATCTGGCCTCCCTTGGTCTAGGGATGGATAACAGATGTTGGCTTCCAGAACGCTGTGCTCTCTGGGGTATATATAGGGAAAGGTGGTTCCTTAGACAGACAGGTCCTTGACCATATAGGGCTTTAAAGGTCAATAACAACACTTTGAAGCGGATTCGGTACACAATAGGCAGCCAGTGCAGCTCTTTCAGCACCGGTTGAATGTGGTCCCACCGAGGGAGCCCCATTAACAACCGCACTGCAGCATTCTGCACTTCTGTGTGTGGCCTAATAGGCAAATGAGTTCCTGCTGGGCTTTTTCCACAAAAAATCCCTGAGGGAAACAATGGTGACATTGTTAATAGGCCCATGAGTTCCTGGGAATGAGAAAGCAGGTCAGGAGAGGGTGAGAGAGGAAGGAAAGCAGGGAGAGAGAATGGGCTGAGAAGAGGATTGCTCACACAACCCAAAGTGTCAGCTTGGTGTAGTGATTAGAGTGTCAGCCTGGATGAGGGAGAGAGACCCAGGTTCGAATCTCCACTGTGCCATGGAGGCTCATGGGTAATCTTGAGCCAATCATTGTCTCTCAGCCTAATCTACCTCACAAGCTTGCTCTTGGGACATAAAAAGAAAAACAAGGTAAGTCACTGTAACAATGAAGCTACAGTGAAATGAATTTTCATAAGCTTTGATGTCTGAGTCAAAATCCACATATCCTCCAAGGCAGGGGTGTCGAACTCATTTGTTATGAGGGCCAGATCTGACATAAACGAGACCTTGTCGGGCCAGGCCGTGTGTGTCATAAAATGTAATGCCAGGTAGCGGAGACAAACTTTATAAAGAAGAAGACGATGATATTGGATTTATATCCAGCCCTATACTATGAAACTCAGAGTCTCAGAGCGGTCACAATCTCCTTTACCTTCCCGCCCCCCCCCCCCACAACAGACACCCTGTGAGGTGGGTGGGGCTGGAGAGAGCTCTCACAGCAGCTGCCCTTTCAAGGACAACCTCTGCCAGAGCTATGGCTGACCCAAGGCCATTCCAGCAGCTGCAAGTGGAGGAGTGGGGAATCAAACCCGTTTCTCCCAGATAAGAGTCCACACACTTAACCACTATACCAAACTGGCTCTCACAGACAAACACAATTAAAGATTTTTTTAAAAAAGCCTACATAAAACATGCTTAAAAGATTAGCACTCTTGCAATATTTTATGTAGCAGTCTCTGATAACTAAAGGAAGCAAGAAAGAGGGAGAAGGAAAGCAAGAAAGAGGGAGAAGGAAAGCAAGAAAGAGGGAGAAGGAAACAGACTTGCTTGTTGGCCTGATAGAAGCCCTCTGGGGGCCTGACATTTGACACCCCTGCCCCAGACGTTTGACACCCCTGCTCCAGGGAAACAGAGGAGAATTCACATACACACACACTCACCCAGCACAAACACTGAGGCCCCAGTTCACACAAGCAGTAAGTCTGCACGAGCACAGCTGCTGCTAAAGCGCACAAACCAGCCCCACAACCAGCGGCTGATTCATGTTTGGGTCTGTTTGGGTCTGATTTTCTGAGCACCGAAATTGCCTTCTAGAAATCCAGAGTATATTTTTTCATCTACACTCAAAATTTTGCTCCTGGAGTTCCCCTCCACATTTGCTTGCTTTACTGGAGGGGGGGCAGGTTTAAGAGTTCCTTTGTTCTTTCTTGAGAAACGAGTTTATTGCCCTGTTTCCCAAAAAAGATATCATCTTTATGGTCCTGTGGAATGCGCTTCCTGGGAAACCCTCGTTCAAAAGTAGTCTTGGAAAGTCAGGGGCAACTCCATAATGAAAACGGTGTCAGAGCCAATTCAGGAATTTAAATGTAAATGACAGTCAAAACATCGGCGCAAGACAGAAGTCAAGGCACATTGTAATGTAGATGATCACTTCTGAAAGTGCAGCATAACTGGATCTTTTGCCCAGTGTAAAATCAGCCAGCAAGTGTTCATGGTTATCATTGGTATTTATTCATTTATAACGAAGGTGGCCAAACTGTGGCTCAGGAGCCACGTGTGGCTCTTTCACACATACTGCATGGCTCTCAAAGCCCCCATCACCCTGTCAGCCAGTTTGGTGTAGTGAAGTGTGCGGACTCTGATCTGGGAGAACCGGGTTTGATTCCCCACTCCTCCACTCGCAGCTGCTGGAATGACCTTGGGTCAGCCATAGCTCTGGCAGAGGTTGTCCTTGAAAGAGCAACTGCTGTGAGAGCTCTCTCAGCCCTACCTACCTCACAGAGTGTTCGTTGTGAGGGGAGAAGTTAGAGAAGATCGTGACCGCTCTGAGACTCTGAGATTCAGAGTATAGGGCAGGATATAAACCCAATATCATCATCATTTCTCTTTGAATCACTTCCCCCAACCAAGCCAATCAGCGCTTGGAGAAGGCACTTAAAGTTGCTTTCTTTCCACCTCTCTCCATCTCTTTTGCAGCTCTCAAGCGGCCAAAGTTTATTCTGTGGGTCTCTTACGTTAAGCGAGTTTGGCCACTCCTGATTTATAATTTTTATTTTGTGCTTCTCCACGCAGAATGTGATTTTAAAGTCAGAAAAAAAACATCAAAGCACATTGACGGACTTCTTTAGAAAGCAGAAACAAGCCAACAGCTCGATCAGCCTAGAATGCTGAAATGACCTGCAACGGAGGTGGCCTTTGGTAAGAGGAACCGCTCCCCAAAGCACGGTTGAAAGTTCATGCGGCTGCACCTAAGCTGTAAGAGTCTTGAAACTACACTTCGAGCTTACAGCTACGTGACCCTTCATCCCATTTCAAGATAAAAGATAGCTCATGCCCAGCTAGGTCAGCAAAAACGCGCCGTAAATCAGCCATCCAGATTGGGATTGTATCACAGGTATATGATAAACATGACGGATCAGAAGCTACCTTTTGTTAGCACCCCAAATCACAAGTTTTTCCCAGCAGGTATAATTGCATGTTCAGAAAACCTTATACCCAGAATAAAATTTAGTTGGTCTGAAAGGTGCCACTGGAATCCAACTTTGTTCTGGAAAAACTGGTCAGTGCTTCTGGCAATGACAACATTTTAGCTAGCTGTCTTTTGATTTCTGCGCCTGAAGCCATGTTTTTCATTTGTGTACAAATTTTGTAAGCCGTCTTGGTCACTGGAAAGGTGCAAATGAAATAGGTGCAGTGGTTAAGCGGATGGACTCTTGTCTGGGAGAACCAGGTTTGATTCCCCACTCCTCCCCTTGCAGCTGCTGGGGGGACCTTGGCTCAGTCATAACTCTCGCAGAGCTGTTCTGCTCAAGAGCAGTTTCTGTCAGAGCTCCCTCAGCCCCGCCTACCTCGCAGACAGGGTTCCCTCTAGGCTGCCTCAGTGGGAGCTAGCCCACAATTTTTTAGCCTCTGGCTCACACATTTTTGTCTCAGCTCAGGAAAAATGGTCCTAGAGGACGCTAATCTATGCAGTAGCTCACAACTTTAATGCAAAGTAGAATTTTTGCTCACAAGACTCCACAGCTTAGAGGGAACATTGCTCACAGGGCGTCTGTTGTGGGGAGGGGAAGTGAAAGGAGACTGTAAGCCACTCTGAAACTCCTTTGGGTAATGAAAGGCAGGATATAAATCCAACCCCCTCCTCCTCCTTCTCCTCTACTTCTTCTTCTTCTATTCTGAGGTACCCATTTTGTTGCTACACCAACCATGCTGTATTCGAATTCCAAATGGGCTCAAAAAGGTTGGAAACCTCTTTCTTAGAGCACACAGTAACACAGTAGCTGAGGTTCAGGATTTAGCCCAGAGGGTCCCGTGGAACAGAGAGCTATTCAAATCATGGCAAATCTGCATCTGCAGCACATCTGAACAAGAAATGACGATTCTGGTGCTCATTCTTGCGCTAAGGCTGTCGGCGAAGCAATAGATGCTTTCGAGCTGCGGTGCTGGAGAAGAATCTTGAGAGCCCCTTGGACTGCAAGAAGATTCAATCAGTTAGTCCTAAGGGAAATCAACCCAGACTGTTCCCTGGAAGGTCAGATGCTGAAGCTCAAATACTTTGGCCACCCAATGAGAAGGGAGCACTCGCTGGAGAAGACCCTAATGCTGGGAAAGGCAGAGGGCAAAAGTAGAAGGGGATGGCAAAAGATGAGTGCAAAAGAATAGATGCTTTCGAGCTGTGGTGCTGGAGAAGAACCTTGAGAGTCCCTTGGACTGCAAGAAGATCAATTCAGTCCTAAGGGAAATCAACCCAGACTGTTCCCTGGAAGGTCAGATGCTGAAGCTCAAATACTTTGGCCACCCAATGAGAAAGGAGCACTCACTGGAAAAGACCCTGATGCTGGGAAAGGCAGAGGGCAAAAGTAGAAGGGGATGGCAAAAGATGAGTGCAAAAGAATAGATGCTTTCGAGCTGTGGTGCTGGAGAAGAACCTTGAGAGTCCCTTGGACTGCAAGAAGATCAATTCAGTCCTAAGGGAAATGAACCCAGACTGTTCCCTGGAAGGTCAGATGCTGAAGCTGAAGCTCAAATACTTTGGCCACCCAATGAGAAGGGAGCGCTCACTGGAGAAGACCCAGATGCTGAGAAAGACAGAAGGCAAAAGAAGAAGGGGGACGGCAAAAGATGAGATGGCTGGACATCGTTCCTGATGTAACTAACACGAATTCGGAGGATGGTGGAAGACAGGAGGGCCTGGCATGACTTTGTCCATGGGGCCGCAAAGAGACAGACTCAACTGTGCGGCTGAACAACAACTAGGGATTCCTGGAGGAAACCCTTTCTTATTACTCCCTTCTGTCAAGTGTTTGCAGGGATGTTCTTAAGCTCTGCTGCTGCCAGAGAAACCAGAAAACCCAGTAAGGGAAGAAACTCTCACGGAGCAAGATAAGCAGGCTTCGTTTTGGGCAGCAGCTCACAGGAGCAGAGATCCGGAACCTCGAAATTTTACTGTGTTCTTTCTTTCTTGCCCCTCCCCCAAAAAAAGACTTTTTCCCGGGCTCCAGTGTCCCTGTGAGAATTCTGCTGAACTCTAAACAAAACAGGAAACTGTGAAAAATAACGAAAAAAATATTATCCAAAAAACTTACTTCTCCAATAACAAACACTTACAGCATTACAATATTTATATTACAAACATAACTACAACCCTATTGTTACAATCCTGAATGTCCACAGTAGTATTCCAAATTTTGTTGTTTTAGTCCATATAAAGTCCATATTATTATTTTAGTCCATATAGAGAGCCAGTTTGGCGTAGTGGTTAAGTGTGCGGACTCTTATCTGGGAGAACCAGGTTTGATTCCCCACTCCTCCACTTACAGCTGCTGAGATGGCCTTTGGTCAGTCATAGCTTTCATAGAAGCTGTCCTTGAAAGGGCAGCTGCTGTAAAAGCACTCTCAGCCCCACCTACCTCACAGGGTGTTTGTTGTGGGGGGGTGGGAGGTAGAGGAGATTGTGACCGCTCTGAGATTCAGAGTATATGGCAGGATATAAATCCAAAATCTTCGTACACAGACGTCTGATTCTGACTGTTAAAATTCACAACAATTCACTCGCTCCAACTGTTTGAATCGGAGTGCTGGTGCTCCAAATGTGGCAATACAAAAAAGTTCATAACTTCAACATTCTTCTTAAATGCCCAAACGCAAATTTCAAAAGAGAACTTTTTCTCACAACTTGAAGTGGGTACAGCAAAAGCCGCTGACAGAAACGCGCCTTTACGTCTGTTTCCGAGAAAACCCCACTATTATGACCTTACAGCCAACAGCTTGCGCATAGCACCGCACCATGGAGAAATTCTCGAACACTAAGATTTGACAAGCTTTCTAAGGTTTTTCCCCACAAAAAAGGGAAAATAACCAAAACATATAAAGCAGACATCTTCATCATGCCACACACACAAAAAAATAATAACTCAAACATGTAAAGCAGACGTCTTCATCATGCCACTGTGGCCACATAGGAAAAAGTCATTTAAAAAGTATGATGGGAGTAAGGTTTTATTATGACAATTATAATTTGAGAAGCATTTTAAGGCAGATGCTGAGCTGATCCAATTTAGTGCACCTTCCGGTGATGTCAGGGTGTGTGTGGCATATGCAAATGAGCTATGCAAATAAGTTGTGTTAATGAGCTCCGGCACCTTTTTTTCTACAAAATGACCCCTGAAGATAAGCCTTACGGATTCTAGCTGACCAGAGGACTCCAGCTGCAAAAACAGAACAAAACAAAAGAAAAACCTAACCTCAGTTAAAAACAGATACCTTCAATCTGATAGGCTGAGGTTGAGGCGCCCCATGCAAATTGTTCCGGAAAAGAAGCGTCTTCCGGATTCCAGTTGCAGTAAGCAGGGGTCGCAGGAGTGGTGGAGGGGGTTGAGGCCATGGCGCCGGAAAGATCTGCCGCTCTTCTCAAGCCAGCGAGAACTTCCTTTCACTGCCTTCCACTTGACCAGAGCAAACTCTGCGTCTGTCAGAGAAGAAAGAAGCTGTGAAACACGAACCTGAGGACTAAATCTTGTTTGGTGCGCAGCCCAAGTGCCCCAGGTACAGAGGGCAACGGTTAACCTTCTCCGCTCCCAGAGAAGACGGAGGAGAACAGAGATCGAACTGCCTTTGTAAGCACATTTTCCCCCGGGGAAATAATCTGCAGTTTTCCAGGCTCTGTCAGCATCCCCTCTTCGAAGAGCATGTTTTAATGCCCTCCACAAAAATCACAAGAGGTTTCTCCATTTGGGCACATCCCGCTTTCAAAAGGAACACCACACAAACAGTCCCAGAGGAACCTGTGAGCAAAACAGCTTCATGGAGTGGGTGGGTGTGCAAGCATACACACACACACAAGGATCATTTGGTCTGTGTGTGTGTGTGTATTTTGTGTGTGTATGTGCCTACACCTGAAAGCCATGGTGACCACTGGCGACTGACCTCTACTGAGGGCCTGGAGAGTATTCAGAGAAGCCTGCCCCTGCCTTCCAACTGCTGGTATTCCAAGGAAAAAGAAGAGGAATTGCAGATTTATACCCATCCCTTCTCCCTGAATCAGAGACTCAGAGGGGTTTACAATCTCCTATATCTTCTCCCCCCACAACAGTCACCTTGTGAGGTGGGTGGGGCTGAGAGAGCTCTCTCAGAAGCTGCCCTTTCAAGGACAGCTCCTGTGATATCTATGGCTGACCCAAGGTCATTCCAGCAGCTGCAAGTGGAGGAGTGGGGAATCAAACCCGGTCCTTCCAGATAAGAGTCCATGCACTTAAACACTACACCAAACTGGGGAGGGACGGTGGCTCAGTGGTAGAGTATCTGCTTGGTAAGCAGAAGGTCCCAGGTTCAATCCCTGGCATCTCCAAAAAAGGATCCAGGCAAATAGGTGTGAAAAACCTCTGCTTGAGACCCTGGAGAGCCGCTGCCAGTCTGAGAAGACAATACTGACTTTGATGGACCAAAGGTCTGATTCAGTATAAGGCAGCTTCATATGTTCATATGTTCAAACTGGCTCTCATTCAGACCGATTTCGCACTCAGCTTACCCCATGGTCACGTTCCTCTTCTCTGCGCAGCGCCCGTCAGATTTCCCATTATCTGCGCCGGAGTTACAGGAAGTATCGCAGCTATCACGCACCAAACGGAAATTGGTTTTTAGCAGTTTCCGTTTGGTGCGTGAAAGCCGCGATACTTCCTGTAATTCCGGCGCAGATAATGGGAAATCCGACGGACGCTGCGCAGAGAAGAGGAACGTGACCGCAGGGTAAGCTGAGTGCAAAATCGGTCTCATTCTATTCATTCTATCCAGATTCAGCACTGAGGGCTTTGTTTTATGATGTCCCTGTCTTTTTCATCGACTCCTAACCATTGGATAGGGCTTTTCTTGCATCAGGAACTCCTTTGCATATTAGGCCACACACCCCTGATGCAGCCAGTCCTCCAAGAGTTTACAGGGCTCTTCGTACGGGGCCTACTGTAAGCTCCAGGAGGATTGGCAACATCAGGGGTGTGTGGCCTAATATGCAAAGGAGTTCCTGTTACAAAAAAAAAAGGCCTGCCGATTGGAATCCATTCTTAGCAATCACCTTCTATGGCCCCTTATAAGGATCTTTCTCGGTTAGATTCAAAATCCCTTTCTTTGCATTGGAGTCCCCCCCCCCCCTTTAATTTAAATGCCGAGATCCAGCAAAGATCTTTGTTGAAAACCTAGCCTACTTTTGTGATACAAAAACCAGAGCAGGTGAGGAGGGGAAGGTGGACGTTACTTGGACTTCACTGCCCCGAAAGGGGGTGGGGGGCGAGAAGTAACCAGGGAGAAGGAGAAAGGCCAGTGCAGTGGAAAGGGGGGGAGGAAGAAGAGGGGAGAAGGATGCAAGCCAGAACAGCAAAACAGTTGTGGAGCAGGGGGCTTTTTTTTTTTTGGAGCAGGGACTCCTTTGCACACACCCCTGACGTAGCCAATCCTCCAAGTAGGGCTGCGAATCCCCAGGTTGGGGCGGGGGATCCCCCAGTTTGGGGGCCCTCCCCCCCCCCACCGCTTCAGGGTCATCGGAAAGCAGGTGGGAGGAGGGGAGAGGGAAATGTCTGCTGGGCATTATTCCTTATGGAGACTGATTCCCATAGGGTATAATGGAGAATTGATTTGCGGGTATCTGGAGCTCTGGAAACACTGTCTTTTGAGATAGAGGCACCAAGTTTTCAGCTTAGCATCTGGTGCCTCTCCCCAAAATACCTGCCAAGTTTCAAAAAGATTGGGCCACGGGGTCCAATTCTATTAGCCCCCAAATCAGGTGCCCCTATCCTTCATCATTTCCAATGGAAGGAAGGCATTTAAAAGATGTGCGGTCCCTTTAAATGTGGTGGCCAGAACTCCCTTTGGAGTTCAGTCATGCTTGTCACAAACCTTGCTCCTGGCTCCACCCCCAAAGTCTCCTGGCTCCACCCCAAAAGTCCCCAGGTATTTCTTAGTACAGGGCTCTTAGTACAGGGCCTATTGTAAGAAGAACTGCAGATTTATACCCCGCCCTTCTCTCTGAATCAGAGACTCAGAGCGGCTTACAATCTCTCATATCTTCTTCCCCCACAACAGACACCCTGTGAGGTGGGTGGGGCTGATAGGGCTCTCAAAGCAGCCTCCCTTTCAAGGACAACCTCTGCTAGAGCTGTGGCTAACCCAAGGCCATTCCAGCAGGTGCAAGTGGAGGAGTGGGGAATCAAACCTGGCTGATAACGCTGGGAGATCGATCTCCAAACGGCTCCAAGGGGGAGCTGGACAGAGGGAGGGGGGGCGCAGAAGTGGCAACAAGAGGAGGAAAATGGGATTCCCTTGTATTTTTTTTTTGTCCAGGCAGGGTCTATCATTTGGGAGCATCGATTTCTTTTACTAAGTACTGGGGTGAGATATGAAAGCAGACAGATGGGAGAGTAAAGTTGGTTTCTAAGACGATGGGGGTACTAGGAACTGGGAGAAAGCGAGGGGGAGAAAGGAGGAAGGATGGAAGAAAAAATGCATGGTTCTTTGTAAGGCTATATTTTTTAAAAATAAAATAAAATTACAGAGCAGACAGGTGGCACTTGATCTACAAAAGGCCTTTTCACACATCTAAGAGATCCGGAGTTGGCAGGAGCTGGAATTTTTTTAAAAAACCAGAGCTTTACATCTGCAGCAGCTCAGTCTGGGAAGGGAAGCTGTTTGGAGATCGATCTCCCAGCGTTATCAGCCTCTCCTGCTGCCATGTTTACACTGCAAAAGGCCTGACGTTACTCTAATCCGGGCCCGTGCAAGTGCCTAGCCTAGGGTTGCCGACCTTCAGGTGAGACAGCACAACCGAAGTTATAGTGACCAAATAACGAAGAATGTATTGAAACAAAGTCATACAGATATGTTCAATAGAAGACTAAATAGCAATAACAATTCCCCAAAAGTTTCGCAGTGCCATCAAAGGAGTCCCAATGAACAGGAGGTCGACTTGATTATTCCTGCTTCGAAACCTCTTCTAGCACAGGGGGCTCCAACCACATCGGTCAACCAAAGGCAACAGCTCAGAAAAAATATCAGTCTTTCCGATGCATCAATAAGTTGCAAAAAGCTGCAAAACCCACAAAGACTGCACACAGAATTCCCAATGGGCAAATGGGACGGAAAGGCTCCAGTAAGATTTCAAAATGGCACTAACCTCCAAAAGGCTCAAGGCCTTCAGGTGAAGCCTGGAGATCTCCCAGTATTACAGCCGATCTGCAGACTCACGGAGCTTAGTTTCTCTGGAGAAAACCATAGCTGCTGAGGATGGACTCTATAACAGGGGTGGCCATACTGTGGCTCGGGAACCACATGTGGCTCTTTCACACATCTTGTGTGGCTCTCGAAGCCCCCAACACCCCATCGGCCGGATTGGAGAAGGCATTCCTCTCTTTAAATCACTTCTCCAAGCCAAGCCATCAGGCAGCTTGGAGAATGCATTTAAAGTTAAAGTTACTTTCTTTCCATCTCTCCCGTCTCCCTCCCCCATCTATTTTTTTCCTTCCTTCCTTCCTTCCTTCCTTCCTTCCTTCCTTCCTTCCTTCCTTCCTTCCTTCCTTCCGGCTCTCAAACATCTGACATTTCAGCAAGTCTGCCCACCCCTTCTCTATGCCGTCACATCCCTGTCAAGCTCCTTCCCCTCCCCGAAGTCCACCATTCCCAGGCTCCGCCCACAAATCTGCAGGAATTCCCTAACCTGGAGTAGGCAACCTTCCCCTAGCATCACTGCGCCCAGACTTACGTTCTTATTCCCAGACCCAAGGTCAGGAACACCTGTCCATCCATCAAGAGAGACCACCAACGAAGCTACTGTCCCCCCCCCCCCCCATGCTCTCTTCTGAGCCATGCAATCAAAGTATGGCTATCCTGTTAGGTTTTCAAGGAGGTGAGTTGCCATTACCTGCCACGGCTCTGCAAAGCAAGCATCGACCTCCTTGGTTTCTCCCAACCAAATACCAACCAGGAGTGTTCCGAGATCTGATGAGATCAGGGTAGCCTGGGCCATCCAGGTCAGCACACCAGAGAGATACATCCCTGGTCCACAAGGAAACTCAAAAGGCCTCTGGTGGCGAAAAATTTATTTTACAATGTCACACTAGATGGCGCCAATGCAACTATATTGTTCAGGACGGTATTATCACACACGCCTACGAAATTGCGCCGAGGTCGTTATTTGGATTTATGGAGCCACAAGCAAGGTGCACCTCCAGAAAGAAATACGTAAAAGGCCACGTTCTGTTAATTGAATTGCTGACTTATGCCATGTCGCTTTCAATCTCACAGAAGTTCTGGCTTGGAGAACTCTGGCACGAGATTCTTAGGGGTAAAAAAACATATGAACATATGAAGCTGCCTTATACTGAATCAGACCGTCGGTCCATCAAAGTCAGTATTGTCTTCTCAGACTGGCAGCGGCTCTCCAGGGTCTCAAGCTGAGGTTTTTCACACCTATTTTGCCTGGACCCTTTTTTGGAGATGCCAGGGATTGAACCTGGGACCTTCTGCTTCCCAAGCAGATGCTCTACCACTGAGCCACCGTCCCTCCCCTAAAAAGGTTAAGGTAGTCCCCTGTGCAAGCACCAGTCGTTTCCGACTCTGGGGTGAAGTCGCATCACGACGTTTTCACGGCAGACTTTTTTACGGGGTGGTTTCCCATTGCCTTCCCCAGTCATCTGCATTCCCCCCCACCAGCAAGCTGGGAACTCATTTTACCAGCCTCGGAAGGATGGAAGGCTGAGTCAACTTGGAGCCGGCTACCTGGACTCAGCTTCTGCCAGGATCGAATTCAGGTCGTGAGCAGAGCTTGGACTGCAATACTGCAGCTTTACCACTCTGCGCCACGGGGCACATTGCTGTGCATAGCTTACTGTAAGTCGAATCCCACTATGCAGGGCTTCTTTTGAGCAGGAACACATCAGGGGTGTGGCCTAATATGCAAATGAGTTCCTGCTGGGCTTTTTCTGCAAGAAAAGCCCTGCCTGTGAGGTAGGTTAGGCTGAGACTGTGTGACTGGCCCAGGGTCCCCCAGCGAGCTTCCATGGCGGAGTAGAGATGCCAGTCTAAGATTTCCCAGATCCTGGGCTAACACTTGAACCCAGGGGTGTCAAACTCATTTGACATGAGGGCCGGATCTGATATAAATGAGACTTTGGCAGGCCAGGCCATGTCGGGCTGGGCCATGTGTGTACCTATTTAAGATTAGGCAGAAGAGATACAAACTTTATAAAGGCACAGACAAACACAATTAAAGATTCTTTTTAAAAAAAAAACACTTATAACATGCTTAAAACACTAGCACTTGGTTTTAAAGGTGCTTTCTTTGTATTTCTCCCACGGGAGGCAGGGAACTGGGCAAAGGAAGCTCTGGCTCTTTTCTTCCTTCCCCAGGGGACCAGGAGGGGGAGGAGCCTCAGTCAATAGAAGGAAGAGAGGTTTGGCTCAGTAGCTCTGCTGTGCGATTGAGAGAGCCTGGCAAAGCGAGCTATTCCTCCCCCCCCTTCCTCCCCAAGGGAGGAGCCTCAGCCAACGGAGAAAATAGAGGCTTTGCTCCGTAGCTCCTGTGCAATTGACCAAGCTTTGCAAAGCAAGCTGTGACACACAAGGAAGCAAGAGAGAGGGAGAAGGAAGCAGATCACAGGCCAGATTTAACCTCTTCTCCCAGCTGACCGTCCTGGGGGTGAAATGGCATTACTGCCTATGGGCACATCTACATTTTTTTTTTAACTAAACCATTTCAAAAAAGGCTAGCCTTGAGTAACTTCTGGATTTTAGGAATCCACATACACAGTTACTGAACTATCTGCATTGTTGAATAGTTGTTTATTACTTTAGTGATATATATGCTCTCCCCCCGCCCCCCCCCCCCCAAAAACAGCAAGAAAGTTACACTTGAAGACAGCAAACAGCCCCCAAGGTCACCCTCTTGAATGCCATAGGCAAACTAGAATTTGAATCCAGGCCTCTGGTCAGAGTTGTAGACTCCAACCACACTGGCCAACCCAGGACGACAGCGGTCTGTGGAGGCTTAGTTCAGCTGGCAAAATCAGAGTTTAGTTTTAGAAAAAAAGAAATAAGTTCTCTTGTTTCCTCGTTGGCTTTTTTTTTTCCACCAGTGGGGGAAAAAAGGAAGAAGATTCTTGCTCATCCTGACATGCCTCTCTGTTTTCATAACTGGCTTGAGCATAAGATTAGCTTCTGGATTACTTCTTCTAGGACCGGGGTGGACGAACTGTGGCTCGGAAGCCTCATGAGGCTCTTTCACGCATCTTGTGCGGCTCTCGAAGCCCCTGCCACCCTGTCTGGCCAACTTGGAGAAGGCGTTCCTCTCTTTAAATCTGTTTTCCAAGCCAAGCCAGCTGGTAGCTTGGCGAATGCATTTAGAGTTAAAGTTGCTTTCTTTCCACCCCTCCCTCCCTCCCTCCCTCCAGCATCTGACATTCATATCTTATGGCAATCAAACATCTGATGTTCATGTCTCGCAGCTCTCAAACATCTGACATTTTTCCTATGTGGCTCTTATGTGAAGCAAGTTTGGCCACCCCTGTTCTAGGAATACAATAGTTGGAAACTTGTTGGAATAATTAAAGAAACACAACAGTTTCCTACATGCTTGGAGAAGTCTCCAGGCCGGGGGATGATCTGATGACAAATCACTGCATTCTGAGAGGCACGGGATTTGAGAGTTTTAAAGAGAGGGGAAGGAAGGGCTGTCCGCAAGCCAAAGAGCAATTAACACATGGAATTCACTGCCGCCGCAGAAAGTGCTGGTGGCTAAAAGCACAGACAGCTTAAGAAGGCACTGGATAAACATATGGAACAGACGTCCATCAGTGACTGCTAGCTACAGGGGATAGACGGAACGCTCTGTCTGGGACAGTGATGCTCTGGATTCTTGGTGCTTGGGAGGAACACCGTGGGCTTCTGGAGTTCTGGCCCACTGGCAGACCCCCTGATGGCACCTGGGTTTGTTTGGTCACTGTGTGACACAGAGTGTTGGACTGGATGGGTCACTGGCCTGATCTCACATGGCTTCTCTTATGTTCTAAGCCAGGGGTGTCAAACATGAAGTTCGGGGGCCAAATCAGGCCCCCAGAGGATTCCTATCAGGCCCCCGAGCAACTGGCTGTCATCTGCTTCCTTCTCCCTCTCTCTTGCTTCCTTCTGCATAACAGCTTGTTTTGCAAGGCTTGCTCAATCGCTCAGGAGCTACAGAGCAAAACCTCCATTGGCTGAGGCTCCTCCCTTGGGGAGGAAGGGAGGGGAGGCAGAGTTTGCTTTGCCAGGCCTCTCAATCCCACAGTAGAGCTACTGAGCCAAGCCTCTCTTCCTTCTATTGGCTGAAGCTCCTCCCCCTCCTGGTTCCCTGGGGAAGGAAGGAAAGAGCCAGAGCTTCCTATGCCCAGTTCCCTGGATCCCATGGGAGAAATACAAAGAAAGCATCCTTAAGACCAATGTGTGCTAACATTTTAAGCATACGATTTTTAAAATATATATTTGTGTTTGTCTGTGTTCTTTATAAAATTTATATCTCTGCTACCTAATCTGAAGTAGGTACACACATGGCCAAACCTGACATGGTTTAGCCCAACCCGACATGGTAGGCTTGCCAATTCCCAGGTCCCAGTGGGGGTTCCTCCGCTTTCCCAGACTCCTTCCTGCCCCCAGTCAGCTAAACGGCGGGGGGAAGCCCCACCCCAGAGGACCATGTGCCTTTCCACCTCCGGAGGCTTCAGTCTCTGATTGAAAGGCTTCCTCTTGGGATGGTGTGTCTGTGTTACTTTGAAGAAGCTGGCAGCAACTCGTGAGTAGGGACGCCAATCCCTCGCTTCAGAGTCGCCAGAAACGGGGGTGGGGGAAGGAAACGTCTGCTGAGCACTTCATTATTCCCTATGTGGAGATCGATTCTCATAGGGTATAATGGGGACTTGATCTGGAGGTTTCGGGGGCTGTGGGGGAGCTGTTTTTTGAGGTAGAGGCACCAAATTTTCAGTATAGTATCTAGTGCCTCTCCCCAAAGTACCCCCCAAGTTTCAAAACAATTGGACCAGGGAGTCCCATTCTATGAGCCCCAAAAGAAGATGCCCCTATACTTCATTATTTCCTATGGAAGGAAGACATTTAAAAAGGTTTGCTGTCCCTTTAAATGTGATGACCAGATGATTGGAGTTCAATGATGCTTGTCACACCCTTGTTCCTGGCTCCACCCCCAATGTCTCCCGGCTCCACCCCCAAAGTCCCCAGATATTTCTTGAATTGGACTTGGCAACCCTACAACACGTCCCGGCCCCTCAAGGTCTCATTTATGTCAGATCATAACAAATGAGTTTGACACCCCTATTCTAAGCCAACAAAAAACTGTATAGGTTCCAAGAGGCAAGGGGTGGGGAGGGGTTGAGATTTTCCAAAATGGGTCCCTACCTATAAAATGAACCTCCAGCTTATACTAGAACAGGGGTCTCCAACCTTTTCGAGCCTGTTGGCACCTCTGGAATTCTGACACAGGGTGGTGAGCACACCCACAAAATGGCCAGTGTGGAGTGTAAAGCAACACACACACCCACAAGTAGGGGACAGGACGAGTAATTTTTAAAAATACTCCAGAAAAGAGGAGTAGGGTTGCCAGCCCCAAGTGGGGGCAGGGATCCCCCGGTTTGGAGGCCCTCCCCCCACTTCAGGGTCATAAGAAAACGGGGGGGATGTCTTCTGGGCACTCCATTATTCCCTCTGGAGACCGATTCTCATAGGGTATAACGGAGAATTGATCCATGGGTATCTGGGGCTCTTGGGGGGGGGCTATTTTTTGAGGTAGAGGCACCAAATTTGCAGCTTGGTGTCGTGGACTCTTATCCGGGAGAACTGGGTTTGATCCCTCACTCCTCCACTTGCAGCTACTGGAATGGCCTTGGGTCAGCCGTAGCTCTCGTAAGAGTTGTCCTTGAAAGGGCAGCTGCTGTGAGAGCCCTTTCAGTCCCACCCACCTCACAGGGGGTCTGTTGTAGGGGGAGAAGATAACGGAGATTGTAATCTACTCTGAGACACTGATTCAGAGAGAAGGGCAGGGTATAAATCTGCGGTCTTCTTCTTCTTCTTAGCATCCGGTGCCTCTCCTCAAAACACCCCCCTCCCAAGTTTCAAAAAGATTGGACCGGGGGGTCCAGTTCTATCAACCCCAAAATAAGGTGCCCCTATCCTTCATTATTTCCTATGGAGGGAAGGCATTTAACAGGTGTGCTGTCCCTTTAAATGTGATGGCCAGAACTCCCTTTGGAGTTCAATTATGCTTGTCACAACCTGGCTCCACCCCCAGTGTCTCCTGGCTCCACCCCCAAAGTCCCCAGACGTTTCTTGAATTGGACCTGGCAACCCTAAAGAGGAGAGAGAAAATGACTAAAACACCACATTGTAGTGGCAGCTGCCCCAAAACACAATGTTAGGTTAGTCTGCACACCACAGCCAGTTGCTTCCCCAGTAGCCAAACAGAAGCCCTGTGGAGTCCACTGTTTAAAAACACTTGGCTTGTGCCACAGGGCCTGCGGACAAAACGCTAGGGACTGCCATACAAGAAAAATCATCAAGACTGGTAGAGAACAGTAGCGCCCTAGTGAGAGCCAGTTTGGTGTAGTGGGTAATTGAGTGGAGTCTTAACTGGGAGAACCGGGTTTGATTCCCCACTCCTCCACTTGCGGCTGCTGGAATGGCCTTGGGTCAGCCACAGCTCTCGTAGGAGTTGTCCTCGAAAGGGCAGCTGCTGTCAGCAGTACCGGCTTGAGCACCCAGGGGGCCTAGGCAGACTGCCAGTCCGCTGCCCCCCTCCATAGTGCCCTCCACCTCGCCCCCCGTGGAACCGCACCCCCCCCCGTGCCTGCCCCCTCCCTGGCACGCCTCCTCTTCCCTCCCTTCCCCACCCTAGGTGTATTTCAAAGCCCTTCCGGGCTTTGAAATACACCTCGGGTGGGGAAGGGAGGGAGGAGGAAGCTGAGGAGATGGCAAATTAGGCGTTTGCCTAGGGGGAAGGGGGGAAGGCCAAATTCGGTGCCCCTGCCCTTCTGACGCCCTAGGCAACTGGAGAGCCAGTTTGCTGTAGTGGTTAAGTGTGCAGACTCTTATCTGGGAGAACCGGGTTTGATTCCCCACTCCTCCACTTGCAGCTGCTGGAATGGCCTTGGGTCAGCCATAGCTCTGGCAGAGGTTGTCCTTGAAAGGGCAGCTGCTGTGAGAGCCCTCTCCAGCCCCATCCACCTCACAGGGTGTCTGTTGTGGGGGAGGAAGGGAAAGGAGATTGTGAGCCGCTCTGAAACTCTTCGGAGTGGAGGGCGGGATATAAATCCAATATCTTCTTCTTCTTCTTCTTCTAGTTTGCCTAGTGGGTGAGCCGGCCCTGGCTGTCAGAGCTCTCTCAGTCCCACCTACCACACAGGGTGTCTGTTGTGGAGGGAGGTAAAAGAGATTGTGACCGCTCTGACACTCTGAGATTTAGAGTTTAGGATGGGATATAAATCCGATATCACCATCTTCTTCTTTAAGCATCGCGATGCTGCCAGCTCTTACGAAAACGCCAATCAAGGTGTTCTCACCAAATTGAACATCCCCCCCCCCCCCCGTCCAAAATGAAGGGCGATGATGAACAACAGCTTTTGGGGCGGGTGGAAGAAGCACTTAACGCGGCGCAGGGGAAAATGGTATTACTTCTGATGCTATTTAGTAGCTTCATTAATGTTCTGGAAGAGGGAGGAAATGGCAGATTAATTAGATTTGCAGATATTAAGAACGGGAGGAGTGGAGAAGATTGTCGCACGGGCAGAATGGCACAATGTTTTTTCTTCCCCCACTTGGAAACTGGTAAACTGCTCCATCTAGTAGGGAATGAGAGGAAAAGCACAAAGGGATAAGAAAGCAAGAGGAGAGGCCAGCACAAACCTGAGTCGCCTACAGGCCCGGCGCTAGAGGTTCTGCCCCCTCCCCATGTTCCCTTTCATTTTTGGGGGGGGGGGCACACATAGTGCAATGACGTCACTAGTGATGTCATCGTGCAGGGCAGCGTGGGGGGGAGAGAGCGACGGGCGACGCACAAGAGTGCTCCCGTGCCGTCGCTTTTCCCCTGCGCTGCCTGGCCACTTTCAAGCTGAAAGCCGGTTAGGCCTTCCTTGGAAGCCTCCGAATAGCGCGGTGCTTTAGCGGCACCTGGCTGCTTTCGGGTTTCATGGGAAGGTGCTGCCTGCCTGCTTTCAACCTGTCCAGGTGCCGCTAAAACACAGCACTATTCGGATGCTTCCAAGGAAGCCTCCAAAGAGCACAGCGACCACTTTCGGCTTGAAAGCGACCGGGCGGCGCTAAAATACCGTGCTCTTGGAAGGCTTCTAAGGAAGCCTCTAAAGAGTGTGGCGGCCAAGCAGAGCCTTCCAGCCTGGTAAGGGGCAAGGGGAGTAAGGGGCTGCCTGGTGGTGCCCCCAGGCGGGGTAGCGCCCTAGGCAGCCACCTACCCCGTCTTCTCCCACACGCCGGCCCTGGTCACCTATCAACTCCGTCTGCAAAGACCCAAGTTGCATGGAATTGGTGGTTGATCCACAAAAGGGTAATTTGACTGCAGCTGGGAATGACGGCTAGGCCTGAAACAAGGAGCGCAAAAGCACAAACTCTGTTTAAGTGATCAAGCCAGTAATTCTTTAGTTTCCCCTTCCAACCTTTGCAATTGTTCCGTCTCACAGTTATGTTCTGCCCCCCATCCAGGTCCAATTCGAGAAATAGCTGGGGACTTTGGGGATGGAGCCAGAAGACATTGGGGTGGAGTCAGGAACAAGGTTGCGACAAGCATAACTGCACTCCAAAGGCAATTCTGGCCATCACATTTAAAGGGACTGCACAGCTTTTAAACGCCTTCCCTCGATTGGAAATAACGAAGGATTGGATAGGGGCACCTTCTTTGGGAGCTCACAGAATTGGACCC